>NC_081563.1:83660965-83833168 GCF_022355385.1 Mustela nigripes | reverse complement strand
CTCTTAATCTCACAAAACACACTGAGGGTTGCCGGGGGGAGGGGGTTTGGGAGAAGGGGGTGGGATTATGGACATTGGGGAGGGTATGTGATTTGATGAGTGCTGTGAAGTGTGTAAACCTGGTGATTCACAGACCTGTACCCCTGGGGATAAAAATATATGTTTATAAAAAATAAAAAATTAAAAAAAAAAAAAAGTAAACTCAAACAGAACCATATGGACAAATATAAAACTTAAAACTATAAAATCTCTGAAAGAAAACATAAGAAAAGATGGTTTTTGATGGTGGAAAAGGCAGAATGTTCTTAGATATGACACCAAACCGTGATCGATAAAAGAAAAAATAATCAATCATTGGACCTTATCAAACTTAAAACTTATTGCTTTTGGAAAGACACTGTTATTAAAATGAAAAGGTAATCCTCAAGACAATGAAAAAGTATTTGCCAAGACACTTCTGCGTATCTATTCAGAATACATATAGACAATTCAAGAATTTTTTTTTTTTTTTAATTTATTTGACAGACAGAGAGATCACAAGTAGGTAGAGAGGCAGGCAGAGAGTGGGGTTGCGGCGGGAAGCAGGCTCCTTGCTGAGCAGGGAGCCCAACTCAGGGCTGGATCCCAGGACTGAGATTATGACCTGAGCCAAAGGCAGAGGCTTACCCCACTGAACCACCCAGGCACCCGCATATAGACAATTCAAATATCAAAAATAAGAAATCAAATAATCTGGTAAAAAAAAGTGGTCCAATGATTTGAACAAATATATAACCAAATAACTTTTATTTGTAGATAGCAAATAAACACATGAAAAAAAATTATAGGAAGTATTTGTCTTTGTGTAGTATGGAGTTTAAAGGAGAGGTTAGTTATGTCAAATGATAATCTAAGACATTGTCATTATTTTGCTTTTGCGTTCTTTGGTCTGTTTCTGATTACTAGTATTACAATGATTACACTAGATAATAGAATAAGGCACTAATATCTGGCAAATGGTTTTGTTTCCATATTCCCAAAACCTAGGGGTGATTAATGATAGCCTGGAACGGTTTCTGGGAATGATGGCAAGACAATATTTGGGCTTAGAAAGAAAGAGTGCCTTTATCAATTATACCATTTTTCCTAACTAGGAGAGATAGTACGCCTGGACTTCTTTTAGAAAGATAGTATGTGTGCATTATGTTCAGGCTGGATTTATAAAATCACTAAGTTTCTGAAAGGACAGGATATACTACTGGTATAGTGTCAATATAGCTCATAACTCTTTCAGGTTAATGAAGGACCGTTAGAGAGGAAACCTGCATCATCTTATATGATACCTACACTGTCATGAACAGACTGTTAGTCAAATGGACATTAAAGATGCTAGTGTCTCAGAAAAAACTGAGGAATGTGTTGCTGGAAACCAAAAGAAGGAAGGTCCTTGTTTTATAGTGGCAGAATTTTTTTTTTAATATTTACTTATTTGAGAGAGAGACAATGAGAGAGAGCATGAGCGAGGAGAAGGTCAGAGAGAGAAGCAGACTCCCCGTGGAGCTGGGAGCCTGATGCGGGACTCGATCTTGGGACTCCAGGATCATCACCTGAGCTGAAGGCAGTCGCTCAACCAACTGAGCCACCCAGGTGCCCTATAATGGCAGAATGTTTAACAGAATTTTGTCCTGCCATTACTTAGAAAGCACTACTTGTGAAAAGATGAACCTAGATCATCAGGTGAGGGGACTCCCAAGAAAAAATTTTGAAAGCTTTTCTAGCATCTTCATTCTGCTAATAGTGACATGGGCAAGGAGAAAGAGAAGTTGAGTGAAAAACTTTTAATCAAAAAGGAACCAGGACTTGATTATTTGGGAACTTCTTGGCCAATCCAGATGGCAAGAGACATTAAAATTAAAAGATTAATTCAATAACTGAGGCATAGTGTAAAAAGCTAAGTCTGTGGCTGGGCAGTGTTTTGCAAAAACCCCAGAGACATCAAAAGACCAGCAACTTGAGACCCACAAAAGACTCTTTGAAGAGGTTGTGGATGTGCCTCAGAGATCCTCTTCATCAAAGCAGAGCATCAGTAGGAATCTTTAGGGTGTAGACTCTCAGCCATGTCTGTGGAAGCCAAAGATAGAGAAGGCATTGTCTCAGAAAGATTTGTGGACATGACTTCCATCTTATGGAGGGAACACTTGTGGAATTTACATAAAGCCTACAGGCTCATGAGAATTTTACATCAGCACTTGCTTGAACTTAAAGGGACAAAAAGGGGAAGAAAATGAAAGGAGGTTGTCAGACCCTCAAAATTCTACTGCAGAAAACAAGCTACTAAAAATACTCCTCTGCAGACACTGGACTGGGTATGGACCTTAAAGCAGATTCTCTGGGATTACCTTGGTTAACCCAATCTAATCACATTAGCCTATAGATGCAGAGAAAGTTCTTTGCTGGAAGTCAGAGAGATGGGGCAGGAGGAGATATCAGAGACATTGAAGTCTAAGAAGGACTCAACCCATTTTGCTGGACCAAAGCACCTGAAAAACACTGGAAGGAACATAGCTTCTAGGAACAAAAATGAGTCTCCATATGACAGTCAGCAAGTAAACAGGGATCTCAGTCCTATAACCAAAAGGAACCAAATCCAACCAACACCTGAGATTCTTCTTCAGAGTTTCTAGTAAGGAACCTGATACCACCAACACCGTGATTTCAGCCTTGTGCAAATATCAGCAGAGGACCCACCTGTCCTCTGGACCCTAAGTCCACCAGGCTCAAAAGTACAGAAACTCTGAGATTAAAAATTGTGTTGTTTTAAGCCACTAAGTTTATGGTAATATATAACATCAGCATTAGAAAACTAATACAGTCCCATATTTCTTTAATGAGAAAGGTTATTTAACAGAAACGTAAGACAGACATCTCACCTGAACTTTGCAGAATGGCGTACCAATATGAGAATCAAAAAGTGACCCATTATGTTATTCAATTTAATCAAATAATGAGGCAATGTGACAAAAACCACTAAGCCATTTTGTTTTTTTAAAACTCATTTTTAAACAATTGACCATGTTAGCTCCTGTAAATTAAAATTTTAGAACTCTTCTGTGTTTGGAATTATGAAAGCTTTAGGTGTCAGTAGCCTTTATATCCTTGAATAATCCCCACCCACCTGGACTGGGGTTATTCTGTGTGACCAATAAAGTGCGGGAAAATCAATGGCATGTCAAATGTACTTTTGCTTTTTTATTTTTTTAAGATTTTATTTATTTATTTGACAGACAGAGATCACAAGTAGGCAGAGAGAGAGGAGGAAGCAGGCTCCCTGTGGAGCAGAGAGCCCGATGCGGGGCTCAATCCCAGGACCCTGAGACCATGACCTGAGCCGAAGGCAGAGGCTTTAACCCACTGAGCCACCCAGGCGCCCCCAAATGTACTTTTAGATTCAAAAAAGGTACTGCAGCTTTTTTCTTGGGTCCTCACCCTGCCCTAGTTCATTCATTCTGAGTGAAGCCAGTGCTATATCAGCAGGGGCCCTATGGAAATGCTTATGCAGTGAGGAACTGAAGAATCCAGCTATCAGTCCTGGGAGTGCACTTGGGATTGGATTGCCAGGCCAGTGGAGCCTTCAGTTAACTGCAGCCTTCACTGACATTTGGACTGCAACCTGGTGAGAGATTGAGCCAGAGCCACCTAGCTAAGCTACACTTGCATTCCTGACCGACAGAAAGTAAATGAGATAAAGGTTGGTTGGTTTTAGTCACTAAGTCTGGGGTAATTTACTACACAGCAATAGAGAACTAATGTACACCACTAAGTGAAAAAAAAAAAAAAAAACAAAGGTTATTCCTTCCACGAGCAATTATCCATATAAAATATGTATTGAACTCATAGGTCCTACCACAGAACACTTAAAAAGTTCATACCAAGTGTTTATTGGCTCATCTCTAAGTCAAACTTATACTAACTCTGGTTATAGATAGACTCATAGAACTCAATACAGAATTACCACCAGTATGCATTAGGACAAAGTGGTAAACTTCAGGTTCACAACTGTCTCTCTTGTCTAATTTCATGCCTACCTTATAAACACATATATGCACAAAGCATTCAAATATTTTTGAACAAATGATTGATTGAATGAACGCATATATTAGAGAGACTGTAACCTGGAAGTTGTTACTCATTGCTGCTGTTTTCCTCAGCCATAATAGTTATATCCACTGCCTTCTCATTGACAATGGTCTGAATCTTTTTGTTTCATTACCTGTATGCTTGTTGACACTCCTATCCAGATTTGGCAACAACCTACAACCTTATTCATCATCTATTGCCACCAACCAAGTCACCCACCAAAACTAAGATACTTGAACAAAAATAGATGAAGACTCTGAAGAGCCCAGTGGTAGGCAGGACAGGCAAGACTGACTTAATTGTATCAAAAATATGTGTGTACACACACACACACACACGTGTGTGTATATATATGTGTGTATATGTGTATGTATGTATATATGTGTGTATATACATAACCTAAAATGGTTATTCTAGATTTTGGGATGGTGATCCTCCATTCCATGTTGCTACCTTTTGACACCTCTTGATTAAAATAATCACTTCAAATTGTACCTTGGGGATGCACTTTGCAGGGGTGCCTAATGGAATAAAAATGAGGTCAAAGTCATATTGAATCATTACTGACTATCACTCAGGGAAGTCTCATAAGTCTCTTCTAACTGCCACTGTAGCAGGAACACACATATCAGCAGTTATTTTGGGTTTTGCCTCGTAGCTCTTTAAATCAAAGCTGATCAAGGAAGTCTGTGCCTATGGCGTCTTTGACACCTCTGCCACCTTTTACGTTCCTTCTTTCTTTTTTTGTTTCAGTAGGCCAGGAGAAGAAATGAATATGGCTCAGACTCATTAAAACTGATTGCCAAGGCACCTGCTAAGTAAGTGCTATCAATATCACTGACCTTTGATCAGATTTCTGTTTCCTGTAACACAGCTGTTGGAGCTGCAACTCTATGGGCTGCACATGATAACATTAGGAAAGAAAGGTGACTGTTTACTGATACTGATGTGTGATGGGTTATTTGACTTGAAAGATTTTTATTCAAAAGACAGGAGATTCATCAGCCCAAAAGTCAGGGCTAATATGTTTGCAACAATATGTTTCGACTACGACATGCTCTAACTGCTATTTCTGGCATACAACACCCAAAAGACAGTAGATTCAAGGGGGGGGGAAATCATGAAAATATGTTGTGGCAAGTAGAATTTATCTTTTAATCATTGTCTATTTCTTCCCTGCCCTATTATGATTCTCTATCTATATGTCTATGTATCTAAATATTTTGCTAAGTGGGAGGAGGCTTCAATGGAATTAAATTGCACAGCTGTGCTCTTGGGGAACGCTTTATATATAATAATGAATAAGCTCCTTTATTAAAGTTTAGTTATTTGAATCAGACAAGCCATCTAACATTTCATTACTTAGTAGAACCTTTTATAAACTCTATGATATAAATAACTAGGCAATAACAGCCACATATATATATATATATATATATATATATGTATTTCTTCTTACTACATTCAAATATTGCAAATAACTAGTTATCTTCTGAAGATATATCTGTACATGTGTGAAGTCACAAAATAAAATGATAGGAAATGCAACAAATCTGGAAAACAGGAATTCAAATTTAAAAAGAAGTAAAGTCAAATTTGCTGTCCTGGTTATTTGATTGTATGGTATTCATATGAATGGAAACATGAAGTCAGGGGTTATTCTAACCATAACTGAAATTTTATTGCTTTAAGTGCCAAAATACTGGAATTCCAGTGAGTCTTCTATCTTAAAGAGAATTTCCAGATAAGAGAGGACACAGCTAAACTGGCTGTTGCTTGATAAACAACAAATGATGTTTTTTATTATCAGTATATCTTAAATATTACAAGGGGCATCCTTATACTAAAAAAAAATAATAAAGGGGCGCCTGGGTGGCTCAGTGGATTAAGCCACTGCCTTTTGCTCAGGTCATGATCTCAGGGTCCTGGGATGGAGCCCCGCATCTGCCTCAGCATCCCTGCTGAGCAGAGAGCCTGCTTCCCTCTCTCTCTCTGCCTGACCCTCTGCCTACTTGTGATCTTTGTCAAATAAATAAATAAAATCTTTAAAAAAATTTAAAAAATTAAAAAAAAATAAAAATAAAAAAGTAGTTATTTGAATTCCAAATTTAATTCTGTGTATTTATTTGCAAAATGTGACAGCCCTACCTGTCTACCCTTTCTATTAGGCCATACCTTGCTGGGTTTGCTTGATTCTGGATCAGTTGTAGTACCTATGTATTGGTTCTTCAAAACCATTTTTATTTCTTTAACATTATTTCTTATTCACAAAATGGCTTCTCATGACATTTGTTGCAAAAATCTTATACACTTTTAAAATAGAACATGAGAAAAGAATATGGGATAAGTAACTAAAATAGTCATTTATGTCAAAATAGATGTCAATGTTTTTAATTATGATGACTTCGTAATAATAATAATTTATATTTAAAAAAAAAGCAAGGAAAAGTATTAGAGCATGTACAATGACAACAAGGTAAAGAGACAACACCTGAATGGATTCTCTAGCCAACATTCTTATCTTTCTTTGCCTAACCCTTGGAAATCTAGATCCATACAACTGTCCCTCCGAAGGCTGGTGTCATTTCCTGCAGCACATAAGCAGAATTAGTACAACGCTCCTGTCATTGATCTTAGGCTGTCTCTACTAAGTTGCCACCTAGCAAATATTTTTCCTAAAACTCGTAATGTTTTACAGTACTAAATGTGAAGAAAACAAATGATATTTTGAAACTCGTTTCAGTAAAAGTAAATTAGAATGCAGGACTCAAGTCTACAGTGTGACTTAAGAGAAATACCCCCTATAAATCCAGGGAGAATATTCAATAAGTTACAGGAGCCACCATTAACATTCACCAAGATACACTGAAAACAATTCATAACTGTGTATCAGAGAATTGTACTGAAGTCTGAAATAGAAAACTAGGAAATCTCTGAAGATTTTTACTTTAAAGCATTAACAACAACAAAAACTTGGGCCTTTTAACTGCCCCAAAGTTGAGGAATATTTATTTTAAGTTTACCAAGTATAGTTGAATACAATATATATTAGTTTCAGGTGTACAGCATAGCGAATTGAAATATTATACATTCCACCAGGCTCACTATAAGTGCTGTTACCACCTGTTACCATATGCTATCACAACATTATTGACCATATTCTCTATGCTGTACTTTTCATTCCCATGACTTATTTTTTGGATAACTGAAAGTCTGTAAGTATTGATCCCCTTCACCTAATTAAATTAGCATTATAGACTCCTTAAAAAATTAATAATTTACCCCCAAAAGTGCTTAATTAAGGATAGCCTATGAGAAAATTCAGAATGCAAAATTGCATTTGATTATTCAATGTAGAATTATATACGAAAAAGCAAGTTCTGAAAGAGATTATGCGGCAAAAATAGCTACATTTACTGCCGTTACAGAAGTGTAGTTAAATGCAATTTAAATCTTATATTTAAACTCTAGCAATATGTTATCATATTAGTTTTTGTAATTATAATTAAATCTTAAATTATATTTTTTTGCCGCAGGTAGTATTTTTGGAAGCTACATCCAGACACCAAATAATACCTTAAAACAAAACAGTGGCTTCCAAAATCCACTTCAGACCTACTTTTATCTTTTTTTTTCAATTTACTTTTTATTTTTTTTTTTTTTAAGATTTTATTTATGTGACAGACAGAGATCACAAGTAGGCAGAGAGAGGTGGAAGCAGGCTCCCTGCTGAGGAGAGAACCCAATGCGGGGCTTGATCCCAGGACTCTGGGATCAAGACCTGAGCTGAAGGCAGAGGCTTTAACCTACTGAGCCACCCAGGCACCCCCTATTTTTATCTTTTAATATGTCATGAAAATTTGGTACAAATATCCTTTGAAATGTACAGTTTTTCCATCTGTTCTATGTACCATTCATGAGAGTCACAGCCATGCTTCATCAGACTCACACATAAATAAGAAATCTGAAAACACTATCATTTTATCTGATATATTTTAATTAAACAGACAAACACATCTCACATTAATTGTACCAAAAAATCTGGGACCAAGAGCATTCCTAATAATTATTTTCCAAAGAAGGCTGTCACTAAGCTAATAGCACTAGAGCCACAAGTACATGCAGCAAAGCAATGATTTTTGAAATCACAGCAATATTTGCAAGTTAAAAGATGTCTTCTTGTAATCCCTACAAGACAAAATACCTTATCAAACTGCTAATACTGCATGTGACACTGGAAAATGTCTTCTAGAAAAGTTTAAGTGCACTGGAGAGCCAAAAATAACAATGTCTACCAGACTTAGAGCAAGGAGTCCAGTAGGTGGAAGTGCGGACTTCGATCTGCTGCAAATCTTAGGGCAGTGCTGGACTGATGCTTCTCAAACAGACAGCCATTTGTTGATGTCATCATCTATGCTCAGAGAGGCTCTGCACATTTCTCTAGATCTTTGCACCCTTCTAGACGTGAAATGGCACAAGGCTGGGTGTTAGGAGAGAGAAGAGACCACTTAGATGATTTTTACAAGTCGGTCAGTTTCTGAATTGAAGGTTTCTATCCCATTTATTTCTTTATTCCCTCTGTATGGAATTTAAGGAATCTTAGTATCTAGATGTTTTGTCTGTCTGAGGTCTCTGACAATTCTTTCTCATTCCCTGATGCCAGAGTAAAGTTTTGCTCCATCATTTCTAAACCTAAGTAGGTTTCTCTTTTATGTAACTAGTTTTTAGAAGGCACTGCATATCAGGCTCCATTATTTTAAAAACATAGCTTCAAAAATGCCATCTGGGAGCCAGAGCATAGTCATCCAATGATTCAAATTCATACCAGTATGATATGACCATATAAAATTCATACCAGTATGATATGGCCATATCATACTGGTATGAAATGGTCACATGAGTGATATGGTCACATGAGTCTACATGTGTGATAAAATAACAGAGCTATAAACCTACCTTGCACCAGTGTCAATTTCCTAGTTTTGGTATTGTACAGCTATGTAAGTTGTAACATTGGGGGTAAACCATGTAAAGGGCACATGGGATCTTCTTGCCCTATCTTTGCAACTTCTTATGAATCTATAAGTATTTAAAAATACAAAGTTAAAAATAATCAGACTACATAATTTTATTTCTTTATAAATATTATGACTTAGGCCTATTCGCCTTTAAAGTAGCCTCCTCAATGAAACAGAGCAATAGTTAATTTCTGATGAAAACAGGAAGATACTTGAGATTCAAAAGACAAAGGAGAAAAAAGATACTAGAAAGTGGCTTAGACAAGTAAGAATTTTAAAGTAAGAAATGAGAAGCGGAAAAAAAAAAAACCTTGGGAAACAAAAATACATATGTATTGTGAAAATTCAGAGAAGTTAGAATTTCAGAATTAGAAATGTCCTGAGTTCATCTAGGACATTTGCCTAAAAGGGCAAATTTGTGGCTTTGTTCCAACGAGAAATTATACTTATCCAGTAAACGAAAACCTAAAAGTCAATTGAAATTGGTAGACCAAAGCTAGATTTTGAAAAAAATTGAAATAAATAATGTACTTAATTTTGAGTAATACCAAGTCAAACAAACCTATATGAAAATGCTGGTGTCTTATTCATTATATAATCTTAGGCACATTATATAATATCCTTAGGCCTCATCTATAAAACTGGGTAAGGATACCAACTTTTTTCTATGAAAATGTGAAAAGTGAGTAGTGTTGAACATGTATCTCTCTCTATATATATATGTATACACACACACACACATACCGTATATATACTTATATATAATATATTATATATGATACATATACATGATACATTAAATTCATGTAATAGACACAAGATATTCTAACTAGCATTATTTAGAGCAATGCTTCCCAAATCCTATCATTACTTATTGCCTCACAATGTAGATTGGTGTCTTGGAAAAAAAACAAATGAAACAAAATAAACAAACACACATAAAATTATCATCGTAATTAAAAAACAGCACATTATGCTCCTCTCCTGAATTTTCACCACTTGAACTAGCATATTAAAATTCCTTGAGTCAATAATATTTGTCACTTAAACACATGTTTTCTGAGCTTATTTAATTACACCACCATTTAAGGAATGCTTTATTTCATCTTGTGGGGCTCTGCCCTTTTGTTCAAATGGCCCAGAGAGATCGTCATGGACTGAGATTTTTCAAACACTTTCAGCAACAGGATTCTTTTTTTTTTTTTCCCAACTCCATTATATAACATATAAAGGTGATGAATACTTTCCTCAGGCAGTAAAAATCTTCATTATTTGATAGAAGATACTTTATTGTATGCAGAATCCCTAAAGCAACTCAACCTGTCAGGAAAACAGTTTGAAAATCCTGATAGGATGTATCCTTGTGTTTCAGAAAAAGAATTCATCTCCATCAGTTTTTCTCAAACTGAGGTTCACAGACAATATTCTTTGAGAAGCTTTTAAAGTAACATTAGTTTCATTTTGACTACTCCTTAAGAAAGTCAACTATCCAGAATGAACTTTGTGGCCATCTGATAACCCAGCACCCATATGTACCTTCGGTGGCACAGGGTCTCCTATAGCACCTATGTTTAACTCCAGGTCCTCTCAGAATTATGCCAGATGTTTTTCTTGGCTTAAAAGACAAATCTGTTCCTTTTAAATGTAAGGAAATGTTATATAAATTAGAAAATATTTTCCTATTTTTAAGTGATCAGAAGGAAAAAGATTCCTTCTCACATTAGGAAAATATTAACAATGAAACATTTCAGTATTTTCTGTCTTCTATCGTAGTTCCTTTTTATATGCTTATAATTGCCCTAATTCTGTATTCATAGGATACCCATATACATCCTTTGTCTCCCTCCAACCCATGGCATGGTCAAGAACATCTGTGCTCCATGAAAAAGAAAAAAAAAATCTATGCTCCACAACTTGCTTGAATATAATATTTATTCTCTTATTCCAATCAAATACCCCTTTTGGTCACTGTACCTATCTCCCATATTTTTAAAGAATATGCTTGATTCCTACTTACAACATTGAAACCAGGGGACAACAAAACCTCGTCCTTGATAATCATGATAAGTCTTACTATCTACTTGAGGAAGAGAATGGAAAAAGAGAAGTACACTCTGCATATATTGACACACCAGGGAAAGTGCTATGAAGGAAATAAAGCATATACATTTGATGTAGTGATAGAAAACACCAGAAAAAAAGATTAGTTCAGACTTTATTCTTAGAGCCATGGCAATCTCCTGAAGGGATTTTTGTAGGAAAATCAAATAATTAAAGTTTAAAAAGTAATTTGGGGAGTGCCTGGATGGCTCAGTAGGTTGAGCATCCACCTCTTGATTTCACCTCAGGTCATGATCTTAGGGTCCTGAGATCAAGCAGTGCATCAGACTTAGTGCTCACAGGGTAGTATGCTTCATGAATTTCTCTCTCCATCTCTCTGCTCCTCCCTCCACCTTCTCTCTCTCTCTTACTCTCTCTCTTTAAATAGATAAATAAATCATTTTTAAAAAGAAATTTTGGTTGCTGTGTGAAATACAGATTGGAAGAAGACATTACTAGAAGAAAGAGAAGTAATATAACTTTTGGAATTTTCTAGGCAAAAGGTGATGGTGAATTGAACTAAGATGATGACAATAGGTAAAACTTGAGTGCAGAAACAATAAAAACTTGCAGATAGATTTTATTCATGGTGTAAGCAGAAGGAAAGATCAATGACTCTAGATTTATGGCTCAACTCAGATAGTTATGCCATTTATGGAGAAAGAGAAGACTGGCAAAGGAATAAATTTTAGATGGGGTTAAGGAATTAAATGTTTGATCATGAATATGCTAAGTTCACTATGCCTATAAATGACCTACCCAAGAGGAGGTTTTATATAAAACTTACATCGTTGATTATAACAGAAATAGCTTAGTTTCAATATATCAGGTTAGGAGATTTTATCTTATAAATGGTTTTAAAGTCATGAAAAATGATGTTCTTATGAGAAAAGAAGGAGAGATCCATTACCAAATCCTGGAAAACTTCAATATTTAGTTTGGATAAGGAAGAACAAGAAAAAGAGACCAGCAAAAGAGGAAGAAAACTTGGAAAATGAGTTTTCACAGAGATCAAGGGAATAGGACAAAGAAGTTTCCAGAAGAAGAAAGTGGGAAATAATGGTAAATGTCACTTAGGCACCAACATGAAAATTGAACCGTGATCATGAGTGTTACAGTGAAAGAACATTCCATGGAATATGTGGCCAAAAGACCAATCAGAGTCTTAAAAGCTTCGAAACTGAAAATCAACAATTTCCTAGACTCTTCAGAGGTCCTGGGGGGCACTGTGTCCTCAGGGGAGGTCAGAGCCCAGTGCTGAACATCATAGGGGTTCCTAGACTCTTCAGAGAACCAAGGTTACCACAGCTCTAAAGTCTAAAGCAACAGGCATATATTGGGCATGCTCAAGTTTTGCTTCATGGAATCCACAGCTGGCAGGAACACTTAAATGGTAATTACGGAATTCCTAGGGACTGAGTCTGAGCTAGTATGAGACTGAGAAACTCCAGGGGACTAAAGTCATGGGGAGGATCCTACACTTTTGAAGACTTTCCCTCCAGAAACCCCAGTAGAACCTTAGGGTGAGGATCTGAGAATAATCCTCTTACAGCTCTGGAGTGGAAGAATAGTCACTGTGAAATACTCTTAGACTCTTCTCACTAACAAAAACCCAGTTTCTCCAAGTAGTAGAAACCCCCAAGAGGACAACTCTGAAACCTTATTCCAGCAAGAGAAAAGGAATTCTGCTTCACCCCCACCAATTCTAGGCTTCTTGTCTCACCTAAGAAAGGAGAAAATCAAAAACAGATAGAAATAGAGTGATCAGCGTCTGGGCTTCAAGGAAACAGAAAAGGAACACTACTTCCATGGAAGGAAATGGGAAAGAAGAGAAAAGGTAGAACCTGGAAAAGGTATAGAAACATTTGTGAAGCACCACCTGAGACATTGGACCAAGATCGTGACCACAACATCAAGAAGATTTCAGAATATTAATAGAGAGCTAGAAGAGCTATAAAAGACACAGCCTCTCTCTAAGGAACAGTAAAAAGGGAAGCCACAATGCCATGAAAAGAGATGAAAACAAAATGATAGAGGAATCTGAAACCTTTGGTACCTCTGGCCACTATAAACATTAAACACAGCTCAGCTTCTAACCAGATTAGTGTAAATCCTTGTGCTAAATGTTTGTGTCACTCAGTACATATTACCCAGTATAACATGATATCTAGCATTCAATAAAAAAAGACAGGGCATACCAAGAGATAAGAAAAGACACAATCTGAAGTTTCAGGGCAATTATCAGAAACGGACTCATGTAAAACATAGATATGGGAACAAAAAGAATTTAAAGTAACTATGATTAATATGTTAAGGATGCTAACATAAAAAAATAGAAAGTATGCAAGACTGGACAGTAATACCAATAAAGAGAAGGAAACTAGGGGCGCCTGGGTGGCTCAGTGGGTTAAAGCCTCTGCTTTCAGCTCAGGTCATGATCCCAGGGTCCTGGCATCGAGCCCCACATCGGGCTCTCTGCTCAGCAGGAAGCCTGCTTCCTCCTCTCTCTCTGCCTGCCTCTCTGCCTACTTGTGATCTCTGTCTGTCAAATAAATAAATAAATCTTAAAAAAATAAATAAATAAAGAGAAGGAAACTATAAGAAATAACCTAAAAATGAAAGAAACAATAACCGAAATGAAGAATGCCTTTGATGCAATCATTAGTAAACTTGACACAGGGGAGAAAATAATTTGAATTTGGAGATCATTCAATCAAAATTTTACAAAATGAAATGGAAGGACAAAAATACCAGGAGAAGAAAGAGTGGAGCAGAGGAAATATTTGAAGTAATAGTGGTTCAAAACTTTCCAGTATCATTTACAGATACCACACCTCAGATCCAGAAAGTTCAGAAAACAAAAGAGGTTAAATATAAAAAAACAAAAACAAAAACAAAACACTAAAGTATGTATCAAACTGCAGAAAATCTAAGACAAAGATAATATCTTAAAGAAAGTCAGAGAGAAAATATACCTTACCTTCACAAGAACAAGAATAAAATTTACCTTGACCTTCTCTTCAGAAATCATACAAGAGGAGAGTGGAATAAAATATTTAATTTATTGAAGGAGAGAAAATCCACTGGCCTAAAATTATATATATCCAGTGAAATAAATCTTTAAAAGTGAAGTAGAAATAAAAACTTTCTCAGATAAACAAAAACCAAAAAAGTTAATTGCCAGTAGACTCATCTTGAATAAAATATTAAAAGAAGTTCTTCAGGCAGAAAGAAATCTAGGTCAAAAACATGGATCTATGTAATGAAAGGAAAAGCACTTGAGAGGTAATAAGTTAAAGTCTATAAAGTCTTTTATTTTTTATTCATAGTTAAAAGATAATTTTAATACAACAATACTATCCCTGTTTTGGATAATTATAACATATGGATAAGATAAATGAAAGACAGCAACATCAGAAGGAACAGATATGAAATATTAAAATACTGTTTTATGATAACATAAAAAGCTTAATTAAAAGCAGAGAGTCAGAAAAAGACAAAGAACAAATGCAGTGAATAGAAATATTTATAAAGGTGATAGATTTTAATCTAGCTATATCAATAATCACTAACATTTGTGAATGGTTTCAACATGCCAGTTACAAGACAAAGATTATCTATTGATTTAAAACAGCAAAAGCAAGAAGACACAACTCTATGCTATCGATAAGAAACCCATTTTAAATGTGAAGATTCAGGTGAAAAGTAAAAGAGTGGGGAAAGTATACTAACCTAATATTTGCCAAAAGAAACCAGGAATTTCTATATATTTTTTTTTAACATTGATTGATTGATCGATTGATGAGAGAAAGAGCGTGAGCAGTAGGGTCAGAGGGAGAGTGAGAGAGAATCTCAACTAGACTCCGCACTGAGCATGGAGCCAACATGGGGTTCGATCCCACCACTCTGAGATCACAACCTGAGCCGGAACCAAGAGTCAGATGTTTAACCAATGTGCCACCCGGGCACCCCAAAGTTCCTATAAGAACTTCAGAGTAAGGAAAGTCATGAGGGATAAAGAAGGACATTATGATAAGGATAAAGAGGATACCATTCTAAGAAGACATAATGATCCCCCCTGTACATAATAACAGATCATCTCCATATAAGAAACAAAAGTAAAAGAACTGAAAAGAGAAACAGACAAATCCATGTGAGAGTTTTCAACATCTCTTAGATAGTACCAGCAGACAGAAGGAAATAAGGATAGATAACCTGAAAAGCAGGGTAGCAATATCAATCAACAGGATCGGATTGATGTTTGTAGAATACTCTATCCAAAACAGTGGAATACAAATGGAACATTCCCCAAGATAGAAATACACCATAACAAATTAAAGGAATGGAAACCTGATAAAGTATGTTCTCAGACTGAAACAGAATTAAACTAGAAATCAATAACAGAAAAAAAATTGGAACATTGTTTATAATATTTAGAAATTTTAACACATACTGCTACATAACGTATAGATTAAAGATCTTAAGATCAATTACAAAATATTTAGAACTACATAAGAATAAAAACACCACTTTTAGTTTGAAGGTGTAATGAAAGCAATGTTTAGAGAGAAATTTATAGTATTAAATGCATGTGTTGGAAAAAACATCTAAAATCAATAAGCCAAGTTTCCCTTTTAGATAACTAGACAAAGGAGAGTAAATTAAGCCTGCAGAGAGCAGAACTCAGGATATCATAAATATTGGAGCAGGAACCAACAAAATCGAAAATACGAAACAGTGGTGAAAGTCAACAAAACAAAAACTCGTTCTTTGAAAAGATATAAAATTAATAAATGTCTTGACAGTTAACGAAGAAAAAGGAGGAAAGACACAAATATTGATACACAAAGTGAACGAAGTGGTAAAGTCTATTGATCCCATGGTTCAGGAATCAGGAGGATTACAAATAGTTTTGTGCCACAAATCTGATAGTTTAGATGAAATAGTTTAGATGAAAGAATGGGATGATTCCCCTCAAGATCAGAAATGAGACAAAGATGTCCTCTCTCCCCACTTCACCAACTTACTGAAAGTTCTAGCTAAGACTTTTAGAGAACGAAAAGAAATAATAACTTAATAGGTTGAAAGAAATAAATAAAAGTCTCTTTGTTGGTCTGGGTAAAAAAACAAAAACAAAACTCCCCCAAAGTTAGCAAAGACATCCTGAAAACCAGTAAAGCAAGGTCACAAAATATAAGATGAATGAATAAAAATTGATTCCTTTCCTACCTATCGGCAAAAGATGCTATAATTTGGAATTTGAAAATAAAACAAAATGTACAACACATTAACACTCCTCTCTAAAAGAAATCCTTAGGTATGAATCTAACAAAATGTGTGCAGGATAGATATGTTAAAAGTTAAAAAATTGGTAAAATAAATAAAAGATGTAAGTAGTTTCAGAAATGAGTAGAGACTGTAAGACTACAGGTAGAAGGAACTATACATAAACAGTATACTCTAGTTGATAGAGTAATTCACTGTAAGGATATGAATTAACCATTTTGAAACTACTGTACATGTACACAAGTATTGAACAAATAAACTGATGCAGGATGATGGGAGCCAGGTGTCTCACATCAGAGAGGAATATTATAGATAAGTAAGGAAGGAAGGCTAAAATACAATGTAGTCTGGATTGGAATCAGAGATACCAGTATAAACTCACATTTCTTTAATATAGATACAGATAAATACATATTATAGAAGTAATAATAGATTCGTGTGTGTTTACATGGATTAGAATGTACATATTTATTTCCTAGTTCTATCTGCCAAGAAAGCCTAGGAGAAATGATATACCAGTAACAAAAAAAACAAAGTCACCACTCTAGTTCTGGTTTCTAATACTAGTCTCCAACAAAAGGAACCAGGGCTCACTGGAGAAATGACTGGTGCTAAGACTGAGGCAGGAAATACACAAGATGAGACTGGAACAACTTGTAACTGCAGAAAGTATGGAAATGTTAAAAAAATAACAATAACAACAATGACCAAAATAAATTGGAGATATGTCAAAAGAACACGGGAACCAACTGAAAGGTTTCCCGATGGCCAAAGCACAAATAATTTGAGCAACAAAATAAGCCTTAAAGTATTGGAAATTAGCTTATGGAATAAATAATCATAAGTTCAATGCTGACATAAAAAAATTACAGATAAAAATGGGAAAGAATAGACAAATTTTTCATTTAAAAGTTCCCAAATAATTTATATAGCTATTTCCCTTCAAGAGAATACAACATTATCCCCCAACCCTTAATTATGGGCTGTACCTAGAGACTATGAAGAAGCTAAGAAGCTAAAAGGACAAAAATCATTTCCTGGGAATATGGAGTGCATGGGTGGTTCAGTGGGTTAAATGTATGCCTTTGGCTCAAGTCATAATCCCAGGGTCTTGGGATCAAGCCCTGTGTCCGTCTCTCCACTCAGTGGGGAGTCTGATTCTACCTTTTCCTCTGTCCCTCTCCCCCGACTTGTGCTCTCTTTCTCTATATCAAACAAATAAAATCTTTAAAAGAAAAAAATTCCTGGGAATAAATAAGGTTTATTTAGAAGTCTGCCTAGAATGGAAAGTAATATGAAAATACAATAAAAAGCACACATTGCAATTAAGATAGGTTCATTCAAATCATCTAAGGATCTTTTAGGATTTGCTATTATATACCTCAATGTAATTTATCAAATTGATCAAGCAAAAGAAAATAAATGTTATTGCCTTAGCAAATGTAAAAAAGACTATGATAAATTTTAGCATGTATCTGGATCACAATTCTCAGAATGTTAGAAACAAAAGAAAATTTCTTAACTTGATGAAGATTGTATTTCAAATATCTGTATCAAGCCTCATTCTTCTAATGAAGACTCAACACAAAGATCAAAGATGCTTTCTATTACACTATTTTTAAAGATAGTTCTAGACAGCTTAGCAAATGCAGTAAATAATAAAAAAATAAGAGGCACAAACATTGAGAGGTATTATAAAAACTTTATTTATAGGAGCTGTGTTTACTTATATAGAAAATCTAAATAATCACAAAAAGTGCAAGAATTTATAAGCATAGTTCGCCACATTTGCCAGACACAAACAAAAAAATTAAGTGCATCACTATATCAGCTATAATCACTTAGAAAGTATATACTAATTAAAGTCATAGAATTGCAAGTTACCTAAGAATTAAAATAATATGGAATTCATAACATATTTACACTTTTTAATCTTATTAATGGACATCTGAGAAACATAACTATAAAAGCCAAAGAGAAAAGACTCCTCTAATTAGATTTAAATGTACCCAAAAGCCACTGGCGTCAAAACCAAAGAACTAAAAAAACTAAATGACGTCAGGTGACCTTATGCAGTAACAAGTCAAAACCAGATGAAGAACAGATAAATTGTCAAATATTGTGATCTGATTTGAGTTTGTGTCTAGAAAACATGGTGGATAACAAAGAGGTTCCATAATCAGTTAAACAGGGGAGAAGACTGATGACCAGAAGGTAATGGGAATCTGACATATCATGGGAAGAAAAAATATATAACACAAATATATTTAAACTTACATAAAATTTGTATTTTAAAAATCAAATTAAAATTAGAATAAGTAAAAAAAATAAAATTATATCTCTTTCCAGTTTTCTAGCAAGCTCCCAGGTGAGGCCAATACTGCTGGTCCATGATCTACACTTTAAGAAGCAAGAATATGGGAAAGTGTCAGTAACCTGTGGTTACTTGTGGTGGCTTGAAATCATATTAAAGTAACTACATTGAGGTCTTTCTCAAGATCTCATCCTCTGTTTGGTTCTGGGTTAGGAATGGCTACAAGAGAAATGATCTAGAAGGCAGAGTTGAAAATTAGTTCTCTTGACTCTGAGAAGGTTCATGTAACATCAGGAGCTGGTATAGCTCATGCACATTGCTACCAACCAGCTGGCTTCCCTGGTTGGTGGGTGGCTGTGCTCAGATCCTGTAACCCCCCGTTGGATCTCTTCATTTGGCATCTCCAAATCACGGGCCAGGTTCACATGTGTTGTATGGTAGACTGCACCTGCATCATTACCCACATCCTCCAACATGGAGGCATGGAGACAGTGAGTGAAACATGGGCTGGACTCCAGTCATCCACATGGGTTGCAGTTTTTCATGCTTTCCCCCACATTACATCCATCAACTCTTCTGAGTGTTGACCTAGCGCACATCAGACCCAGCTCCTAAGGCCGGGGCAACAGGCTTACACAGAAACGTTTATCCAGCTCCCAGGATTGCATGTGGTCAAATCTCTCCATCAGCTATGTAGGGATTCTGCTGCTCTGCCCAAGCCCAGACTAATCCACCTTCAGGCTGGTGGTGGTAGAGAGATAACGTGTTTAGAAAGACCCTAACCTAGAAAATGTGAATAAATAATAATGGCTATACTAACATTAAAATCCAGCACTACTCACTGTAGACAAAAATAACAGACAGATGTCATTTAAAGAGAAGATATTGCTAACTTCTAAGCAGAACACACCCACATTTAGAATATTCCAACATTTTAAAGAAGACACAAAACCAAATAGAAAAGCAGTCAAGATATATGAAGAGACAATTCACAGAAGGAACAGCTAACTAATATGGTTTAAAAAGACAGACTCACTGTAACTAGGTAAATTTTCTAAAAATGCAATGAGAGAATCCTTTAAACCCAAAAAAGGAACAAAATTCAGATAATACCAAGTCTTGGAAGAAACGGGGAAGCCTGAAACACAATGGAAATATAAACTGCTATAGTCGTTCCTGAGAGTTGTCTGACTAGCATTTAATGAAATTAAATTTGCACACCCTGTGTCACACCCTTGGGGTTCTCATCACCTCCTTTCGACCCCAACAATTTACGTAGGAAAGGTACTGGGATCAGGGAGGGTGGGACACGGAGCAACCCCACAGCCTATCACTGTGGGACAGAATAAGGAAAAGGTGGTAGATGACCCTTCTAGAACATTATGCAGTTCTTAGAATAATTAACTCACTGTGTCAGAAGCAAATAAATCTAAAGAGAGAAAAAAATGTTAAGTGCAAGATCTATAGTTCAATTCCACCAATGTGAGTTAAAATATAAATATAGAAAGCCATGCTGACATATTTGTCTTCAAGAATATATAATCTACAGGTCCATAGTAAACATTTTATAGTGGGTTGCTTATGAGGAAGTAAAAGGGGGAATGTGCTTGGTGCTCAAGGGGAAAAAATCAAGGAAGATTATAATTAAATTCAGTACCTTTATCTGAGGTTCAAATAAAGTAGAACAAGGGAAGGGAAGAAGGGAGATAAGGAGAAGCCCTTCAAGACATTTGCATAGCAATCTGAGAGCTGAATCCTTCTGGAGCTTCTCCATTTTCCCCAGGAGTTTCTTGTTCTAATTCTTCTCAGTCAACTCAGACATTTCCTGGATTCCCTTTCACACATCGATAGGTGGCAAATTGATTTTTGAGCTCCTGGTCAAGCACACAGCATCAAGCTGGCTTCCATCTTGTCCTGTTCTTATGGCTCATCATATGATCATATAGATCAACTCACTGCTTTGATCTCTGACACTTTGAAGAGACGGACTAAGAAAACTATTTTTTAATACCCAGAACATACCACTTCCAAATATGCACCTCTTCATTTTTTGACCTTTTCTTAGCCATTTTTCTTGTGGGAACTAATCAACAATTCTACATAACAGCACCGGTCTCCCAAGCCCACTCCAATCCCCACAATCCCAAACACCCATTTGGTGCCACAGAAAGATCTTCAGTGATGAAATTAGGAAATGGCACCACTCTCTGACCAGAAAAGCACACTCACACCACAGGAAGGCCGCTTAATGTGTCGTTCATACAGACATGGACTTCACAGGAGATCTGGAAGAGGGTGTAGAATCAATAAAAGATCTTCCTTCTTACCTTTAGATAAGTAAGCTAGTGTTGGTTCAGACAGCAAGCAGAGCATGGGGTGGTTAGCAAGGTGAATTTTCAGAAGCAGTCTTTCCATAAGCTTTGCATTCAGTAGAAATGTCTCCCAGATGTTGGCAACAGATTTTTACGTTGTCTATACCTGTCTATACCAGGTTTGGGTTTGCAGAAGCTATTAGAGAGTATTACAGTATCCTCCCCAAAGTCATTTTAAAAAGAACCTCGCTTTCTCTGATTCTAATCATATAAGCTTTTAGTACAAGCTTTAAACCATACATTTCTACTTCACTGCTTCTCTCTCTTTTTTTTTTCTTTATAGCTTTCAAAGCACTAGGTTTTCATTACTTCTTTATTTCATTTTTTTTTTCTCCTAAATCTCTTTTACTTCCTGCTAATACAGGAACTCACCTGTCCTTTCTTCCCATGTTCTCTCACATGGTCTCTAAGGTTTTCCGACCCTGGATACAGTTTGTTTTTGTCTTTTCCTACATGATGGTAACAGCTTGAAATGTTCCCTCTTCAGGCACCATTTAGAGTTCCAGTTTCACATCATGGTGAGTTAATTACGCAATATATACTGAAATATTGAAGAGTGCTTAATAGGGCCCCACAGCAGGTAGTGGCAGACTGGAATGTTTGGCTTCCAGCTCAGGCCAACCAGTCGCATCTTCAAAATTCCAAATAAATTATTTAGAAAATGCCATTCCTCCTCTCACTAGAGCACAAGCTAGGGGGAGAAAAAAGGAAAAAAAAAATGAAATCAGAGTCTTTGACTCCTCACTTGACAAAAATCACTATTGATTTAGGGTGGCTGACCATTTACCAGCTGTATATGAATACACTGTTTCTCCGAATTACATTAAAGAGTCCTAACTTTAATAGAACCACCACATTTTTCCCCCCAAGAGATTTTCACAATTACACCAACACATGAAAAGTATTTTTTTTTTTTTAACCTATGCTTGTGTTTTAGCCTTTGGTTTAGTCTCATCACGCGGATGAGTCTCAAGACAGAACTTAAGCACACCGAAGGAAGGCAAAGAGAGGCAATGACTTGAGAATTTTCAAAATGACCAGTGCCCCTGCCTCTTACGCTAGAGATTGGTTTGTGTGCATCTCTTAGAACTCCTCCTGCTGTTCTTTACTTCTTGACAAATTACGAGTTGTCATTGTATTGTAAATAACAGTTGGGGAATATGTAATGAAAATTCTCATGGGCCGAGGAAAGCATCACATTATTAATTTGTCAGAAATGCTATTACCTAGAGAACTGATTTTAAAACTGTAGCTTTTGTAACATGGTATCAGCAATGTACACTCAGCAGCACTTAGCAACACCAGGACATGTATGGGGAGAACACAGCCAATGGGATTCCCCCCCATTAAAACTGCCAATAATATCTATTGGAGATAAAAAGGGCAAAACAATTTTTGGAAGAAGTTTTCACTTAGAAATCCAGCTTTCTCTCTCATGTTTCTCATTTTAAATCTTTTAATGCTATGGAATTGCTGATATTTGACCTACAAGAAATAGGGGAAGAAATCACCCTGTGGTTCTGGCTACCTTCACTTGGACAAAATCACATTCTCCTACTTCTCAGGAAGCATATTATTAGCCAGAAAGTGAAAAAGCGAGTTTAGAGTTCACAGAAAGTTATAAAGGCCAAAGTCACATGCCTGTAATTTTTAAAGTATATCGGCAGAGATGCCAGTTCCTATCTAATGCTTTACCCAGGCTCAGCAAGGACCCATGGGGCAGTACTTCTAGTATTTTTCATGCAACAGCACATAATTCATGAGATCATTACCCTGAGTCCTTGCAATGGTTGTTCTGTCAAACTTTCAGATTATGGATCTCAACAAAAGGGAAAAATCAAAGGGGTCAGTAAGAAATCTTCTGCTATACCTAATGTCCAAATACCCTTTTCACATACAATAATGAGGTCAGGAGAACGATCTGTTTTATCTTCCTACTCTTTATTCAGAATTGCTACCACACCATATAGAGTGTAAAAAATTCATAATGGATACACAATATCTGGTTTTTGTGGGCTGTATATATTCTGCTTTTGTAAAAGTGTATCAGGACGAAAGTCAAGATTTTGATTATGACACTACATTAGAAGAAGCTCTCTGTACTCTGCAACTTCTAATGAGCCTTCCACTATTTTAAATAAAAATTATATATTCTTTCCCACTTTGCCAAAGATCAGTTGACCATGTGATTTCACTCTTGTGAAATTTAAGAAACAAAACAAATGAACATAGGGGAAGGCAGGGAGAGAGAAAGAGTGGGAAGCAAAGTGTCAGAGACCCTTCACTATGAAGAACAAGCCAAGGGTTGAGGGAGGGAGGGAGGTGGGGACAGGCTGCTTGGTGATGCAGATTAAGGTGTCAGATGATCACTAGGTATTGTATGTAAGTGATGAATCACTGAATTCCATACCTGAAATCAATTTTACCCTACATGTTAACCGAATAGAATTTTTTTTTATTTTTTATTTTTTATAAACATATATTTTTATCCCCAGGGGTACAGGTCCATGAATCCCCAGGTTTACACACTTCACAGCACTCACCAAAGCACATACCCTCCCCAATGTCCACAACCCCACCCCCCTTCTCCCAACCCCCCTCCGCCCAGCAACCCTCAGTTTGTTTTGTGAGATTAAGAGTCACTTATGGTTTGTATCCCTCCCAATCCCATCTTGTTTCATTGATTCTTCTCCTACCCACGTAAGCCCCCATGTTGCATCACCACTTCCTCATATCAGGGAGATCATAGGATAGTTGTCTTTCTCCGCTTGACTTATTTCGCTAAGCATGATACGCTCTAGTTCCATCCATGTTGTCGCAAATGGCAAGATTTCATTTCTTTTGATGGCTGCATAGTATTCCATTGTGTATATACCACCTCTTCTTTATCCATTCATCTGTTGATGGACATCTAGGTTCTTTCCATAGTTTGGCTATTGTGGACATTGCTGCTATAAACATTCGGGTGCACGTGCCCCTTCGGATCACTACGTTTGTATCTTTAGGGTAAATACTCAGTAGTGCAATTGCTGGGTCATAGGGCACTTCTATTTTCAACATTTTGAGGAACCTCCATGCTGTTTTCCAGAGTGGTTGCACCAGCTTGCATTCCCACCAACAGTATTGGACCATTTCCTTACACTACACACAAATAAAGACTCAAAATGGATGAAGCTGAATAGAATTTAAATAAATACTTTAAATCAAAGAAGGTTCTATATAAAATCTCCTATAAAGTACTTGTAACCTTTGTCTTTTGACTTATAACCATTTGCAGCTATAACACTGATTTAATATGCCAACAGTGAGACCCTCTCAAAAGTGCCCTGGAAAGAGGCAGTCCAGTTTCATAACTAAATTAAATAAGTCATGTGTTAGAGTTTCACAGCATTTCTTATTGCTCTATTTCTTTTTTTTTTTTTAAGATTTTATTTATTTATTTGACACCCAGAGACCACAAGTAGGCAGAGAGACAGGCAGAGAGAGAGGGGGAAATAGGCTCTCCACTGAGCAGAGAGCCCAATGCGGAGCTGGATCCCAAGAGCCTGGGATCCTGATTTGATCCAAAGGCAGAGGCTTTAACCCACTGAGCCACCCAGGTGCCCTGCTCTCATTTCTTATTACTTTATTACTTATTACAGTGAATATAGAAAGCAGGATTACCTGTCTTTTGCTTCAAAGCTGTACTAAAATTGTGTATCTTAGAAAATACTTATGATTTTTCCATGAATTTTTATCAAACAAAAGAGAAATTTTTAAAACACTCTGTGTGTGTGTGTATAAAATTACTTTTCTTAATCTATGCCAAGTATTTCTAACTTTCTTTTGCTGTGGGGCAAGGTGGTGGGAATTTTGAAATTGTATTATATGACAATAATAACAAGAAGAACTGATGCCTTTCTGACAGTCATTTTTCTTTTTATTCCACTCCTCCTCTCCTCAGGAGAAAAATTAGAGAGATACAAGCTCTCTCACGGTTGTCAACTCCTTTCAAGATTATTTTGCATTTCATAACTGGACCAAGTGTAAAACTTCTGAGTCATAAACCCAAGTGTCACTCCTGAAAAATATCCAAAATTAAGGATTTTATTTGAGGAAGAAGGGCTCTTGTGTGGATCAACAGACCACTCTTTAAAGTGTCCTTGGAAAAGAGGAGATACACTCAACACACAAAAGAATCAAAACACACACTTGAGTACTTTTTTAGACTTTTCCTAAGGTCCTTGTATAAGCAATATATTAAATTTATTTTTTTCTGTCTTACAAATCTTAGATTACTTAAATGAGTTTTTATCATATAATTATTTCTGATGAGATTCTGAGTTAGAGCTTATAATAAAACATTTTTTAGGGGCACCTGGGTGGCTCAGTGAGTTAAAGCCTCTGCCTTCGGCTCCTGTCATGATCCCAGGGTCCTGGGATGGAGCCCTGCATCGGGCTCTCTGCTCAGCAGGGAGCCTGCTTCCTCCTCTCTCTCTGCCTGCCTCTCTGCCTACTTGTGGTCTCTGTCTGCCAAATAAATAAGTAAAATCTTAATTTTTTTTAATTTTTAAAATATGTCTGAGCAAAAGTCTAGAACATAGAATACTCAAGAAAAATATACTTTTTAAAATTATCCCAAATAAAAAATTTATCTAAATAAATCAGTCAGAACTTATCATGTGTATATATGTTCTCTAAGAAAAGAGGAAGGTTTAAGTTCTTAACCTTTTGATAAAAAGAAGGTAAGGAAGGAACATAATGGTGGGATTTCCAATTTCTGCTTGAACGTGTAAGGATTTTAGTAGTCATCACTCTTGTACTTGCAAGAAATCTGAGCAAATTGAAAACCACCAATTATTCTTGGACTTTTTTGAGAACTACTTGTAAACCAAATCTGGAGAAACAGGCAAATACAAAGAATCCTTACTGAGATTTGCTTAACTAGAGCAGAAGACACTGGAGTCATAAGCAAGTGGGAACAATGAAATAATATCAGTAAGGAGCTGCAGGATGAGTCTTGACAGATGTAAGAATGAAAAACTCTTGGGGGCTGTCATCTCAGGGGCTCCCCAAACTTTGATGGGTTTAACTCCAGGAACCCTACCTGGTTGTCACAGTGAAAAACTAGAAAAATCCCTCCATTTCTCTGGCTGGGAGAGAAGATTGATAATCATGGGAAAATACAACTAGAGCATTTTCCATAACAAAGGCCCACTCTCCTAAGGGAGAAAATAACTTAGAAGAGTCATCCCTCTGAGGGAAGAAAATCTCCCACTCAGCCTCGAATCGCTTTTTGAGAGAAAGGTGCTAAGAAATACTTGTGAAGTTCAAAGGTCAGGGACACAAGTCCATGAAAAAATTGAGATTGATAAGATTACAGAATATTTCCTTTCACCACAACTTTCTATCTGCGCAAACAGAGCTCTACTGTCTGAACAGTGTGTTACAGCCGAGAGAGCTGCAAGACACAAACTCAGGGAAGTCAAAAGTCAACAGGAGGCATAAAAACAAGGACATTAGGGGAATGGCGGCTTCTGGCACCTATAGCTACAGCAAACATTAAACACGGTCCAACATCTGACTAGAATAACATAAAACCTTATACAACTCACACCCTGCTACCTCAGTTCCTACCACCTGACACACTAGGTCTGACTGTCAACAAAAAAAATTACAATACATGTTCAGGCAAGAAAAAACACAGGCCTGAAGAAATGAATTAAGGATCCAAAACAGACACAGATATGACAGAGGTGTCAGAAGTTATTAGGTGAGGATTTTTTTTTTTTTTTTTTTTTTGAAATGATGATTGGGGGACCTGGATGGCTCAGTCATTTAGTGGCTGGCTCCTGATTTTGGCTGAGGTCATAACCTCAGGGTCCTGGGATTGAGCTCTGTGTGGGGCCTCAGGCTCAGCCAGGAGTCACCTTCACAATTCTCTCTCTCCTTCTCCTTCTGCCCCTACCTCCCTCCCTAAAATAAATAGATAAATCTTTTAAAAAAATAAAAACTAAAAATGGTTAACATGTTAATGGTTTTAATGGAAAGAGTTGATAACAAAAAATATAGGGAAACAGAGAAATGAGTATTCTACGAAAAAAATGAAAAGGAAACACTAAAATAAAAAAAAAAAGAAAAAATCAAAATATTGTAACAGAAATGAAGAATACATTTGATGGATTCATCAGTAAACTGGCCATGGTTAAGTAAAGACTCAGTGAGCTTGGGGGCAACTGGGTGGTTTGGTCAGTTAAGGATCAATTATTGAGGAGGAGCAAGATGGCTGAGGAGTAGGAGACTGAAATATCATCAGGTCCCAGGAGTTCAGCTAGATAGTTACTAAACCATTCTGAACACCCACAAACACAAGAGGAGCTAGTAGAGAAGAAGAGCAGCAATTCTAGGAACAGGAAAGTGACTGCTTTCTGGAAGGTAGGACGTGCAGAAAAGTGAATCCAAGGTTATACACTGGACTGCAGGGGGAGGTGTCGGCTCCCAGCAAGCTGAAGAGCAGCAGCCACAAAATTGTAACTTTTAGAAGTCTACTCCACTGAGGGACGTGGCTTCAGAGGCTCAGCGGGGGATGGAGCCCTCACAGGGATGGTGTAGTCTTGCGATCTGCAGGGACACAGAAAAAGCAGGGGTGTCTGAGTGTGGCAGAAACCCCAGGTATCACAGTGGGGAAGCCAGCAGCAGAAACAGAGCCAAGGAGTGAGCGCTCAGCTCAGCGTTACCTTAAATAGTGATCCAAGGCAGAGTCAGGCCACCGCAGGGACCCCACAAGTGGCAGATCCAGGGAGGCTCTCCTTCCTTCTCCTCCAGAGAGACAACACAGCAGGAATCTGCTGGGTTTGGAAACTCCAAATGGGCCGTGCACAAGAGATAGAAATGCCCGGTCACAGGCCGGGTGAGCTCAGAGCGCAGCCAGAGGCCAGGGAGATGGAGGTGCACATTGAGGAGTGGGGTCTAAGCTCTCAACTCCTCCAGGCCAGAGACTAGGAGGCTGCCTTTCATTCCTATCCTCTGAAGCAGTACAGAAAGCATTCAGGGAACAAAAGCTCTGAGGGCGAACCACAGCAAATAACTTAGCATGGCCCCTGGCAAGGGCAGTGCACTTCTATCTTGGGCAAAGACATTTGAGAATCACTGCAACAGGTCCCTCCCCGAGAAGATCAGCATGAACATCCAGCTAAGACCATGTTCACAAGTCAGTGAAAACTGAAGAACTCCAGACCTGGGGCAATGCAAACACATAGAGTTCATGGCTTTTTTTCCTTGTAATTCTTTAGTCTTTCAAAGTTAATTTATTTTCTTATTTTATTTTATTTTATTTATTTTTATTTTATTTTATTTTCAATTTATTTTATTATTTATAATAATATTCTTTCTTCATTTCTTACTTTATTTTTTCTTATTTTATTTTTTAAAATTTTTTCTCTTTCCTATTTTAACCTTTTTTAACTATCTTATCTTATCAATACCTTTTTTTAAAAAATCTTTCCTAATTTTCATTGTTATGCTCATATTCTATCCCTACATTGTATTTAACTTTTTTCTTTGTATACATATAGGTTTTTCTTTCTTTAAAATTTTGGGATAGAGGGCACCAGCATGGCTCAGTGGGTTAAGCCTCTGCCTTCATCTCGGGTCATGATCTCAGGGTCCTGGGATCAAGTCCTGCATCTGGCTCTCTGCTTGGCAAGGAGCCTGCTTCCTCCTCTCTCTCTGCCTGCTTCTCTGCCTACTTGTGATATCTCTCTGTCAAATAAATAAGTAAAATCTTTAAAAAACTTTGGGATACAGTTTCTTCTAACAGACACACTAAATCTAGCACATGGCTTTGTTCTAGTTGCCAGCCTGATCACTTTATTTCCTTTTTTTTTTTCAACCAACTTATTATCAATTCCTTTTCTAAAATCTTTTTTAATTTTCATCTTCACAGTCATATTCCATCCCTTCATTGTGTTTACCCTTGTTTTTGTATATGTATAAGTTTTTCTTTAAGTATTTGGGAGGCACCTCTTTTAACAGACCAAAATACACCCAAAATCAAGTGTGTTGATTTTGATCAAGTGTGTTGTGTGTTGATCTGTTCTATTCACCAGTCTATTTTATATATATATATATTTTTTTCCTCCTTTCTTCTACCCTCTGTTTCCAGTCTTTTTCAATTTGGTTAGTGTATATTTTTCTGGGGTTTTTGTTATCCTTTTAGTATTTTGTTCTCTCATTCATCTATTCTTATCTGGATAAAATGACAAGGTGAAAAAACTCACTTCAAAAAAGAGAACAAGAGATAGTACCAATGGCTGGGGACCTAATCAATTAGGTCTCCAGAGAGCTCAGAATGACAGTTCAGAATGACAATTATCAAGGTGAGAAAATGAGAGCTCAGAATGACAATTATCAAGGTGCTAGCTGGGCTCAAAAAAAGCATGGAAAATACTAGAGAATCCCTTTCTGGAGAAATAAAAGAACTAAAATCTAACCAAGTTGAAATCAAAAAAGCTATTAATGACGTGCAATAAAAAAAGGAAGCTCTTACTGTTAGGATAAATAAGGCAGAAGAGAAAATTAGTGATATTCCAAATGATGGAGAATAAAGAAGCTGGGCAAAAGAGAGACAAACAACTACTGGACCACATGGGGAGAATTTGAGAGATAAGTGATACTGTAAGATGGAACAATATTAGAATAACTGGGATCCCAAAAGAAGAAGAGAGAGGGGACAGAAGATCTGTTGGAGTAAATTATATCAGAGAATTTCCCTAATTTTTCAAAGGGAACAAGCATCAATAAAAACAGGTCAATACCCTGTCATCTAATAGTAAAAAATAGTAAAAAAAAATAGTAAAAAGTCTCAGTGACCAAGAGAAAATCCTGAAAGAAACAAGGGAAAAGAGGTCCCTCTTAGAGAGGGAGACAAACCATAAGAAATTCTTAATCTCAGGAAAAAAACTGAGGGTTGCTGGAAGGGAAGGGAGTGGAAGGGATGGGGTGGCTGGGTAATGGACATTGGGGAGGGTATGTACTATGGTGAGTGCTGTGAATTGTGTAAGACTGATGACTCACAGGTCTGTACCCATGAAACAAATAATATATTATATGTTAATAAAAAGTAAGAAAAAAAGAATCCAAAACGTGATTTCAGCTCAGGGTCATGATCTCAGGGTCCTGGGATTGAGGCACACGTCAGTTTCTGCACTCAGCACAAAGTCTGCATGTGATTACCTTTTCCCTCTCCCTTCACCCCTCCCCCACTTGTGCACACACACTCTCTCTCTCAAATAAAAAATAAAATCATAAAAAGAGAGAATAGTAACCTTGAATAAAGTTCAATAGGAACTTCCCAAACCAAAATAAAATCAGAAAATATAATTTTAAACAGAAAATCAAAGAACTGTGATACAATTTCAAAACATGTAATAGAGCATAATTATGATCTTGAAAGAGAAGAGAAAATGGAGGGAAGAAATAATTGAAAACTTTCCAAAATTAATGAATACATCAAACCACAGATTCAGGATCTCTGACAACACTACCCAGACAAATACTCCCCAAAAGTGCACATAAGCATACCATGTGCAAACGTCAAAGAAATAAAGACAGAAATGAAAATCCTGAAATTAGCTGGAGGAGCAGACAAGGAATATCCTACCTATACAGGAATAAAGACAAGGATTATACCAGTCTTCTCAGCAGAAACCATGAATGCACAAAGTGAGCAGGGTAAAATATTTAAATTGTGGAAGGCAAAAAACACTATCCCATATTCTACATTCTATGAGATCATTCAAAAGTGAAGATTTCTAGACAAACAAAAATGCAGGAATTCACTGCTGGCAGACAGTTTACAAAATTTTTTTAAAGATTTCTTAATCATTAAAGAAAAAGATTTGCTCAGAAATTTGAATCTACATGACAAAAGAAAGACCACTGAAGAAAGAATAAATGGAGAGGAAAATAAAAATATTTTCTTAAAATTAAGAATATTGGGAATATGATATTCAAGATGAACAAAGAATAGTTAAAATATATACTGAAAACTCAAGAATAAGTATTATTTTTTTAAAGAAGAGTAATGATATAGTAAAAGAGGATATTCAACTGAATCGTATAAAATGTTCAATTAAAATAAGAAGAATCAGAGGAGCACTTGGGTGGGTGGCAGAGTCAGTTAAACATCTGTGTCTTGATTTTGGCTCAGGTTATGGTCTCAGGATCATGAGATTGAGCCTTTGTTGGGGCTCCAACTCAGTGCAGAGTTTCCTTAACTCTCTCCTCCTCTTCCTCTGTCCCTCTTCCCACTCTCACACTCTCTCTCTAAAATAAAAAAAATAAATTTTTTAAAGGCAGAAAAATATGAAAAATTAATAAAAATATAAATAATAAAGCAAATAAAGAATAGTTATAAATATGTTAGCCATGAATCCAACTATATCAAGAATCACTTTGGTTGTGGGAAAAATAGAAAAATAGGAATTAAGAAGTACAAACTTCTAGGAGGAGTCAAGATGGCAGAGAAGTAGCAGGCTGAGACTACTTCAGCTAGCTGGAGATCAGCTAGGTAGCTTATCTAAAGATTGTAAACACCTGCAAATCCATCGACACATCAAAGAGAAGAAGAAGAGCAATTCTGGAAACAGAAAAATAACCACGTTCTGAAAGGTAGGACTGGGGGAGAAGTGAATCCAAAGCGATGGGAAGATAGACCCTGGGGGGAGGGGCCGGCTCCCGGCAAGCCGCTGAGCAACGGAGCACAAAATCAGGACTTTTAAAAGTCTGTTCCACTGAGAGACATCACTCCAGAGGCTAAACCGGGGCAAAGCCAACGTGGGGTCAGCGTGGTCTCATGTCCCACAGGGTCACAGAAGGATCGGGGGTGTCTGAGTGTCACAGAGCTTGCAGGTATTAGAACGGGAAAGCCGGCTACAGAGACAGAGCCGATAGTAAGCTCACAGCTCGGGATTACCTTGAACCGGTCGCAGGCTCGGTTCAGCTCGGAGTGCGGCCAGAGGTCAGGCAGACGGGAGTTACTGGGCGCTGTTCTCTAAGGGCGCACTGAGGAGTGGGGCCCCGGGGTCCCGGGCTCTCGGCTCCTCCCGGTCAGAGACCAGGAGGCCGCCATTTGTATTCCCATCCTCCAGAACTCTACGGAAAGATTAGGGAACAAAAGAACCTGAAAGCAAACCTGAGCAGATTACTCAGCCCGGCCCCTGGTAAGGGCGGTGCAATACAGCCTGGGGCAAAGACACTTGAGAATCACTACACGAGGTCCCTCCCCCAGAAGATCAACAAGAAACCCAGCCAAGACCAAGTTCACCTACCAAGCAGTTTCAATACCAAGGAGAGCAGCAGAATTCCAGAGGAGGAGAAAGCAAAGCACAGAACTCATGGCTTTCTCCCTGTGATTTTTTCAGTCTTGCAGATAATTTAATTTTTTTCTTTTTCATTTTTTTTCTCTTCTTCTGCTAAAATTTTTTTAACTTTTACCCTTTTCTTTTTTAACGTATTTTAACTAGTTTATCTAATATATATATATTCCTTTTTATACTTTTCTTTATTTGTTTTCTTTTTTTCATTCTTTTTTTTTCTTTCTTTCTTTTTGAACCTCTTTTTATCCCCTTTCCCCCCCTCACGATTTGGGATCTCTTCTGATTTGGTTAAAGCATATTTTCCTGGGGTTGTTGCCACCCTTTTAGTATTTTACTTGCTCCTTCATATACTCTTATCTGGACAAAATGGCAAGGTGGAAAAATTCACCACAAAAAAAAGAACAAGAGGCAGTACTGAAGGCTAGGGACCTAATCAACACAAACATTGGTAATATGTCAGATCTAGAGTTCAGAACGACAATTCTCAAGGTTCTAGCCAGGCTCGAAAAGGCATGGAAGATATTAGAGAAACCCTCTCGGGAGATAAAAAAGCCCTTTCTGGAGAAATAAAAGAACTAAAATCTAACCAAGTTGAAATAAAAAAAGCTATTAATGAGGTGCAATAAAAAATGGAGGCTCTCACTGCTAGGATAAATGAGGCAGAAGAAAGAATTAGTGATATAGAAGACCAAATGACAGAGAATAAAGAAGCTGAGCAAAAGAGGGACAAACAGCTACTGGACCACGAGGGGAGAATTCGAGAGATAAGTGACACCATAAGACGAAACAACATTAGAATAATTGGGATTCCAGAAGAAGAAGAAAGAGAGAGGGGAGCAGAAGGTATACTGGAGAGAATTATTGGGGAGAATTTCCCCAATATGGAAAGGGAACGAGCACAAAAATTCAGGAGGTTCAGAGAATGCCCCTCAAAATCAATAAGAATAGGCCCACACCCCATCACCTAATAGTAAAATTTACAAGTCTTAGTGACAAAGAGAAAATCCTGAAAGCAGCAGGGAAAAGATGTCTGTCACATACAATGGTAAAAATATTAGACTGGCAGCTGACTTATCCACAGAGACCTGGCAGGCCAGAAAGAGCTGGCATGATATTTTCAAAGCACTAAACGAGAAAAACATGCAGCCAAGAATACTATATCCAGCTAGGTTATCATTGAAAATAGAAGGAGAGATTAAAACCTTCCAGGAATAAACAAAAACTGAAAGAATTTGCAAACACCAAACCAGCTCTACAGGAAATCTTGAAAGGGGTCCTCTAAGCAAAGAGAGAGCCTACAAGTGGTAGATCAGAAAGGAACATAGACCATATACAGTAACAGTCACCTTACAGGCAATACAATGGCACTAAATTCATATCTCTCAATAGTTACCCTGAATGTTAATGGGCTAAATGCCCCAATAAAAAGACACAGGGTATCAGAATGGAAAAAAAAAAAACCCATCTATACGTTGCCTCCAAGAAACTCATTTTAAGCTCGAAGACACCTCCAGATTTAAAGTGAGGGGGTGGAAAAGAATTTACCATGCTAATGGACATCAGAAGAAAGCAGGAGTGGCAATCCTTATATCAGATCAATTTGATTTTAAGCCAAAGACTATAATAAGAGATGAGGAAGGACACTATATCATACTGAAAGGGTCTGTCCAACAAGAAGATTTAATAATTTTAAAGATCAACAAGGATCTTTAAAAAGATCAACAAGGAAATAAAGGCCTTAAACGACACACTGGACCAGATGGACATCACAGATATATTCAGAACATTTCATCCCAAAGCAACAGAATACACATTCTTCTCTAGTGCACATGGAACATTCTCCAGAATAGATCACATCCTCAGTCCTAAATCAGGACTCAACCGGTATCAAAAGATTGGGATCATTCCCTGCATATTTTCAGACCACAATGCTCTGAAGCTAGAACTCAACCACAAAAGGAAGTTTGGAAAGAACCCAAATTCATGGAGACTAAACAGCATCCTTCTAAAGAATGAATGGGTCAACCGGGAAATTAAAGAAGAATTGAAAAAAATCATGGAAACAAATGATAATGAAAATACAACAGTTCAAAATCTGTGGGACAGATCAAAGGCAGTACTGAGAGGAAAATATATAGCGGTACAAGCCTTCCTAAAGAAACAAGAAAGGTCTCAGGTACACAACCTAACCCTACACCTAAAGGAGCTGGAGAAAGAACAAGAAAGAAACCCTAAGCCCAGCAGGAGAAGAGAAATCATCAAGATCAGAGCAGAAATCAATGAAATAGAAACCAAAAAACAATAGAACAAATCAAGGAAACTAGGAGCTGGTTCTTTGAAAGAATTAATAAAATTGATAAACCCTTGGTCAGACTTATCAAAAAGAAAAGAGAAAGGACCCAAATAAATAAAATCATGAATGAAAGAGAGGAAATCACAACTAACACCAAAGAAATACAAACTATTATAAGAACATACTATGGGCAACTCTACGCCAACAAATTTGACAATCTGGAAGAGATGGATGCATTCCTAGAAACATATAAACTACCACAACTAACCAGGAAGAAATAGAAAGCTTGAACAGACCCATAACCAGTAAGGAGATTGAAACAGTCATTAAAAATCTCCAAACAAACAAAAGCCCAGGGCAAGACGGCTTTCCGGGGGAATTCTACCAAACATTTAAAGAAGAACTAATTCCTATTCTCCTGAAAATGTTCCAAAAAATAGAAATGGAAGGAAAACTTCCAAACTCATTTTATGAGGCCAGCATCACCTTGATCCCAAAACCAGACAAGGATCCCATCAAAAAAGAGAGCTATAGACCAATATCCTTGATGAACACAGATGCGAAAATTCTCACCAAAATACTAGCCAATAGGATTCAACAGTACATTATAAGGATTATTCACCATGACCAAGTGGGATTTATTCCAGGGCTGCAAGGTTGGTTCAACATCCGCAAATCAGTCAATGTGATACAACACATCAATAAAAGAAAGAACAAGAACCATATGATACTCTCAATAGATGCTGAAAAAGCATTTGACAAAGTACAGCACCCTTTCCTATTCAAAACTCTTCAAAGTGTAGGGATAGAGGGCACATACCTCAATATCATCAAAGCCATCTATGAAAAACCCACCGCAAATATCATTCTCAATGGAGAAAAACTGAAAGCTTTTCCGCTAAGGTCAGGAACACGGCAGGGATGTCCATTATCACCACTGCTATTCAACATAGTACTAGAGGTCCTAGCCTCAGCAATCAGACAACAAAAGGAAATTAAAGGCATCCAAATCGGCAAAGAAGAAGTCAAATTATCACTCTTCGCAGATGATATGATACTATATGTGGAAAACCCAAAAGACTCCACTCCAAAACTTCTAGAACTTGTCCAGGAGTTCAGTAATGTGTCAGGATATAAAATCAATGCACAGAAATCAGTTGCATTTCTCTATACCAACAATAAGACAGAAGAAAGAGAAATTAAGGACTCAATCCCATTTACAATTGCACCCAAAACCATAAGATACCTAGGAATATACCTAACCAAAGAGGCTAAGAATCTATACTCAGAAAACTATAAAGTACTCATGAAAGAAATTGAGGAAGACACAAAGAAATGGAAAAATGTTCCATGCTCCTGGATTGGAAGAATAAATATTGTGAAAATGTCTATGCTACCTAAAGCAATCTACACATTTAATGCAATTCCTATCAAAGTACCATCCATCTTTTTCAAAGAAATGGAACAAATAATTCTAAAATTTATATGGAACCAGAAAAGACCTCGAATAGCCAAAGGGATATTGAAAAAGAAAGCCAACGTTGGTGGCATCACAATTCCGGACTTCAAGTTCTATTACAAAGCTGTCATCATCAAGATAGCATGGTACTGGCACAAAAACAGACACATAGATCAATGGAACAGAATAGAGAGCCCAGAAATAGACCCTCAACTCTATGGTCAACTAATCTTCAACAAAGCAGGAAAGAATGTCCAATGGAAAAAAGACAGCCTCTTCAATAAATGGTGTTGGGAAAATTGGACAGCCACATACAGAAAAAGGAAATTGGAACATTTCCTTACACCACACACGAAAATAGACTCAAAATGGATTAAGGACCTCAATGTGCGAAAGGAATCCATCAAAATCCTTGAGGAGAACACAGGCAGCAACCTCTTTGACCTTAGCCGCAGCAATATCTTCCTAGGAACATCGCCAAAGGCAAGAGAAGCAAGGGCAAAAATGAACTATTGGGATTTCATCAAGATCAAAAGCTTTTGCACAGCAAAGGAAACAGTTAACAAAATCAAAAAACAACTGACAGAATGGGAGAAGATATTTGCAAATGACATATCAGATAAAGGACTAGTGTCAAAAATCTATAAAGAATTTAGCAAACTAAACACCCAAAGAACAAATAATCCAATCAAGAAATGGTTAGAGGACATGAACAGACATTTCTGCAAAGAAGACATCCAGATGGCCAACAGACACATGAAAAAGTGCTCCATATCACTCGGCATCAGGGAAATACAAATCAATACCACAATGAGATATCACCTCACACCAGTCAGAATGGCTAAAATCAACAAGTCAGGAAATGACAGATGCTGGCGAGGATGCGGAGGTGGGAATGCAAGCTGGTGCAACCACTCTGGAAAACAGCATGGAAGTTCCTCAAAATGTTGAAAATAGAACTGCTCTATGACACAGCAATTGCACTATTGGGTATTTACCCTAAAGATACAAACGTAGTGATCCAAAGGGGCACGTGCTCCTGAATGTTTATAGCAGCAATGTCCACAATAGCCAAACTATGGAAAGAACCTAGATGTCCATCAACAGATGAATGGATCAAGAAGATGTGGTATATATACACAATGGAATACTATGCAGCCATCAAAAGAAATGAAATCTTGCCATCTGCGACAACATGGATGGAACTAGAGCGTATCATGCTTAGCGAAATAAGTCAAGCAGAGAAAGACAACTATCCTATGATCTCCCTGATATGAGGAAGTGGTGATGCAACATGGGGGCTTAAGTGGGTAGGAGAAGAATCAATGAAACAAGATGGGATTGGGAGGGATACAAACCATAAGTGACTCTTAATCTCACAAAACAAACTGAGGGTTGCTGGGGGGAAGGGGTTTGGGAGAAGGGGGTGGGATTATGGACATTGGGGAGGGTATGTGCTTTGGTGAGTGCTGTGAAGTGTGTAAACCTGGCGATTCATGGACCTGTACCCCTGGGGTAAAAATATATGTTTATAAAAAATAAAAAATTAAAAAAAAAGAAGTACAAACTTCTAGTTATAAAACATGTAAGACATGGGATGTAATGTATAGCATAAGGAATATATTAATTATATGGTAACAAGTTGGCATGGTGACAGATGGTAACTTGGTTAATGGTGATGATCACCTTGTAATGTATATTATTGTTGAATCACTGTGTTGTCTAGCTGAAATAATATAATATTATATACTAACAACACTGGAAAAAAATTACTTTAAGCAGAATGCTCTAAATAAACCAGTTAAAAGAGAGAGATTGACGGAGTGGATTAAAAATAACAAACAAACAAGAACCACCTATATGTTATCTACAAGAAACTCACTTTAAATATAAAGGCACAGATGGGCACCTGCGTGGCTCAGTGGGTTGACCCTCTGCCTTTGGCTCAGGTCATGATCTCGGGGTGCTGAGATCAAGTCCTGTATCAGGCTCTCTGCTCTGCAGGGAGCCTGCTTCCTCCTCTCTCTCTGCCTGCCTCTCTGCCTACTTGTGATTTCTGTATGTCAAATAAATAAATATATATAAAAAAAATAAAGGCACAGATAGATTAAAGGGACAAAGATAGATATTCCACAGTAACACTAATCAAGATGATCGTTTTCTTTTTTTTTTTTTTAAGATTTTATTTATTTATTTGACACAGAGATATCACAATTAGGCAGATAGGCAGACAAAGAGAGAAGTGTTAACAGGCTCCCAGCTGAGCAGAGAGCCCAATGCAGAGCTCGATCCCACAACCCTGAGATCATGATCTGAGCCAAAGGCAGAGGCATTAACCCACTGAGCCACCCAGGTGTCCCAAAAGATGATAGCTTTCTTCATTTAAGACAAAGGTGACTTCAGAAGCAGGAAAGTCATCATGGGGAAAGAGGCCCATTACACAGTGATAAAGGAGTCAATTCTCCAAGAAGCTATTTTAACAGTTTTAACCATATATGTGCCTAGCAATGGCATCAAAATATGTGAGGCAAAAGCTGATAGAATTGATAATAAAAATAGACAAATCTGCTATTATACTCGAGACTTCAGTACTCTCCTTTCAGTAATTGATAGATCAAGCAGGCAGACAGTGAGACTAGAGTTGACCTAAATAGTACCATCAATCATTTTGATCTAATTGACATTTATAGAATGCTACATTCAACAACAGAAGAACTCACATTGTTCTCAATCTCATGTGGAACATTTACCAAGATAGACCACATTCTAGTCCTTAAAACATAGCTGAGAATAAAACAAGAGAAATTCTACAATCTATATTCCCAAGCCACAATGGAATTAAGCTACAAATAAATAAGAAAAAAGACATTTGGAACATACCTAAATATTTAGAAATTTAAAAACTAATTCTTAAGAAGTTTCAAAAGTGAAATTTAAGAATAGTTATAAATTGCAACCAGAAAACTTCTATCAGATGGCAACTACACTCTTGATGAGTATCACATAATGTATAGACTTGTGGAATCACTGTGTGGTACACCTGAAGCAAACATAATATTGTGTGCCATCTATATTTCAATAAAAATTAATTAATTAATTAGCAATTAAAACAGCATATTGGAAGAGCATACCACTATCTAACTACAGAAACATGGAAATCACCAATATAAGATGTATTCTAAAAATATTGGACTTAAAAAAAGAAACATTATTCAGGCACCTAGGCAAAAACAGTAAATTATATAAATCACATTAAATTAGAAAAAAAATTAGATTCTAATCAAACTTGTGTTAATAATGGTTTATGCCAAAGAAAAATGGAGTGCTAATTCAAAATACTCAAAGAAAGAAAATGTTGAGTCAAGGATTTTACATACAGGAAAGAGAAAAAAAAGTGATGATGATGATTATTTATTTAGAGAAATAGAGCACAAGGGGAGGGGCAGAGGGAGAGAGAGAATCTCAAGCAAATTCTGTGCTGAGCATGGAGCTCAACTCGGGGCTTGATCCCACAATCCTGAGACCCTGACCTGAGCTGAAATCAAGAATCGGATGTTTAACTGACTGAGCCACCCAGGCAGACCCAAATCAAAAATTATTTTATCAAAATTTGCAGGCTACAACAAAAGTAGTGCTTACAGAAAATTTAAAGAACCAAATGACTATTTCAGAAATAAAAGATCTAAAATCAATATCCTCAGCTCTCACCTTAGGAAAATAAAGAAGAACAAGTTAAATCTGAAGAAAGCAAAAGAAAATAAGGAAAAATAGAGCAGATTTTAATTAAAGTATAGGGAAACAACATAGAAAAATAATTAAAACCTAACTGATTCTTTGAAAAGATCCATAAAATTGATAAATTCTAACCAGACTAACTCAGAAAAAAATGAACCAATATTCAAAATGAGAAAGAGCTTACTAGTATTGATTTGATGGACCTTGAAAGAATAATAAGAAAATATTATAAACAACTCTGTACCTATAAATTTTATAGTTTAGATGGAATCAATTAATTCCTTAAAAAATACAAACTTCCAAACTCACACAAGAAGAGATCATTGGAATTCACTGCCATTCATTAATCAAATAAAAAATGATTAGCTTTCAAAAAATAAAGATTAAGATAAAATGATTTGGCTAGTACATTCCATGAATTAGTTAAGAAAAAAAAAATGATATACATTTTCCACAATATTCTCCAGAAAATAAAAGTATATGGAACACTTCCTAATTCACTGTATGAAGCTAGCCTTACCGTAACACCAAAATCAATAAAAACATATAAAAAAGGGCACCTGGGTGGCTCTGTGGGTTAAAGCCTCTGCCTTTGGCGCAAGTCATGATCCCAGGGTCCTGGGATCAAAACCTGCATCTGGCTCTCTGCTCAGCAGGGAACCTGCTTCCCTTCCTCTCTCTCTGCCTGCCTCTCTGCCAACCTGTGATCTCTGTCTGTCAAATAAATAAATAAAACCTTTAAAAAATATATAAGGAAAGGAAAACTACAGGCCAATGTACATGAACATAGGTGTAAAAATCCTCATGAACATACATGTAACATATAAATGTAGACGTAAAAATCTCTGTCATAGACATATATGTAAAAATCCTTAATAAAATAACTAATCAAATCTAGCAATGTGTTAAAAAATTGTATACCATGACCCAGTGGGATTTATTCCAAATATGCAAGACTGATCCAACATTCACAAATCAGTTAAGGCAATCCATAACTCCAAGAAGCTAAAGAAGAAAAAGCAAAGGACCATATTGATAGATGCAGAAAAGCCTTTGACAAAACCCAGCAGATATTCAGGATAAAATTGTTTAACAAATGAGGAATATATGGGAACGTTATCAACTTGGTAAAGGACATCTTCATAAAACCTATAGCTAACATCATACTTAATAGTGAGAAACTGGAAGCTTTCTCCTAAAGATCAGGAACAAAGCAAATATGTCCTCTCTTCCCACTTCTAATTGACATAATATTTGAATCCCTAACTAGTGAAATGAGATAACATAAAACAAAAGGGAATGGAAAGTATACAGGTTATGAAGAAAGAAAAAACTTTCTTTGTTCACAGATGACATTATTGTTTGTGTGAACCTAAGGAATTGACCAAAAAAAAAAAAAAAAAAAAAAAAAAAAGAAATCACTGGAGAAAGTAAATACATAAAATAGTAGTGAATTATAACCCAAGTTGAAAATAAATAACCATAGGCCCATACTGATATAAATAAATATTTGAATAAATAGATATCTTGTGAAAAAGATCTCCAAATAATTTAAGTAGATATGTAGATACTATACTTTCAAAGACATAGTACATAACCTCTCATTCCTTAAATGAGTTGCCCATACGCCCTCTCTTTCAAAGGGTAAACTGTGGAAATGGGGAAAACAATGATTCCAGAGTGGAGAGACATAGCCAGTGTTACCCCAGCAGGGTGATCATTATTAGCATCAAGAGTGGTACGTCATATTGATGGCACACACCCTGGAAAGATCTAATAAGAATGGCACTTTACCCCTGTGGTCTTCCTCCCAACAACCCATAACCATGATTTACCCATGAGAAATGTATCAGATAAATTTCACTTGAGGCATTTTCTAGAAAATACCTGACCAGTATTTCTCAGAATTCTACAGGTCCTCAAAATATGAAAGGCTGAAAAACTGTGATAGCCAAGAGGAGCCTAAGGAAACATAACAACTAAATGTAATGTGGTATTCTGGATAGAATCATGATACAGTAGAAAAACCTTAATAAAAACTAAGGAAAGCTACGTAATGTGTGCATTTTAGTTAATGCTGATGTATCACTATTGGTTTATTAGTTTGCAACAAATGTCCTATACCAGTGTATGGTATTACTGATAAAGGAAAGTAGGTGTGGGATATATGGGAATCTCTGTTCTATCATTGCGACTTTTGTTGTAAATCTAAGTGCTTTTAATTTTTAAAAAATTCTATAAAGTGAAAAAGAAAAGATATTGACAAACCCTAATCTGTGAACTTGATGTTCATTCCTTCCATCAGACATGGCATAGTATGTGGCACGTGCACTATAAAATGATAGTTTCTCTATGACAATAGGTGGCTGAGTGGTAATTTGAAATCCATAATGTCATACAATTTTATTTCTGAAGACCACTTAGAATCTGTGTTCTCTATTCACACTCAATAGCTGGCTTTTACTAATTTAGTGATGCCAAACATATTCACTGGAAACTTAGAATGTTAAAGGCACTTTGGTAGACCGTACAGAAACTAAGAGAATTCAGAGACACTTTATCCTCAAGGTACCTCTTTAAATCACAGGGTTTTTTTGTTGTTGTTGTTTTGTTTTGTTTTTTGTTTGTTTGTTTGTTTGTTTTTATCACAAGCAGGCAGAGAGAGAGGAGAAAGCAGGCTTTCCAAGGAGCAGAGAGCCGGATGTGGGGTTCAATCCCAGGACCCTGGGATCATGACCTGAGCTAAAGGCAGAGGCCTTAACCCACTGAGCCACCCAGGCGCCCCTCTCACAGCTTTTTAAAAGAAAAAAAAATAGTATCCAACAAATATCTTTTTTCAAAAGTTGTGGATCAGATTTTACCTTGCCAATGCTATTTCTTATCAGAGGAATTCTGCTTCCTTTTTGTAATAGGTATCCCAACAGCCTAACATAATATATAATGAGGATTACTGTTCTCTTATTTTCACAACCAGGAAGACCAAAATGATTTTCCCAAGGTCAAGCAAAAATAAAGAGAAAGAACTGAATTCCAATGTATTCACTCATCCACTCAGACCTAGCTTAGAGTTATTTCATGTGAAAGTGATTATATTGTAATTAAAAGCAAAGTCCTCCAGGATGGAACCTTGTCCTGAAAAGAATATATCACTTTTGAAGTTAATCCTAACACTTTATATTTCTTTTTTTTTTTTGTAAGCATTAAGAGTAAAACAAAGAAAACAACAAAAAAGAAACTCTAACAAAAGCATTTTTCATTTTAATGCATTTTAAAAGAAAGTATTCAATGTACAAGAAAGCATTAGTGACATTTTTCACTTAAAATGTGGCACTATGACAAAGTGGAGGTCTACATCTGCTGATATTTTAGAATGAAAGAAAATCAGCAACTTTTCTGAGCGTCTTTGTAGATTTATGTAGTTCAGATGTTTTAAGTAATCCAATCATTGTGGTACATTCTAGCCCCACATTTTCCACCTCATGTAAGGGGAAACCATGGAAAACTATAGAAAAATTTGTCAATTTTATTGAAAGAAACACTCGTTGAGTTTCTCCAGTATTCTCACATGCTTGCAGCACCTTTTAAGGAAATATTGTCTCTCCATACATTTCAACATTCTTATTTTTTTTAAAGCCTCTGGAGGGATCATAATCCTATCACCAATCGGTTTATCATAAATCGGTAAAATAAAGGCATTTTAAAGGAACTCATCTGAATATCACAAGCCATAATTCTAATCCAGAGCATGGGAATGTTTTGAAGCCAACATAAAGATCTGTGTTTTAGCCATAATCACTGTGGCGAAAAATTCAGGTCAAAACCCCTTAAGTAAGGGAAGACTGTACCGGACGTTTTGGAACATTTCACAAGGTAGTGAGAAAGGCAAGTAAACTGTGCATGTTCACTTTTCAGGCTAGGTGGGCCTTGATTAGTCTCACAATCTCGTAATGGTGTCTAGACTACAGATAACCAAAGGACTAACAGGGATAAGGTACATTTTCTATTCCAGTCATCCAACGAAATTTCAAAAGTTTCTCAAGAAACCTCGTATGCATAGTTCATGGGGACCAAGAGGTGTTATGTCCCTTACAGCCAGTGAACAGCATGTAACATCCCACTAGTTAAGAATTTCACTGAACAATTACTTGGTGGATCACTGTGATTTCTGTCACTTTGGATTTCAGTATCCAGGGCATAACCTTCTTTTCATTTTCTACCCACCCTTAAAATATTATTTCTAAGGGATGCCTGGGTGGCTCAGTCCTGCCTTCAGGTCAGGTCATGATCCCATGGTCCTGGGATCCAGTCTCACGTGGGGCTCTCTGCTCAGCGGGGAACCTGCTTCTCCCTCTGCCTGCCACTCCCCCTGCTTGTTCTCTCTCTCTCTCTCTCTCTGCAAATAAATAGATAAAAATCTTTAAAAAATGTTATTTCTGAGCCACAATTTTCTTAGCTGCATAATGGGTTTCACACCAGGGACCTGCAATATAGGGTCACTGGGAAAGTAAGGGAACCGATACATTACACATTCTCCTAACTGTGCCTGATGGAATAAACATTCAGTGAGTGTGAGCTATTAGGATTATCATTGGATACAGTACATTTTTCGCCTAGAACATTAATTGATGTGTTATGCAATTCTACTTCATGAAAAAATGTGTGGCAATTAAAAGAAACTTGTCTTTAAAACCTTTAGAAAAATAAAATAAAATAAAATCTTTAGAAAGATTTCCAAACCGTCAGAAACCTAATTCCAAGGGAAAGCTAATAAGCATATTGCTGTGTTGCCAAGATTCAAACGTGACTTCATTCCTTTAGCATGAGGAGAAAGAGTAAGACTTCACTTTAAAGTGTTCTTTAAAGTTGTAAGAATGAAACTTGTCATAAATTAATTCCAGCATTTCAGGTTAGAATAAATTTCATATGATAACAACTTTGCATCTTTTCATTATTAATAAGATCATTGGACTCTTTCAAACCACATCGTATTCAGCTTGATCTTTTTGTCTTTCGTGGCACATGACTCTCCGTAGTTTGATTGAGTGCCCTTTCAGAAATGATTTGTAATTTTCCTAAATTAATACATGTTATGCAAACAAATGACACAGGGATTCTTTGAAAATTCCCAGACCACAAATGGTTTTCCCTTTAATCTTTTGTTTCCAATCACTGAGTGATCAAAGATATTTTATTTAAAATGAGTCATTTAATACATCGGGCCACCAGGTACAATTTAGATCATCCGTGGCACTGAGTTATGTTTACATTTAAAAGAGCGCGATAAATTTATCAATGACTATAACACGGAACTTTTACATTATAGTCTTCCTTAACTACTGCTACAGCCTCAAAAATTTTCTTTTACCTCCTTTGAAAAATACAAATGCAAGGAGACTGAACATCTAAAGAAAGGTCGTTCAGTTTCTTAAAATCTAGACCCTATTTCTGAACAAAATTATGCTGCGCTCACAACTTTCCTTTTCCAGCCTCCCTCCATTCATTTACTTTCTGTTCATTTACATTTTCTTTTTCTTAATTAGTCTTCCTACGTCCTATACCCAAAGCTCAGAGCTGCAGATGGAGGAAGAGAAAAGAGTCAAGCCTGCTGAGGACGTCTTTAGTCAAAATTGAGTGAGGGAGAGATTTTTAACTTCCCCATAAATGATAAAGGTCAGGAAACAATGCTTTCTGTTTCTCTTTCTTATCTGGAGATTATCTATCTACCTATCTATCTTCACATTCACTTTCATCTTGAATTGCCTTCCCTACCAAATAGATCTAATCTGTGATAGTAGGCAGTGCCTTTTATCTTAAAATGTTTTTCCTTCAATATCTTCTATTTGATATGCAAGAAGTAATAATCATAATATGTAAAATCTACTGATGCTGGACAATGCAGAAAGGACCAAAATCTGAGCAGCATGTCCTAATGTTCTCGAGACTCCTGAGAAAGAATTTTCTAACAATAATCATCTCTGGGTCAAAAGCAAAATTGTCAGTGGCAAAATAAGAAAGCAATTTTTTTTTAGACAAAAGCTTTATTAACAGTTTATTTTGAGATCCATGCAATAGATATTTAGGTTTGTGTTTTCAGGCTGCTTCCAAACCATCAATAAAATCTCCCCCAAGATTCTGTAAGCCAGAATATTCTTTATTTTTATTTTTTTTCAAAGGACGATCCAATACCAAAATGGCCTCAGCTCTTGGAAGAGCCACAAGGATTGGAATGCTTGGTATTTTTTCATTCTTCAAGGCTCATCATACTCATGTTGCTTCCCCAGAAGGTTTAATTTATCTCGGTATGTACTTGAATGCTTACGTGTGTTTTCTCACAGATCACACAGTGATCGTCTTGACATTGAACTCTATCTGTAAAACATATCAAGACACAATTCCCAGCCTGAGAAAATAGGGCCCACCTCCAGAAGAAGACACCGTCGGTGCTGAAGATGCCTGAAAGTCAACCCCTTCACTCAAGCAATACATCTCTAGGAAGAAAAAGCGTATTTTCTAAAAAGGACCTTTTATTTTCTATTAAGACTAGTATGATTACAGGTTTCTTGTGAGATGTGGCATCTCATTCAATATTCACTACTGGTTAGTTACATGGTTAGGATGTACTTCCACTAAAAATCTGTACTTGCTCAGAAAACCCACTGTTCACATGCAATGAATAAATTAACCAGAACTATGTTGTGCCCAGCAGCAGGTCTCTCTGATTATGCTGAAACCCACACATAGCAGGGATACCATAGTTAAGTACCAAAGGAAAGAAAAATATTGACTAATACTACATAAAAGATGGAGCCTCATTAATTGTGTCTGAGTCATGTAATCTTTGTTAACTCATATGCAACTCGAAAGGGATTAGCCTATCGTGGGTTCTCAGTAAATATTTATTGGATGGAGCAATGTCTTCTTATAAGGAAATCTAAACATCTCTCTCTCTCTCTCTCTTTTTTTTTTTTTTTTTTTTGCCATGAAGCAGCTTAAGAAGAGATGAGATCTGAAAAAAGCCACATAGAAGAAAGAGAGAATATTAAGTGAGTAACTATAGCTGACATTTGCAAAATGTGTATCAGAATAAAAGGAAACCCTTTTTGAGAAAATTTCCATAAAGAATAAGTAAAATTCCAGGCATATAATACATGGGCATCACACCTCAAGTCAATCATAGTGATTATAAAGGTTTAATACCCAAGTATATCCACAGTGTCAGGCTCTGTGCTAGGTACAGGGATCTCCTTAATTGTAGTAAAAGCACCCCCCACACACACACATACAATTGGACATTTTAATTGTAATTCTCGTGGCACAGAGATATCTGTCAAAGGGTGCAGGAAACATCACTAAAAGTTGCAAGGCTTTCTAAGAGGTAAAGCACTGGGTTATTTCACTTGCCTGCATTTAACTAAGACTTTCACCAGTGGCTTACAGGAAAAAACAAACAAACAAAAACTGGCCTTGAATATCAACAAAGCAATGGCTCTTTAGCCTCTAGTATTCTCATAGATAACTACCTGAATAAGGTTACACCTACTTATAATTTCAGGAACTATATCGGTACCCAGAATATTCAGGTCACACAGAAAGTAATTGTGAAATGTAATACTTCGAATAACGGCCTCCAGAACAAGCGTACAGTAAATGGGTTAAAAGTCTGGCTCTGTTGGGGCGCCTGGTGGCTCAGTGGGTTAAGGCCTCTGCCTTCTGCTCAGGTCGTGATCCCAGGGTCCTGGAATCGAGCCCCGCATCGGGCTTTCTGCTCTGCAGGAAGCCTGCTTCCCCCTCTCTCTCTGCCTGCCTCTCTGCCTACTTGTGATCTGTCAAATAAATAAATAAAATCTTTAAAAAAAAAAAAGTCTGGCTCTGTCACTTACAAGTTGAGTACTCTTAAGCAAGTTAACTATCGGTTCTGTCTCTGTATTTCCTCTTCACTAAAATAAGGAAAAATAGCCATTTCACAGGTCTGTTTGGAGCATTACTTGACTTATTACATGGAAACTTAGAACTGTGCTTGACAGATGCCGGGTGTTCAGTGAATACTGATGACCATTTTCATTATGGCTGTGGAGCATGCTGAGAAAATTCTGTACCAATAAGGTGTGGCCCCTCTGGCATGCATGAAACTCTGCTGGTAGTGGGTATATTGTACCACCACTGGGAATAAAGGTTTCCATTGTGTAGTGGGTCTCAGGAAATCAAACTAGATCAAAAGCATATCAAGATATATATATCTATGTATATAGATATATATCAGCATATCAAGCATATCTATATCTATATCTATCTATCTATCTATCTATCTATCTATCTATATCACCTATTCTGACTTAGAAAAAATAAATTTTAAATATGTTTCAAACGAATTTACTATTTGGCAGTAAATTTTGGAGACTTTTGTATGCGTTCAGCACCCACGCCAGGAAATATGGGCAACTCAATACCCGTGTCTCTTGTGAACTATAGAAATTATATTTCAAGCCTGCTGTGAGGAGTTTACATTTAACATGGCTACATGTAGTCATGGAGATGGGGGTCCAGTTGGATTCCTTTGCAATCTCATAAACTTAGCCTTTCACTCAGACAAGAACTTTTTAAAGACTTGTTCAACTGGGGCACCTGGGGGCTCAGTCGTTTGAGTATCCAGCTCTTGATTTCAGCTCAGATCAAGATCCCAGGGTCGTGTGATCGAGCCCTGTGTCTGGCTCCATGCTGGACTTGGAGCCTGCTTAAGAATCCCTCTCTCACCCTCCCTCTACCCACCCCCCCGCAAAAAAATACTGGTTTACTGAACTCAGCTGAAAGACAAGGAAACAGAGATTCAAAGGGAAAATAAAAATGGTTGCTCCAAAGTTGTTTGGTGGGTTAATGCAGAGATGAGAACAGAAAGAAGCCGAAAAGCTTGAGGTTCTTCATGTCACCCCACACTACCATTAATTATTCTCTCCTATAGCTTCCACATTCTTGCTATGAAAAGTGCTTCAAGGGGTGCCTGGGTGGTTCAGTGGGTTAAAGCCTCTGCCTTCGGCTTAGGTCATGATCCCCGGTTCCTGGGATCGAGCCCCGCATTGGGCTCTCTGCTCAGCAGGGAGCCTGCTTCCCCCTCTCTCTCCGCCTTCCTCTCTGCCGACTTGTGATCTCTCTCTGTCAAATAAATAAAATCTTAAAAAAAAAAAAGTGGTTCAACAGCAAATTTGATAAATATGGGATTATTACTAAACCTTTTATTAGCTCTTACCATCTTGCCATAAGAGTAAAGTTCAGATACATTGACCATTTTGATTCAGATTTAGAAGAAAATGTTAATTTTAGGTGTAAGCATCTACCGTCCTTTTAATGATGTGATTTTTGTTAAACTTACATTGATTATTAGCTTTTACAAATATGATTCATTCAATCATCTAATAAAAATAATGATGCATTTAAGCCAATATATAAATATCAGCAGGAAGTCCCAATCACACTGAATTAGGACTGTGCATTAATCTTACTTAGTTTGGCTTTATACAGTGTACTGGACATGATCATTGTGCAAAATAGAAACAAATGCTTACATTTGACCTGTGACTTATGCTTTATAAAAACACACACAATCAGAGATGTAATTGTGCAATTTTTCAGCTGTAGTCATCTAGCCATCCATCTAGATTTTGTGTTAACCTTCTTTTTCTCCATACTGGGATTTATTTTCGTCCATATTATTTTTATTAATTCTACAAAAGCAAACTTTCATCTCAATTTCATACACTTTTTTTGGTACATATTTGCATGTTTAGAAACATATGTACCCTCCTGCAGAACAGAAAAGGTATCATTTTTACTAACTGCTATCAGCTCTTCTTCCATTCCCTGAACAGGAGAACGAAAGTGATTTTAAAAAATAAAATAATTGAGCATTTCAGCATATACTAAAGAACATTAGTGTGTGTAACATAGATATTTTCCTTATAGATCATGTGAGTCATAATGCTTTCAAAGCTCACATCAACAGAGGTCTAAAAATTCATCCAAAAATATGTTCAGGGTGAGCTTGCTTTAGTTTCTCTTTTTATTTTTAGGTGGTGATACCAGTACATTTACTTGATCTAATGTGAGAATTTTGGTTTTTTCTCTCCCAGGTTTTCTGAAGTAACAGAATAAATCCTTAACAGAGTTTTTCATGGAAATCCATGACACCTGAAAAGCATTTTCCTTTCTGCTGCTTATTAGAAAAAAAAGAAGAAAGAAAGAAAGAATCACTGTAAAAATGTTGTAAGTCTTCTTTTTCATTTCTCTTTTGTGTAGACAATGCTTGAAGTGACTTGGGTGAGAGATGGTTTTACTTCTACACTTTCCTTGTATGATTAAGCCCAACCAAGTTAAAAATAAAGGCCAGTGTTTTTCTTGACTCCTTCATATGTATGTGGTAGTGATTGTCCAACAAGTGAACTATTTAATGCTCTGCATTCTTTTTATATAAGTCAAGCAAGACACTCCATATATTCTTCTTCTGAGATCTTTAGAATACATATCTGGCTCTATGCATGTGCTTACATATTTAGTATTGGGTGGCTGGAATCTCCACAATCACTTCCTCAGTGTTCCAATCCCTCTTGCTCGAGTACATATGGTTGTAGAATGAACTTAAAGGTTTTCACAGATGCTGTGTTTATGGAATTACAATATGATGTTCCATTAGTACAGAAATACTAAAGCTTAGGTGTAGAGGGACTTCTGGTTTCCTGTCTGATATGGTCCTCTGACAGCCAAGTCAAAGATATCTGAATAAATGGAGAGGTCTTCCCTGTTCTTGGATGAGAAGAATCAATATTGTTGTCAGTTCTTCCCAAACTGACGTGTAGATTCCACAAATTCCCAGTCAAGATGTCAATGAGTCATTTTGTGGGTGACAACCAAGTAATTTCTAAAGTTTAGATGAAAAGGTCAAGACCCAAAATAGTCAACCCAATTTTGAGAAGAAGAAGAAGAAAAGGAGGAAGGTGAAAATAATGATATTCTCTAAATTCAAGAATTGCTATAAAACTACAATAAGCACAATAGTGCAGTCTTGGCCAAAGAATAGACACATCGACCAATGGAGCAGAATAGAGAGCCCCAACATAGGTGCACACAAATGTAATAAACTGATCTTTGACAAAGAAACAAAGGTAATTTTCATGAAGAATAAATATTCTTTTCAGTAATTAGTGCTGGAACAACTGGACATCCACATGCCAAAAACACAGATTTTACATCCTTTTGCAAAACTTAATTCAAAATGGATCATAGACCAACTATATAATGAAAAATTTATCATTTCTATAAGGTAAGATATAATCTAGGTAACCTTGGACTTAATAATGACTTGTAAGACACAACACAAAAAGTATAATCCATGAAGAAAAAAAATAATCATTTGGATTTTATTAACATTCAAAAATTCTGTGCTACAAAAACAACTCATAAGGAAATTAAAAAAAAAACAAGCCACATAGTGAGGGAAAATATTTACAAAACACATTAGATAAAGGACTTATATCCTAAATATACAAAGAACCTTCAAAACAATAAGAAAATAAACAACCTAATTTCAAAGCGGAAAAAGGTATGGATACCTCACCAAAGATATATGGATGGCAAATAAGTATTTGAACGGATGCTCAACATTGCATGTAATTAGGGAACTGTGAGATAAATATCAGTAAGTTAGGACTACACAGCTATCTCACCCATTATAATCCCCAAATCCAGAGCAGGTGCAGCACCAAATGCTGGTCAGGATGTAGAGCAACAGGAAATTTTATTCACTGATAATGGTAATACAAAATGGTGGTCACTTTGGAAGAGGAAGATAGTTTATCAGTTTCTTACAAGCTAAATATAGTCTGTCATCCAATCCAGAAATCACACACCTCAATATTTACCTGAAAGAATTAAAACTTATGTCCACCCAGAAGCCTTCATAACAAGTGTTTATCATAGCTTTATTCAGGAATGCCAGACATGGGAAGCAACCAGGATGCCCCTCAGTGGGGGAACAGGGAAGACAAACTACAGTATGTCCATACAATGGAAGACTGTCAGCAACACAAAGATGAAATATCAAGCCACCAAAAGATATCTTGGGTCCCTTAAGTGCATATTGCTGAGCTAAAGAAGCCAAACTGCATAATTTTAACTATAACACTTCCTGGAAAAAGGACAAATATAGGCATAGTGAAAAAGATCTGAGATTGTTTGAATTCAGAGAGGGGAAGGGGAATGAACAGGTTGAGCACAGGGGATTTTTGGGGCAGTGAAACTATTTATATGATAATAGTGATAGGTACATGACATTATGCATTTGTGAAAATCCACAGTACTGTACAATACAGAGTGAACCCTAATATAAATTATGAACTTGAGTGAATAATAATATATCAGTATTGGTTCATCAATTGGAGCAAATGTGCCACATTAATCCAGGATGTTAGTAGTAGGGGAAACCACACGGAGGATCGAGGGGGAGGATGGGAACTTTATGTTGCCCACTCAATTTGTCGGTAATCTTAAAACTGCCCTAAAAGTAAAATACGTTCCTTTTAAAAATCAAGTATGTGACTACAAGAAAATTCTATAACATGTAATTCTGAAAATCTTTACAGAACTTGTGGTTTGTTTTAATATCAAGCCTTTGTAGATTTGTGATGGACAGCATCTTTATTAACATACTAAATCCAACCATGACAGGCATTCATCAATGCTCTATATTCACAGCTGGGTTGTGATATGCAAATACAGAATATATCTTTTGCTATTTGCCGTATTGTTCATTGATTCATTTCTTGAGGTATAAGAATGAATTCACCTTCCATATAGTTCATATATATGTCACCAGTTCTTCACACTCTATATAAATTGATCCTGAAACATCTGTGAGAATCCTTAAATACCTCTCATGCCCCCAGGGGAGTAAATATGACGCACATCTAAACAGACACCTTTTTTAATATCTAAAATCCCTATCAATTTCGTGGCAACTATAAATAACCATTAATTTACAACCCTAAAACTAGTTTCTTCGATTATGCTTCATATAATTATATATATTTTAAATGCAAATATTTGTTTATAAATATTATTCAAAGAACTAATAAGCTCTTTTAAATACCAAAATATCTCACTTTCTCTAATTATGATAATTTTATAGCTGGGTAAATAGCATGTCAGGCTGCTTGCTCCTCCTTTATCCATTGTGGTGCGTTCAAATGGGAAATCTAAAAAATAAAGTCTGTGGCAGATTTTCCAACTGCTTCTGGTCTTGTACATAAAATGCTAAGAAAATGCATGCTCTTCTGTGCAGATACCATATATACAAATCATTTAAAATACAAATCCATTATTCTACATTGTAAAAGTATTTCTGATGGTTTATCGATCATGTATGATTTTACCTAAGTCAATCTTCTATCTTGTTTTCTCATTTCATCAAACCCAATTAACATAAATCAGATTCCAAGTCCAGAACTTAATAATTCGGACCCTCTAAAAGAATGAAATAATTTTTACATTAAAGAAATACTCGTGAATGTCAACATTGAATAGAAAATGTTTACACTGCATACTGGGGAACACGACAGGATATACGGTCCCCCACCCTCCAGGAGCTCAATTGTGGTGAGACAGAAGTATAAGTAAAATTGTTCAATGCTGATTATTCCAATGGCTATCATAGAGATACGAAGTCCATCAGGAATATAAAAAAGGGAGCAATTCCATGTACATAACCTCCATGTTGAATTTTAAACATTCAACTAAAACAAACTCAGCAACCTTGGAAATACTGTTCCTTGAGTGTTCTGCCCTAACTCATTGTTTGTGATAGATTTGTAGAGATCCACTCATAATGTTACACTTCTTTCTAGTGACACAACATTTGAAAAAATCTACTTCCTAAATTTAGCACACATGGTCGCGCTTCCCAGAGAACTTCCTTCATCATTGTAGCCCAGCAGCTCCAGTCATTCTCCAACATCTATTCCATCTTCTTCCTGATAATAAACTCATCAGCAGAGTTTATTATAGTGTCTATTCTCATCTTTATTGACTTTTTGTTGTATTGTCTGCCTTTACTTCTATTAAACTGAAGCTCCTTGAGGGAACCTGCCTCTGTTTAGCTGAGTTGTGTATCTGAGTCTAAAAGACACTGTGCCTAGAAGAGTGGACTCAGTTGATAGTTGATTGACTGGCAGATTGACTACACTAGGGCTTTCATCTCACATTTTTATTATCTTGGTACTTTTTAAAAAAGACTTTTAATTTATTCATTTGAGAGTGACACAGAGAGAATGTGAGAGAAAGCATGAGAAGGGTCTGGGGAAGAGGGAGAGGGAAAAGCAGACTCCCCAATTGGGTGGGGAGCCCAAAGCTGGGCTCCATCCCAGGACTGGGGGATCATGACCTGAGCCAAAGGCAGATGCTTAACCAACTGAGCCACCTAGGAACCACACCCCCTTCCTTGGTACTTTCATCAGCAATTCAGTTCAACAACTCCAAATTACCTCAAAATAAATCTCTGCCCCAATGTCAGGCAGAAAATGGTACAATAGAAAATATAACAAAAATCAATAGTTGCTATTTATCAAAACTGTTGTTAATTCTACCAATAACATAGCAAAATAAAAGCCATATTCTTCAACAATTTGACAGTGCATCAGTCAAATTTCTGTGATAGAGAATGTAATTTTTATGCTGAGAGAAAAATTGGGCATAATCCAGTAATAGTATGATCATACCCATACATCAATACCTACTTTATTTTACGTTACTGGGGCTAGAAAAAAGCTATTTGACCTAGCAGTGTCTGAATATCTTACATGTTTCCACATAGATTTGAGAAGCAGAATGAATTTAAATGTTGTTAATCTCTTATAGTTCGAAGACCCAAATTTTTTATCATAAGAAGGCCAATCCATGAGTATAGTTAAAGAAATCATAATAACAGAAGTTTAAAGGTTAGTTTTATTGACAGTTATTTAAAAAAGGAATGGCTCATATATGATCAGATGTTTCTGATGTTTTCCATGGTTATATGATCACAGATAGTTTTCCAATAGAAGCTATAGCACTAATGTGACTCCTTACTAATTAGGGAAGGGCATTATGTTTGCGTATTGAAATAATAACTTATTAAAAGAGATAATTTTGCTCGATTGAAAAATTGATATCCAAGTTTTATTTCCTTTTACATCTTTTCTATAGGAACTCTCTTCATGTTAAGGCTGTGATTATTATTTCCTCTCTGCATCCTTTTGTACTGTCCTATATTTGCCCTGCTTCTATAGAAGTGTCTTTCAAATTTTGGGTAACCCATGCAGTAAGAAATAAACTTTTCGTAGAGCTCAAACACAATCTCTCTGTCTCTACCCATCTCTCTGTCTCACACATACATACACATACATAAACTTGTATGTAAGACAAACATTTCCCAAAGCAATACTTTATCACTTGTCAATGCCATGGTGGATGGTAATTTAACAAATAAGATTAACTGAGGTAGAGAATATGTGAGCTACAGTGCCTGACATAATAATTCTCAATAAACATTTATGAATGATATTGCTGAATATTGAATCATGGGCATTGCTATTTACAGTATGCAAATAATTAGATGTAAATTTCAATATGCAGGAATTATGGAGATTATAATTGTATTATCCAATACAAATTGGATTTAAACATGTCAAAGGATATCTAAGAGGTATATGCCATAGGACATGAATTAAATATATATCTAGTGAGCATTCACTATTCAAGGTATTAGAGAGACACATGACTGTGAACAAAAGAGACCACAATCTCTGCCCTTAAGGAGTTAACATTCTAGTGGGCAAAGGCAGATCTTGAAGAAGCAAAAGGAGTAAAATGTGACATGCTGATGAATGTCATGAAAAACGGAAGTACAGCAGGAGACAGTTAGGTCAAGGTCACTGCCATGTTAGAGTGGCTAGCACGGAAGGTCCTCACAGGAATGTCAGCGTTCGAACGAAGGATTAAATGAGATGAATGCATAAGTATCGGGGAAGGTGTGGGGAAGGTGTGGTTCAGGCAGAGGAAACAACAAGTGCAAAGGTCCTGAGGCTAGAAGGCTTCTGGTGTGCTGAAAAAGGAACAGGGAAGGAACAGGGAGAGTGCTGGGAGATACAGCATTAATAGGGAGACAAATCCTAAAGACTTCAGAGTCCATTTCAAGTAATTTGTTACTATCTCAGAGAGAAACTGGAAACCACTGAAGGATTTTGAGTAGAGAAATCATATGATCTGACTTTATTTTAAGAGACCCTTACAGAAAGCAAGCAAATGGTTCTGTAGTATTTCAAGCCATTGCGTGGTCTGACCCAATCTGTATATGAAGTGTGATACCCAGAATAATAGTCCATTAAAGGTGTCTACATTCTCATTCCCAGAGCCTGTGAATATGCTAGGTTGCATGGTAATAGGAAATAAGGCTACAGATAGAATTAAGATTGAAGCAAGAGGTGAAAAGAGTCCTGGAAAAGTCCTGAGTTTATCCTCAAATCCTTTTAGCTTCCAGTATGTCACTTTAGGATATGGAGGGTTTCTTGGGCACCCACACCTCTGCCCTGGTTCCCTGCTGCTTCTCTCCCATTACTGGTTACGTCTGGTAGTTTTACTTACTTTCAGAGTCTTTTCAATACTGATCAATGAAGTCATCTAAACACATTCTTCCCATGAGCCCATTGTTATGAAATATGTGTGCATGTGTGCAAGTATGTCCACGTGCATGCGAGAGGACACATATGTGTATGTCTGCCAGCATAATCTTGAAAGGAAAAAATCCCGGACAACCTTTGTAAATGAGTAGGAGAGGGAGCCGTGTGCGAGTAAGTGAACGTCCATGCTGCTTGGCAGGACATCAGGTGTCAGGAGAACTGTTTTGGCTACGGGAAATCAGAGAAAGATTGCTTTTCTCCTGCTTAATTATAAATGAAAATGAGGGTATGTATGTAGGCACATAGACCTCGAAATTATACATTCTGTGTAAAGTCAGAACAAATATTGGCAATTTCATGTACTTCAAGCTAATATGTTCTTGCTGCAGAGAAATCTTGAAAGTTCCCGATATGTTATTTTATGAAGGCATGTGTGTGTGTGTGTGTGTGTGTGTGTGGATGCGCCTGCGTTGACACCATTATATTACAGAGAAAGGCAACATCAGCTGGGTTCTTCGGTGATGGATCAATGAAGAGGCCAATAAACATGAGTATACTTTTGGCAGCCAGAATCAGCATAAAGCAAAATGAAAAAAAAAAAAAAAAAACAAAACAGCCACTGAAATGGGGCTTATCTATTTATTCAGCAGTTGATAAAGGCTGACAAGTTAATTAAGTCACTGTCATTAAGGTTGCAATACCACGTGAGACCAGTGATAATACACTTAACTGATGTGGTCGCTATTTAAAAAAAAATGCTACTGGAAAAAATATCAATTAAAAGTTAATACTTTAAAAATCATTTAAGTCAGGTGACCTAAATTAAGTGAAGTGAATTAAAATTTTGTGGGGGATGGGCTAGATGGGTAATGGGGATTAAAGAGGGCCGTTGTAGTGATGAGCCCTGTGATATGTAAGTGATGACTCACTGAGTTCTATTCCTGAAGCTAATATGACCCTATATGTTAACTAACTAGAATTTAAATAAAAACTTGAAACAAACAAACAAACAACAAAAATGATTTTGAAAATATCAAACCACCCTAGAATGATGACAGAAGAGCAGGAATGGTTTAACATTTCAAAAATGGGAACAAGAATCAGTATTTTATAATATAATACAAGGGTATCAATAATTAAAAGACTTTACATTTTACAAAGTTCTGAATGCAATTTATGTTTCTGAAATGATGATATCAGGTTGATACATTTCTTTTCAGGTATTTTAGCAGATTAAGGGTATATGTTTATTATCCCAAACCCATCTTAACTAATTTCATTCTCAGGGTCAAAAACTTTCAGAAAATAACTGCTCTGGGATGTTCATTATTAATAGTGTTCCTCTCTCGTTAATAGTTTATGGTGAGCTTCTCAGAATATTATGAGACTGTAAAAATTCTATCCCAATAAATGTGTCTATAGTAATAAATTGAATATAAGTTATAGTGTGTGAGTTTCACACTGATTTATGCTTGTCGTAACAAAGAGCTGCGGATGGTCTGAACGACCTCACAGAGTACAGCATATGGTTTATTTTCTGTAGGTGCATAAGATCTGGGAGAGCCCCAATTTGGAGAAAATAAGTATAAAATGAGACGAGAAATTATTATTCCATTTCTAAACCAAACCTGAGTAGGAAACCTCCTTTCAATCAACAGTTTCTTTCTCCAGAGCACTCCTTTATTTGATATAGGAGACTAGCACCAATAGAATGTTTCTGGAAGTGATTAAGGGTTAAAGATGAGAGACACACAACAGAGATTTTCAGTACACATTCATTTGGTGCATTTGTCACTAATAAAACCCCCATCTTGTCTTCCCATCATAGGGCTTTTAATATCACTGACATAGCTTTTCGTATTAAAATTAAAGAAAATCTTTTCAAATTTCAATAACGAAAACTGTAATATTACATTGTTATGCAATCTAAAAAAATCTGAGTGTAACAACTTAATTCCAAACCCCAAGATAAAAACTGAAAAATTCAGTTTATCATCACCATGACCACAAGTGTGCTATAATGCTCAGTATTTTCATACTGAAGATAAAATATCAAGATAATGGATTCTTTTTACCCCCAGCTTTTTGTTGCGTTCCCTTAGCTCTGGTTAGTTGCTTTGACACCATATGTTTTTCCTCTCTTGAACAGAAATGTGAAGCAAAAATAACTGAAGCATTTTGAACTGTTTGACATTTCACTTCTGACTATTTCCAAATAATGGCCTATAATTTCTAAGCCTATGCAAATGGAAATCTTTGTCTCTTTACATATTTTGGTACGATTTTATGTTAGAGCTGAATAATGCAATTAGTAAGTTTAAATGACAGAACACATTTAAGTAAGGATGTATATTGTGGAATGAATAATACAAAATATTTTAAATAGCTTCCTATGGTTTATCTTCTTCAATACAAGTATGTCATACTATAGTTGATAGCAAGTAGAACACTTCACCCACAGGTGAGAAATGAGAAATTTTAAGGCCTATTGAACACAACATAATTTCACAGTGGGTCAGCACAAATTTATACAGTGCAGGTGTTTCCATAATTGGAGTCCATTGGAAAAATGCACAGTATTCCATGCTCGGCAATGTTCAAACACAATTCCATCTGGGTACTTTGCTGATCTCATAATAATATGCAACTTATTGAAATGTAAAAATAATACAAGTAAACTCTAAAATTAATTTTCTTGAAAAGTGCTTTGCCTTCTTGCAGAAAGAGTTTTGGTTTCCTAATATACTTAAGGCAGTACACTTTTGAATTATCTATGCATAAATATTTTAATGAAATTTTGATGACAAATGATGTTGAATTTCAAGACTACGTCACTTAAAGAATTTTATGTATATAGAACTATGTATGTCAAGAATAAGATGTATCATGTATATATATATCCCACTTCTTATCAAGAAACTGGCAAGGTCATGTTGTAAAAAAAAGCATACGGAATGGGAGTTACCGTGTTGGCCATCTTTGGAAAATACAATCTCTCCTTCTTGAAATAGACTTTTCTCCTGGTATCCAGGCTGCCATCTTGATTTTCCTATCTATCTCTTCTACTGCTCTTTCTCAGTCTTTGGTGGTTACCATCCTCGGCTTGACCTTGAAATGAAGGCGCTGCGGGGGGCTCCTTTGCAGTTGACTCTGGTCTCTCAATCTTTTTCCTCTGGCCCTTGGTGACCTTGTCCACTTATATGACCTTAAGTTATACCTCTCAAATTTATAGCACCAGCCCTGAACTTTCCAGTGAGTTCCAATTTCTTTTTTTTAAACTGAGGAAAGTGTGAGATAATTTTAAAACTTGGAATCAAATTCCCATTTTTTCTTTTAAACCAGAATAAAAAGTTACCTTTCTGTCTCTTTATCTATTATTTTTTTAAGATTTTCTTTATTTATTTTAGAGAGAAGAAGAGAGAGCGCAAGTGCAGAGGTGCGAGCAGGGAGAAAGAAGGAGAGGGAAGGAGAGGGAAAAGTAGACTCCACAATGAACCTGGAGGCCCTTGGGGGGCTCGATCCCATGACCCTGAAATCACCACTTAAGCCAAAATTAAGAGTTGTCCGCCAAACCGACTAAGCCACCCACATGCCCCTTTAGGTACCCTTATGGATTTTAAAATTGCCTGTGTAGTTTTTTGTTTGTTTGTTTGTTTGTTTTGTCATTATGTAATGTTATTTATTTATTCTACTTCACCAAAACTATACCTCTTCTTCAGAAAAAGATGGAATTGGCTTTTTGCTTTACAGGAGTATTAGTTTATAAGCTTTTAAAGGGTGTCCATGCTTCTTCTTCTTTTTTTTTTTTTTTTAGATTTATTTATTTATTTGGGAAAGAAGCAAAGAGTGTGTGTCAGCAGGAGAGGGGCAGAGGGAGGGGGAGAGAGAGAATCTCAAGCATACTCCCAGCTGAGCACAAAGCCAAAACTAGGAGCTAGAGGCTTAACTGACTGAGCCACTCAGGCACCCCAGAGTCTCCACACTTCTTTAGAAAGTCAAGTTCTCCATAAATCAAAGATGAGATGATTAATTGTTAAATTAAGGGGAATAAAATCACATTATTTGAGAAAGAAGACATACTTCACAAAATTATCAGAGAGTATAGTAGACTTCCATGTTTGGCAAACCAAATGCTTTGTTTCAAGTCCACCAAAGTAACGATTGCAAAAAGAGGCAGAAGGGAATTGATGCAATCATCCAAGGATTGAATTATATGCACAGCTTTAAGCAGAAGGTCTGATGTGCTTTGCTTGCTTTTAACTTCCTCGTGAGGGGTGAGCTTCATCTTCTCCATGTCCAGATACATCTCGGTCCTCAGCCCCCTCTCTTGGCTACTTATGCTCTTGGATCTTTCTTGACCAACAGCCTCCCATGTTTTGCTCAAGATGAGCAGGCTGTGTGATCATTTCATCTCCTCTCGTTTATCAGCAGAATATGACCTATAAAGTAAATTAGGAATCTTGGGTAACCAATAAATTGTAAGACTTACAAATACTGCAAGGTAACTATTTTAACTTTATTGATAACACATATTTTGCATATTTTCCAAACATCGATGTTAGAAATTAGGTCCATAGACTATAGAGAGTACAACACAAACATCCACACTTGGGGGATTTAGGGAGTTGAGGGACACACAAGTGCCCAGAATGCCCTCCTTACCTCCATAAGCAGCCAATCAGAGGTCAGAACAGCCTCCACCCTCCATCTTCCTTTGACCCTGGGTTATAGGTCTGAGGGATGGAAACTAAGAAAGCCATTCAAGGAATTATGACCCAAGAGTGGTGTCAGCCCCGGACTGCGCTTTTTCCTAAACTTCAATAATGTCTAGCCACTTATGTTCTCTTCACATTATCTCTTTGTCTCTCTTCACCCACTTTACCTTCCCTTCTTTGTCTTAGATATTTGTCCTAGATATTCAAGGTGTTAAACATTGTCTCCAAAAACAAATAAAATTTCTAAAAAGTGAAAACTGTAATTTATCAAGTTAAGGAACCTACATGTGTTTATGTTGGACTTATGCTATCTGTGAAAATCATAATACTATGAAACAGCAGCCATTTTTTCCCAAGACACCATATATGTGTGTGTGTGTGTGTGTGTGTGTGTGTGTATAACCAAAACATGTTTGTCAAGTAATAAATAATAGTATTTAGGGCAGTTTACCAGTTGTAAAAGCAGTCTCTGGTATCCTTTAACCACCAAACACAATCACAGAGCCACTGAAAAATTCAACTTTATAAAGTGTCAATGCCCATTCTGGAAGTGGAGTAACTTTTCATCCATATATGGCTTTTAAAACCATCAAAAGAAGAGCCGGGAACTTTGTGTACTGATGGAAAATCCTACAGAAGAGGAGAGATATGGTAGAGTAATAAATGAAAAGCCAAAGGCCCTTGGTTCATCACAGCTCACACTTTAAACCCACAGTACACAGTTGTGCCTGCAGGAGACACAATCCCCTTTGTTGTTTGCTGAGAAGAACACAGATGGATAAGAGTTTCTGTATTGATACTTTTTACTAATATACTGTGGAACTAAATGTTTTATTTTCTTTCCAGTTGTCTTTTTATAAGCCCTTTGAAATATTCCCCCTTTCAAACTTTCAAGTTTACTTTTGTTGAACCAGAATTACCTATAACGATGTGGAAACTGAATATTGTTTTAAAGGGTGATCTCTATTCTAACAATAATGGCTGAAATTATTTGAAAGCTTTCACTTGAAAAATTCTCATTTCATAATTTGCTCACATTCCTGTTTCACAGGAAATGATAATATAGGTTTTCTGTTTACTAAGAATATTGTTATAAAGGGTTAATTAAAATGTATTCTACAGTTTGCAAAATGTTACAAGTATAACAAATTTGGTGAGTTATGAGAACTTCACAACATAAAGAGGAATTAATTTGATATACTAAAAAATGATTTTTTTGGTATTGGTGATATGACCCTAATCATTCTGATTATTGTAAGTTTTCTTGCTTTTGAAAGCTCAGAGGACTGTCTATTAAAGCTTTGCCTGTACTTATACCATGATGGCACCTAGGAAATAGGTAAAGATTCTTTCAAACAAACTTTTTGCTTCATTCTAAGAAATCACGGCCAGAATTCCTTTAAAGGGTGTCATTTTCGGGGCATTCTTTTTGCTTCATTCTAAGAAATCACGGCCAGAATTCCTTTAAAGGGTGTCATTTTCGGGGCACCTGGCTGGGTCAGTTGTTTAAGCACCCAACTCTTGATTTTGGCTCAGGGTCATGAGATCGAGCCCACATTCAGCTCTGCATTCAGTGTGGAGACTACTTGAGATTCTCTCTCTCCCTCCGCCCCTCCCCATATTCTCTCCCTCTCTTTAAAATAAATAAAATCTTTAAAAAAAGAGTGTCCTTTTCTACCTTACATCATCACATTTTTTTTAAAGATTTTATTTATTTATTTGACAGAGATCACAAGTAGGCGGAGAGGCAGGCAGAGACAGAGAGGGAAGCAGGCTCCCTGCTGAGCAGAGAGCCCGATGCAGGGCTCGATCCCATGACCCTGGGATCATGACCTGAGCCGAAGGCAGAGGCTTAACCCACTGAGCCACCCAGGCGCCCCACATTATCACATTTTTATTTTTTAGCTGATTGAACTAAATCTTAATCCACATAAAAACTTTGTAAAGGTGTTAAATTTTCCTATTTAATATTTCCTGTGTTACCCTTCCACAATTCTAGTGCAAATGAAATCCCAAAGTACACATTGGGATATCTGTGCACTTAAACATTATTCTATACATGATAAGGATATACTGAGAAATTTGACATAGATTTCTGAGCTGAGTTACTCTCCTGCCTTACTGGAAAAATCAGATATCTGAGCATAGTTGTTTGGGTATTTGAATGACCCACCCATGCTGAATCTCGAGGGTAAGCCTAGATTCACCAGTATTTTCTCTGTGTGTGCCTTTGCTTAACACGGCCATTACTTCAGGAAGCTGGTGTCAGTGTGCCATTCAGCCTATAGGTGGGATAAGACATTTCTCTCTGCAGTACCATCGGGATGACAAGCAGGGGGCTTCTATTCCCCTTACTTCAAATGTTGATCATTTTTTGAGTTATCTATAAGGCAGAAAGCACTATAATTTGAAATGAAGTTCCAGAATCTCTCTGACAAAAAGCAACTCTGTCAGAACACTATATCCTCAGCAAGAAGAATGCATTGGCCATGATGGGCTTTCATAGCCAAGCAAGAGGAGAAGGAATGACTGAGTTATTCCTGTCACTTCCTAAATAGGTAACTCCTTGAAGAAATGACTTAAGTCATTCTAGCTAGTGAAGCCACCCAGAAAGGGGATTAAAGAAACCTTGTCAGCTTCACTTGATGAATTCAGTCACATAAGTTGAAACAGGAAAATCTATCTTTAGAAGCTACACATTAAATAGTTAGTGAGCATTTGCTAAGTGTAGGTATTCTCCACTCTGGGAAATCTGGGGTGAGGAGATGGGGCATCTGCCTACAGGATGCTCACGTTCTAGAGAGAGCAATAGTGGGACAGAGTTTCTAGTACCTTTGGTTGCAAATGCTTGTTCAGGTTTGAATTTACTTTCCTGCTTATCCTTACATTCTAACTATATTTCAATGACAAGATTTTACTTCTGGCCCTATCTTCAGGTTAACAATAGGAAGGACAAATGTCCCTTCATAGTAGAAGACCTGTTGCCATGTGTTTTAGGGACTTTTCAGCAAGGCTTCCCAATAAAACAGAATTCACTCCAAGCTTGTAAAGATGCAATCAAGCTGGATCAGGATTCATCAATAAGTTAAGCATAAAGACTCCAAGACATTTACTGTAGAATCTATTACATTCTTTCAGCAGTTGCAAAGGGTTTAGGTTCCCTTGAGGAAGTCCCTTCTGTAAGTCCTGGAGATACTAGCAATCTTTCAGAGGAAGTCTTATTTTAGCAAACTTGACCAATATGATTCTGACTTGTAAAAACTTTGGCTTTCTTAGCAATGAATAAGATTATTTTATCTTATGCCCTGTGGCCCGATGATCTGATGGTATCCGTTAGGGTTTCTTAGTACAACAGTTACTCCTTACTGCACACCCAGAAGATTGGAAATTACTTTAATACCTACATAGAAAAGTTGTGTGCAATTTGGACTGTAATAGCTGCTTATTTAAGAAAGGAGTAAAATTCGGGCGCCTGAGTGGTTCAGTGGGTTAAGCCTCTGCCTTCAGCTCAGGTCATGATCCCAGGGTCCTGGGATCGAGCCCCACATCCGGTTCTCTGCTCAGCAGGAAGCCTGCTTTCTCCTCTCTCTCTGCCTGCCTCTCTGCCTACTTGTGATCTCTCTCTGTCAAATAAATAAATAAAATCTTAAAAAAAAAAAAAAAAAGAAAGGACTAAAATTTAATTAATTTTGGTTTTAGAAGAAAAATTTCGCCGGAATCCTCTTTGTACTGTTTTATTCTCCATTATAATATATGCTTGTTATGCTAACAACAATTGGGAGTTTCTACTACATTTTATGTTAATTTAACCATATACCATACTTTGCAAAGAGGTATTGGGTACTCTAAAAGTCCAATAGTCAGAGTCTAGATCATCTTAGCTCTTTTTAAAAATTTTTAAAAGATTATTTATTTATTTATTTGACAAAGATCACAAGTAGGCAGAGAGGCAGGCGGAGAGAGGAGGAAGCAGACTCCCTGCTGAGCAGAGGCTGGATCCCAGGACTCTGAGATCCTGACCTGAGCTGAAGGCAGAGGCCTTAACCCAATGAGCCACCCAGGCGCCCCGAGATCACCTAAGTTCTTAAAACACACACACTTCTCAGGGGCGTCTGGGTGTGAGTGTGCGAGGGGTGTGAGTATGTGTGAGTATGTGTGTGTGTGAGACAGAGAGAAAGGCAGAAAGAAACCAAGAACAACACAGTTGTAGAATCAGACATAGAGAAATAGCAAAAGAGAGGCAATGAGAATTTTGCAAAAAAGAAAAAAAAATGAAAGCAGTACAAAAAGAAAGAGGTGGTTATGTTTCTTAGCAAGGGAAAGTAACTTCTAAGAACTCAAGGTCAGAGGTAACTTGCCCCTGGAGGCACTATCATCCATGTTCTCCAAGCCTGGGCTTTTTCCCTTAAATTCATCAGCTAAAAGATGGGCCTATGATTAGTAATATTTAAACCTGATTTTATTTTATTGTTGCACACAAGATTCTGCGAATTCCTTAATTCATTGTACAATCTAATTACAGCTTGATTTCTCATAGGGAAAATATATTACCCTATCTTCTCTAGTTACTTTTTGATTATTTTCTTCCATGGCTACAGCAGGGCTGGATTATGCCAAACCATTTCATTCATTTAGTTCTCTCTATATTGGATACTGAGAACTGCAGTAGATTTGATCACACAGCATTTAATATTGATTATGGAGACTGTCAAATGCGGTATAATACTTAGGTCCGACATCTTGAATGCATTCACAACATCTACGCCCGATAATGCATCTGGGCAGTTGGTGTAGTAAGGTTGACGACCATATGATGATTACAGAAAAATAAAACACCCTGCCTCCAATTTTTCTCAGAAATATATTTCATGTCTAATTATTATTACCAAAAGTATCGCTTTCAACCCTGTGAGTATCAGTTTTATGGAGAGCTTCTTAGAATGTTAATTTTGTTTTGTTTGGTTTTCTTTTCTTTTTTTCTCGTTTTGACAAATCTGTGTGTCTTCCTAGGAACCATGGTCAGTGTCGAGATGGAGGCTGACAAAGGATATGATACAGGGTTTCCTGTTTTGGAGAATTGGCCAAGACTCAGTAAAGGGATAAAAAGGCAGGGGAAAAAAAAAAATCTTGTTCCTGTTTCTTTTTTGAGCTCTGTGCCTCTCTTTTCTACCTTTCTGTCTCTGTTTCTGTCTCTGTCTCTGTTTCTTATTTTATCTTACCTCCTTCTTCATGAGCCCAGAAACACACTGCCAGGGCACTGGAGACAGGCCTCTCTGAATCATGTGCCCTTCGCTGTCCAGAAAACAGTTTCGAGAACACGAGGTGCTAATTGCTCCTGTCAGCTGCCCATCCCCTCCTCTCTGGTGTGTGTGTCTTCAGAGCCATGCTCCAGAGGTGGCTCTGAGTGCCTGGGATGGCTAAGGTTTCTGCCAGGGGAAACCCAGGATCACTGTAGTGAAGACACTATCCAACCACAAAGTCCTGGGGTCACAGTGAGGAGGACCCCTGTGCCCCCCACCACCTGCAGACCACCACCTGTGGCCAATCCGGTGACTCTGATACTTTGTGGCACTCAGCTGGGGTCAGGGGCCAGAGGGACTTCCTGATTTCCAAGGTTTCTAATTACTCAAGGGTCTCTTTATCATAAAGCTACTGTTTTCCTTTTTAAATCGAATTTGCTACTTTTCTTTTTTAACTTAACAGTGCTCTGTTTGGCTAGGCTTTTGCAAAAGGTACTTTTTTTTTAGTTAAAGAGCTAAAACTAAATATGGGTCACTTTTCTAGACACTGTCTACGGTCCATTGAGTTAGATTTTGAAAAATTAATCCCACTGTGCACAGCATCAAACTTGAATTTGTTCATAGCTAATGACGCACGAACATCTGATTCTGTAACATTGACTTCGATCGTACATTTGTTGCATTTGACCAGAGTCAGAATTCCTAACTTACCTGAACCAAAAACATTTCATAGGTGCTATGGGACAATTTTTAGGTAATCTTTAAAAAATAAAATAAAATACCTTTGATCAAAATATCAGAATTTCTGTATTAATCTTTTAAAACTGCATACGAGGATCAGCATTCAAGCTTATTTTTACTACAGTTTCCAGACAAAACATTAAGGAGGGGGTATGTTATTCACTTTTTAAGTCCTTTAGAAAGCTTTTTGAAAATTCTTTAAAAAGAATACTCCATGAACTAAAGTTTTATTGCATTTCTGATTGGAGATATGAAGAATGGTTAATATATACACAAGAAAAAAAAAAAAGCCACCAGGGGGGAAAAAAGGAAAGAAAGAATAAAATCCTAAAAAGGTCCAAGGTTGATTCAGTATCACATAATAGGTAAGATCTCAGTGAGGTTGAATATCAAATGGGACAACTGTCCATTCTAACAAAAGGAAGGGGATATTTTTGAAGACGTACCTGTCTTTTGCTTAAGGAATTCATCTATTTTCCAAATTAGATGAGAATGTCCTGCTCAGCATGACCTGAGTTTGAAAATTTTTGGAGACCCATACAGTTCAGCTTTCTCCCTGAACAATATTCGGGGCTGTTTCTTCTCTTGTTTCATACACAAGCAGAAGCTTTTAGTTTCAGTTTAACCCAAGTATTTTTGACCTTACAAATGCAGGTATGTGTTAAAAAAAAAAAAGAAAAGAAAAAATCCCTTTCTCTATTATGGACTTTCACTGACAGTATTTGGTCTCACTGTATGCATTAAATCTGTGTCCAAACACAACCACCCAATGTTAACTAAAACTGCAAGTGAGGGACTTCTGATTCACAAACATATTTTCTTTTAATCAAAAACACCTGTTTTTTTTTTTTTTTAAAGCTCTGACTACAAATGATTCAGAGTAATTTCTATCTTTTTTTTTCTTTTCTTCTTCTTTTTTTTTTTTCTTTTTTTGATAGAGGTCCTTCCTTTTCTACAGCTGGTACCAGCAAAAATGCATTGGTTTCGTAAACAATATTCATGTAGGGGGAATATAGCTTAAGCAATTCACAGAGTACACAAACATTTATTGGTACAAAACCTGCAACATGAGTTTTTTGTTAAATTTTAACAGTGTTTTCTCAAATCTTCAAAGCTTGCCTTGATGGTTTGCTGAAGTAATTGAACCACTCTTGAGTTGTTTTATATAGGACATCTTATCTTTCTTTCATTACCCAGGCTGTGGCTTCTTTTCTATTCCCATGAAATCCATGTACACACCTTAGAAGCCTTCCTGAACAAGCTCGCTTCTAACTTTCACGGAGCCCTTAGCACAATTTGAATACGAAAGAGATACTGAATAAAAAGCTTTAATCTCTTGTCTGTTATGTTGCTTTCTTGCCTCTCTTCATCTCCTCCTCTTCCAAGGGCTTTTCTGTGGGAGGAAAGTGAACACTTTCTGTTTAAAGTGAAGTGTAATGCTCGAGAAGATGCATTCGCTAAGGCAGAGATGGGAAAGCGGCTCCTGTAAATCTTCTCTGTCAAAATTTAGCTACATTTGTACGGCGTTGCCTTCTGTGTAAAGCTTTGCAGGTAGAAGATTAGCGAAGAGCTCTCCGTGAACAAAAATCTTTCAATCAGCAGAATGTACAGGGAGTATCAAATGTGCCCTCCACCTCAAATACTGTGGGGCTCTCCCCTCTGATACCTCTTCCCCTCGGTGAGCTGGAACTGCTTGAAAGGGTTTTCTGTTCTCTGCTCTCTTGTCAATTTGAATGCCAGGAAATGAGCCCCCTTTGTGAGATTAATTAATAGCAGGAGCGGATCCGCGGAGCCCAATCGCCACGCAAAGGAGCTGTAATTGCTACTTTGTGGAAAGGAAAGGAAAAAAAAAAAAAAAAAGTTTGGGTTGCCGTTTAAGAAGAGGGTTTAAGGAAAGTGCTTTGAACTACAGGTCTCCGTGCACTGGATTAAGGCAAGAAGCAAGGAGGCCTTTGAAGTTTGCTAAGAGGTTTTGGAAGGGGAAAAAGTTGGGTGGCAAATGGGAGCTGGTAACATCAAAAGCATTCACACTGTTCCTCACCTGCTTGGTTTCAGGACTGGGACCCCTGGGAGAGCCACGTCGCAGGTCAGCTGACCCGCTGGGAATACGGTGGGTGGGTGGGTGTGGGTTTATTTGGGCTGCTAACGTCCAGCCTTGCTCCAACATACAGGTCATGTGCAAGGACACGCCCAACTGAGGGATGCTGTTGGAAGACTTGGCACTTGACAGCACACGCAGAAGGAAACTAGGACCCCCAGCTGAACGCTCACCTTCTTTCATGCCATCTCCCCTTCCAGCGCCTTCAAAAACATTTTTTTAAGTTTCTCTGTTTATCACTTAGCTATGATGTACTGATAAGAGGAAAAGAGATGTGATTGATCCCTAAGTCATATCCATACCCGGTCTGGAAATAAGAATTAGCATAGGCCAGCCATTCTCAACAGGGGCAATATCGCCCCCAAGGGGGTGAAATTGATTCTTGGGGGGGGGGGATAATCATGGACATTATAATGGTTTATGGGCTATCTAAAAGGCCACACTGTATCACCAGATGCACTGTACATCTTTGCTAATAAAATATCATGGGAAGGGAACAATTAGAAATAAAATACCTGAAAAGGCTCCTCAGAGGATATCCTAACATTAAAACAACAACAACAACAATAGAACAAAACACTGAGGGTCACTGGTGTATGCAAATTTCTAGAAAGTAGCATGAATTTCATTTTATATGAATTGTATATTAACTGGAAGTTAACTCACACATGTGCATTTCATATTTTGATTTGGGGTGGAATTGGTCCTATCGCAAATATGTTTTATATCTCCAAATTCCATACTAAATATTTTTTTTAGTTATTTTATTACTCTTGATGGAATGAGAGCTATATATTTTAACTGAAAAGCTTGCATAGATTTCAACTCTAAACATTACAGTTTGTCCATAAGCTCAGATGTATTTTTTAAAGTAATCAAATTTTCTTCAGCTTTTCTTTTCTTTTTTTTTTTTTTTTTTCTATTTTGGGAAATATTACAAGTTCAAAAGACAGGATTTAAAAAATAACCTGGTAGGTCTACATGATTTAGAGATACAACCTATCCTATCCATTCAAACTATATGTATTTTCTAAGCTAACATAGTTAAGTATTCATTTCAAATGATAAACAATCTTTAAGGAGAGAGAAAAAAAAAAGAAAATTTTCTTAATGACCATTGGCCGATGAGATTCTTTTAGACCTCTTACTAAATTTAAGAGTTTTGTTGCCATTTTTAATTCAACGTCCAAGATAAAATGCATACAATTTTAATTTAACCAAATGTGTAATATTCAGAGATAATCTTTAGTCATGAGAAAATCTTGGATTCTAATGCTTTTAGTCTGGTACTATGCTGTATTTTTCTTCCCCGGTAATGACCTGAAATGTATGAAGATCAAGAACCAATCCTAGTCTGGCCAAATAAACCAGAAACTTTTCAAGGCCTGCCCCACAGCTAGATGCCATGTTTCTGAGCATCATCACCATTCAGAGTATTTATTCTCTGCAGACCTTGAGAAAGAAGTTTTGGAGGCTTTGTCCTGAGGGAAATTGACACCCCTAGCAGTATGCATAGGGAGCCACATCCTCCCTTTCCCCATGTCGTTTGTCTGTTGGGTTCAGAAAGTTATTCGCTAAAATGGCAGCTCCAGCACTGTGTACCAGTGACATTTCGGGGCTTCCTTTGCATTGACATCCAATAACAGTTCCTGCTGCGAAAGCTGGTTGGTCCAGCCTCGCATTCAGCTCACAGTGAGCAATCAATAAACAGTGTTGACTGACCGCACTGGAGCACCCAGCACATCAACCATGGACTTTGCAGCCTCATTACAAAGCCATCTTGGGACACCTGCCATTTTGAAAGTTTAACAAATATTTTTAATACAGTGAGTGAGGGAATGAAGTAGCTGGTGATTGCAAGTCCATTGCCAGAATTCCCAATCCCAATCCTTCCAAACTAACAGGAGAAGCCCAGGTCTCTGTTTGAGATGAATGCCCATGTCTAATGGCTCACCTTGCCTGGAAGAGACCTTTCCACTCAGTGCGCAAAAGGAATTAGGTACCTATAGATATATGTACAGTGTAAATGACATGAAATACATTTCTTACAATAATACCTGCACCCCAGTCTACTGGCTGTCAAAGAGCTGTACATAATTACACCCATTAAGAAAAACAGGCATCTATTCAAAGACCTCCCTGCTGCCAATGCAGGAAACAAACTCGTTCTCTCTTTTATTCTATCAAATATCTTAGTTTATGCCATGCATGTTAAAGTTTACCACTCCTTGAGGCTTGCAACTGCAACAGTTTTTAGCTATCTGGAGGATTATAATTGCGTGTGTGCATCAATTATGGATTGGATTCAGCATTTTCAGATACCTTCCCAAATCACAGAGAACTCAGTGGTCTCCAGGCATTCGGAGGCCAGTTTGATTACAGGTGTAGTACACGCAGCCTTGTTAGTTCTCCGTGATGAGAGCTTCCTTTCCCTGCTGGGTCTCTGGAAGAGGCACTGACCAGTGCCTTCCACTAACAATTTCTTCGCGTTCCCCAGAGATGCCTTAATGAGCCCCTTGGACATGGCCAAAGGCAATCTTGTTCTCTGGGCCAGTGAGGTGAAAAGCCAAAGCTTTACCTACCAGGCAAGCAATAATTAATAAGGTATCTTTGATGCATCGCAATTCATTAACAAAGTTACAAGTTTGGCGGCCTCACGGAACACAGTGTTAAGTCTGTCATTTCATTTACAAGTATTGAATGAAACATGCGTGCCAAGGTATGTTAAAAAAATTAACTTACAACGAAAATAAATGAATGTAGAATACTAATTGGGGAAAAGCAACTGACAGATACTGCAAAAGATTGATTTTAGGGAAAACGGAGAAATCTGTTTTCTGTTTATTTTAAGGACAGGAAATGAATACTGATGAGAAATGTATAGGCAGTTGCGTTGTGTAGCATTTGGTAATGTTTTCACTGGATATTTGATTTGTCTAAGTTTTTTTCTTTTTCTTTTCTTTTTTTTTTTTTTTTGATTCTAGTTTGGATGCCAGTTATCAGAGTTAGTTTTGGTCTAATAGTTGGACTTTCTTGGATACATGGCTCTTGAATTGTGAGCATTTGCTATGCCTCCCTGTGGAAAAGTAATTCAAGCCCAAATGTCGCATTGCTACAGAAAGAAATGCTGGCTTTAAACAGGCAAAATAAGGGCTGAGATGAGGTGGTCACATTTCTGTTGGCCTGGTTTTTTATCCGAAAAAACTGCTGTGAACTTAAGAAATATTAGCCGCTTGGGTTTGTAGGAATCTTGAAATGCTACTCTACTCTTTCTGAAATGTATTATCTGGGGATATGGATATATAGATTTTTTTTCCTTCTAGAATAAAAGCAAAAACAAAACAAAACAAAAGCCATATTCCTAAATGAGAGGTATGAGTTTAAATGAGTGTAATTGAATGAAGCTGCTCAGAGAAAGGAAGAGGAGTGCGGACCCTCGGGGTGCAGAGAAAGCTGGTCCATATCCGAGCCATCCCACTAGATGAGGGACTGTGTATCTCATTTGCATTTGTTGTGTTCTGGTCATGGTCCTGTCTGCTCCAGGCCTATCTCCACGGTGAAAAAGGGGACCATGGGCCCTGGGCTTGGGGCTGGCAGAAAGGTTACAGAGAGTCAGGTTGCTTCCCTAATCAGCTTTGCTGGGACCACTGCACGACAGCCTCTGCGAAGACAGTTTGATAATAATGTACAGCATCTCCTGAACTGGCTGTGGTGGGTATGGGCTAGAGTCAAACTATTCTATTCCTTCATGGGAATTTCGGAAATGCAGGAGTGAGGTTGTAGTGACATCTAAAGGCAGACTCTTCAACTTGAGCTGCACTTCTGGACAGCTTGCTCCTTTTTACAAATGCTTCTAATCATAGCTTGTGACAAATTTCTCCTAAAATCTGCACAAAGCAGTTTTTACCTCGGATCTTCTCTTTCTCAGCCTACTCTCCTCGGACTGGAAATTTTCTAGCCGTCTGTGAAAGCCTCTCTAGTGTTCCCTATCCCATCCCTCTATACCACTCCTGCAAGGTTAGCTTCTCCTTTGCACCTTCATGCTCTTAAAAATTATTTGACGACGTGTCTTGAGACCAACCCTGGCATAAGTACATAAGCCACATGCTGGACAAGAGTTTCTACAGCCATCGTTACGTAGCGGGCTCTATATCATTCTCTCTCTCCTATTTACATGGAGTAGTCCCATCAGGACAGTCCAAAGGCTGTACGAGTTTTCTCTGAAAGGTAGACACTGGCCATGCCAATGCCGCTCTCGTGAATCCGATATGATTGCCTTGCCAATCAGAATAAGGAAATATGCATTTTTAATGTGGGGTGCTCGCATCTGAACTCTGCTCTTTTCTTCTTTGGATAAAATGAACTTTTTCTTAGCCAGTTCCATAGAGTTCCACCCCCGACTCCATCAAGAATGAGCATGAATACCATCCTGCAAAGGGGGTTGGCTCTCCACCACCCCTCCCCGAGTGTCCTGGCCATGGACATGCCAGCCATGACCTCTGGTTTCACGTGTGCCCTTAGTCCCTTGCCAGGCAGGTTAGTGAATCTAAAATATCCCATGCTTTGATTTGCCTTTCCCCTCCTTAAGCCGCCAGATCCATCCGCCTTGGTGAACTTGGACCAGGGTAAGAAAATTAAACCATGTACACAAAGCGACAGGGTATTGTCAGTGCAGGTGATCCCCACAAATATTTGAACATGAATGTGTTTTCTTAGCTAGCCATGGAAGGAATGGGAGTTTTTCTCTCTTTTTCTTTTCTTCCCTTTCCTTTCTTTTTCTTTCCTTTCCTTTCCTTTTCTCCTTTCTTTTTTTTTAATGGCCTTGATGAAAGACCTATAAAGTTGAATTGAACGGTTGGAAGATAATAACTCTAGTGGTAAAGGTCCCTGCATTCGCCTACCACACTGCCCCTGGCAGTAATCCTGGCTTTGGGGATCTGAAATTTCCTAAGGATGTATTAGTGTCCTTATACACATGTGCTCTTGTATGCTCATAATCCTTTTCACTGGCTTCTTAGCTGCATGCTTTGTATTTAAATTTTCCTTCTGACCAAGTAAATCCCTTTGGATGAAGTGACAGGATCTTTTCAGCACCCATAGCTGGTGACAGCTGGGGGAAAGGCTCTGAAAGAACAGCGAAGTGTTCCTCACTAGTTTTCTTCAAGACCAGTGCCAGCCACCAGCTGAGCAATTTGTTCCTTCTCCCTTCAGGCATCAGTCCGCTGAAGAGGTTCACAGTAAATGCTGGAGAAGTAGAATAGATATTAATATAAAAGACAATATCTGTGCTTCTGGCTTAACCATGCCTTTAATTAGGTACTTATTTATTATACGTGAACATGGAACCTTTTCATCAATTCCAGTGTAACCCTTTATTAATACTGTATGAAGTATATTCTGGCATCTGAAATGCAGTAAAAACTGGGCTTTGAAAGCCATCATTGTCGATAACCTTTGAAAGAATAGCTCTTAGGGCCAGATGCGTGCTCCGTCCCCCTCCCCGGTGAAGTCGCTTGTGAATATCGCCCTCCTGATGCATTCTGTTGTTTTAAGTGAAAATTGAAAGATGTCCTTTTTGGGGGGAGGGGGGCTCTCTCTTGCAAGCTGCCATTGTTAGATCAAGTAATGAGGTAATGAGAAAGATTCCAACTGAGTAAGAAACTAGACTCTGAATTAATGTGGGCACTTGGCAGTAGGTTGTTCCTCACATGGAATTATTTTGTTTCGAATAGTTACCTAACCAAACCTCATCTCTTTATCTTCTGGAAAAGCAAAATAAAATAATACTTGCAGGAGAACAGAACATATTAACTGTTTGAAGGCAACATGGTATTGCTGTGACATCCCTAACATACAGCGTCATCCTTCTAGAAATTGAATATCGGCTCATGTATAAAACAAAAATAAAATGAAAACTCGCACCCCCCTTCTCAAGGTGTGTGGTCGTACATTCACTTTTACACAGCCCCCATTTTGGATCTAAGCCCTACTACATACACTCGCTTCAATTATTTTAAACGTGAAGAGGAAGTTGAGAGAATTTTTTATCATCTGTGTCTGTCTACATGTAAATATCCCTTGGAACTGAGGTTGGAGGCAGGAGGAAGGTTTGTTTTGCTGTGTTCTCTGTCCATGTGGAGACCTGAGGGAGCGCAAACTAAATTAAAGGATGGCCAGGAGGCTTAGTCATCTTGGAACCTCGGAACCTGGAGAAATTCTGCTGGAGACAAATAATTTGACAATGTAGAATTAATAGCACAGTGCACCATCATCTTTCTGATGTGGCAACTTGAAAATAAATAAATAGAAATGAAAACTTCCCCATACACAGAGAAATGTGTGTGTGAGTCTGCGAGCGTGTATGTGCATATACATAATTTTCTCTTTGCATTTCCAATGTTTTTTTAAATTGACAGAATTTTACTATGAAATACATCTGACATTCCGAGAATATCTTAAGAAATTTAAATACTACATTTCATGCTATGATTCAGTTTTACTAAAGCTGTCGCACTTGAAATTTGACTAAGTTAAAGAAGAGAACATTAAAATCAAAATAAAAAGGAAATAGTCATTTTATTGTACCTTGCATTTGGGGGGTTACTAGCAATGTATCAGGAGCTGAACAGTCTCTGTGCCTTTTCATAAAAAAGGAATGACACCATTTGGAGTTTTAGAATCTGCATTTTCTTCTTTGTAATTCCTATTGTAGCCTGCTTGTTTCCTTAAATCTGCACCCCTGAGTGGAAGCGTGGGGGAGTTGTGCACAGAGGGTGGAGGATATTGGAGACTCTTTCACTTATAAATATGTTATGGCTAAACCCCAAAATAGGCACTTTGCAAAACATCAATGATGCCTTTCTCTGGCATATGAGAAAAATGGCTAAATTCAATAATCCGGGTGCCCTGCAAGGATATTACATAAACTGCTGAAAGAATAAAATTTCTCCTATGATCAATTAAAAGCCAGCAGTCTGCTAATAACAAAATAGAAATCTTGAGTTTGTTGGATTGTTGTTTGAGCCAAAAATGCACAGGGGCTTTCGAATATTCAAGTACTCCACCATCATTTTTTTCTGTGTGTGTGCCTGATGAATTATTAAAATGGGGCTTGTGCTGGGCTCACCAGCTACTCCTGAATCCCTATTAGGAAGTCACAATTTGATGTGTCGCCACAAAGGGTGAAGGGGACGTCTGATAAGTCTATAGTCCTTCCCTCGGTGGCACACATTGATATCTGTCTCTTGATCTACTGCCTTTTGCGTTGGGCAAATTATTTAGAAATGGGCTTCGTGTTTTCAGGTAAGAAATGGCTTGGGTTTTGTTTGTTTGGTTGGTTGGTTTTTGTCCAGATTGTTGTCAGGGGCAAACGTGTACATGCGCAATGTGTGTGTTGTTTTCCTAGGCAATGTTGGGTGCTAGAATTTTTCTGGTACTTCTTTGGACCAAATATTCCAAGGCAAATACACACACACATATATGTAGCGCATACCTGTATGTGTGGTGTCTGTTTACATTTTCTGTCATGTAGTCATTAAGCACACGGCGTAGACTTAAAGGATGTCAAAACTGACAGCCCCAGCATGATGGATGAGGCTGAGCTAGACTGATTCTTACCAGGTGTGGTGTGATGGGAATTCAAATGCTGTTCAGAGCTCTTATTTGTGTTAGTAAAGTTTTGCTTTTCTGTGGGTTTTCTTTGGGGAGGGTGCCGGGGGAGAGGGCTTCTGAACTTGTCATCTTAAACCCTTTTGTAAGATACTTTCAGTGTTTAGAGAGTAAAAAAAAAAAACAAAAAAAGCAAACCAGAGATTGCTTCCAATATGTATATCAGATGCATGCTATCCATTTTCATATCATCTACTCTTCGACATATATCCAAGTCGTTTCAAGTTATCGGGATAGATATTTTCAAAGACTCAAAATTACAGATACTGCTGTCACTATTGGCTTAGATAGTCAAATGCCCCTTGTGGCCCTCTTCACTGGCAGAAGTGGTTACTGCCTGAGTCCATGAAAACACCCAAAACTTAAAATTGAATTTTTATTTAAATATGTTGAGCTAGCCACAGGTTTGAAAAAGGTGAGTCCGACATCCCCGGGTCTCTAAGCACACAATGCCAGGTCTCCAAACTTCATCTGCTAGTTCAATTGGCCCCTACTAGGTGATGATTGCAGAAGAAGATCTGGGGATCTGCCTGATGTAAGTCGGTCCCTCCTGAGCTCGTCATGTGGCAAGGTGACACTCCACCCGAGGCAATCCTGATCAGGAACCAGGTATGCTGCTGCTGGAATTAAGCAGGCTCATTTTCCATAATTGAATTCAATCTAATAAAAAAAAAAAAAAGAACTTTTCTTTCCATTTGGCCATTTAAGGTGGAAATGACATTGCTAAATAGCTGAATTTATGCTCTGCATAATTCCACAAAACCGGACGACCTGCCCCCGGATGTTGTCAAATACAATCTGTCATTCACACAGGGAAAGTGACAACTTAAGTAATCAGCGGACCTGAGGGAAAGGTCCTAACTTCACCCATGTCCTCACTGATCTTTTCAAATAACAAGGATTCCACTCAGCTTTGGGGTATAAATAGTTTCAAAAGGTGGTCCCATGGTCTGTAAGGAACTGTGTTCCTCATCAACTCTCCAAATAAAGCTAGAACACAAAACAACTAACCCAATGCCTGTAGTCTTTACCACTTTGCTCTTCAAGAATTCAGGTAAGCATAGAGATAAGAGAGGAGGCCATCCATTCACACTAAAGAAACTGGAGGAGCTCATGAAGGCTGACTGTGGAGATTCAGCCATCTTTGCTCAACAGACAGCATAATTATCACTTGGATGCTATCCCATCCTGATGGTCAGGTGTGGGGGTGGGTTTTCACAACTTTAGTTGCACAATGCTCAGGAACAAAGACAACACATTATGGCTCTAAAACTCTTTCTATTGCTTATTTAGAGGCCTCATGTGTGACCAAAAAGAATTACCTGGCCACCATCTGAATTTCCCATTTCCTGTTTTCTTTATTATTTATCTTGCCTTTTAGTGCATTCTCCTTTGTTTCAACTCTGCTCCCTGGTACATAACCTCCACATGTCCCAACCATAGTCCATCCTTAATCCCATAAGTCCATGACCCATTTCCCCTACCCTCTGTTGCCAGATGTTTGCTCTCCCTTCTGGACAGAATTTCCATTTCAGTCTTCTGCACCACACTGACCCCAAGAACATGTGGCTACTCACGAAAGCATGTCTTTCCTGGTTTCAGAATTATCGGGTTGGGCAAGGAGCACTGTCAGCGCCTTTAAGGGACAAAGAAAGTTGCCCAAAGTAGGCTCAAACCTACTTTTCTGTTCTTACTATTATATTCTGGGTTATGGTTATTATCATTATTATTAATTATTTCTACGAAGCCATTTGTGTTTTACCTAGTACATGGTCCTAAGACCTGAACCCAATAAACCACATTATCAATGTTATGGCTGCATTAGTGTTATCTATTGGAAGATTATTGAGAACTCTTGGTGGCATAATTGAAAACTTATAAAACAAATATGTAAACATGAAATGAGAAATGTGCTACTTAGAAACCTTTCAAAGTTTTAGGGAGTAATGGAGCTAGGATGTCTCAAATCTAATTCTAATGCAGTAATTTTGAACGCAATAAACTATTATGTTTACATTTTGTTCTCAACAGATTTTAGGTTAAAAATACAGAGGATTATTGGATGTTATTCATATAAAAGTAATTTATGTTCCCAGCACTAAGCCAAGCAACATAGAGATGTTGCTATGCTTCCATATGTATATTTCTACACCACTGTCTATGCTTATAGAAATATACTCATGTTTTTAATTTTTGGTTTATTTTTTAAAGAGATCATGCTATATTTATTTTTTGATGTTTTGTTTTGAAATTTGTCAAAATTTCAAAACTCATCTTTTATCAAAAGATGAGTTGCAAAGATATCACAGAGAGTTTGTGTATAGTCTTTACCCACATCCCCTAATGCTAAACTTCTTAAATGATTGTGGCATATCTAGCTAAACTAAAAATTAAACATCAACTGAAGTATAGACATAATTTGATTTTCCAGCTTTTTTTTTTTTCCCACCATATCCTTTTTCTGTTCCTGAATCCATTCCAAGATGGCATGTGGCATTTGCTTTCTTTGGTCTCCTCCAATCTGGAAGAATTTCTCTATCATTCCTTGTCTTATACGACCTTGACACTTTTGAAGAATATATGTCAGTTATTTTGCAGAATGACTCTCAATTTAAGTGTGTTTGATGTTTTCTCATGTTTAGACCAGTTTATGAATTTGGGAGAACATCACCCTATGTTATGAAGGTGAAATGCTCTATTCAGTGTATCATATCAGGAATTATTTGGTATAAACATGATTTATTACTAGTGATGTTAACCTTGATAGCTTGGTTAAGGTCTGCCTTAATCTGCCAGATTTCTCCACTGAAGTTACTGGTTTTACCTTTTCCTACCCAATTCATTAAAAGTAAATTACTAAGTCCAACCTATACTCAAGAAAAGAAAGATTAAGTTCCTCCTCCTGCAGGGAGAAATTTCAAAGAATCTGTGGACATACGTTAATGACATCACAGTAATTAATAGATATTTGATGGTGATATTGTGAAGCTATAAAAATATACTGATTCTTCTTAAAATAGTGTTAAGATTATATTTGGAAACATAGAAGAAAGGATCCCGTGTTCTTACAGTAACTCTTCAGAATGTAAAATAACCCATCAAAAGAAAGACAAGATCAGTATCTCCAGGTCTACAATTCAGTAATATTTCCATGTGGCTGGGTCTTCCTCCTCCCAGCCCACCACCCCCCACCACCAGTGGAATGTAAATATTCCAGGAAGGTAAATTTATTCAGTCATAAATTAACTTCTAAGGCCTGTCTTTTAGGCCACATTCCAAGTTTTAGATCTCAAGTTTGAAAACGTGCTTAGTAAGCACTCTGCAGAAACATAAAAACATCCTCTCTCCAGCCCCACAGAATTATTTTAGTCCTTATGAGTTGTCTCACAGCTCTTGGATGCCCTATTCTTTACTTTCTCCCCAGTGTTCCCCCACCCCGCCCCCGAGTTTCTGACTGTGCTGTATCTATTAACATATCCACAAATTCATGATGTCTTCTTTCAGCTATGTCAAGTATACTGATGGGCTTTTCAAAAACATTCTTCATCTCTATTACTGTGTTTATGTTGAGCATTTTTTTATGCTCCAATAGTTTTTTTTTTTTTTATGCTCCAATAGTTTTGATCTCTTTGCCTCAATTACCTATATGATCTTATATAGTGTTTATCTTTTTCATTAGAGACTTTAACATATTATGTACAGTTATTTGAAATTTCCCTCGTGATAACATTAACATCTCTGTCATGTCTGAGTCTAATTATGACTGTGTTGTCTCTTCAGACTGGGGGGAGCGGTGTTTGGGTGACTTTGCCAGAGAGGGTTTCTCAGTGGCTTCTCCCCAAATGTTCTTAGGCCACCATTCTAATGCTCCCCAGAGAGTTTGTCTCGTCAGCATTCCCTGCTGCACTTTCCTGCTATTTCTGCCTTATGCCTGTTAGCACAGTGTTATGTTCTGTTCTTATCTTATCTTATCTTATCTTATCTTATGTTCTGGTCAAGCTTCAAGGTATGCTAGGAGAGAATGTAGCCTTCACGAGAGTTCCTGAACCTCTCCCAGCTGTAATGCCTGGGCAAGCATATACTCTGCTCTCCCCGACAAGTTACTCCCCACCACCATGTCCTTCTCCATGCCTCAGTACTGTCAGGTGAGAATTTTATTACTCTTCTCCCTTCTGTCAGGGCCCAGTGGGTTAGAAAGAAAGGAGGGAAGGAAGGAAGGAAGGAAGGAGGGAAGGAAGGAAGGAAGGAGATAATACACTACTCCTTATGTCTGTAGCCACAAACTAGTCCCTAGCTACAACCACTTGCTAAGATTTCATGAAGAAATCTGTACTGAATCTTCTTACTTAATGTGGTCAACAGTGTCTGCCCCAGATTATCAATTGCAGGAGTCTTATGTATGCCTGCAAGTACTGGTTTCTCCCCCAGGTTTCCTGTTATGTGTGTGTTCCACAGCCTCCTTTCTCTGACGAATTTAAGAACTTTTCATTTACATCTGTCCATATTTTTTTAATAATAAATGTGGGATATTTTCAGCTATCTTACATCATCAAGATGTAACTGGAAGTCCTATGTTTTACATATCACTTTTAGCTTCCCCCCCCATTTGAAATGTCATGGACATGTTTCTAGTGAAATATATAGAGATTTAACTTCATTTGCTTAAGTAGTTGCATAATATTTTGAGTATATATAATACCATAACTTATTTCACTAGTCTCCTCTTGATAGACATTTGGGTTTTTACCTATTTCTCTTGGTTTTTATCATTACTTTTATTGCTGCTAGTTGGTATAGTTATATGTTATATATATGTTTTAAGTATGTGTTTCTAATATATAATATAGTTTAATAAAATTGTATTACAAAGGCACTGGGGTGGCTCACTCAGTTAGGCATCCAACTCTTGATTTCAGTTCAGGTCATGATCTCAAGGTTGTGAGATCAAGCCCTGCATTGGGTTCTATGCTGAGTGCAGAGCCTGCTTGGGAGTCTCTCTCTTGCCTCTCTCTCTGCTTCCCCCTACTCACACACTCTTTCTCTAAAAAAAAAAAAAAAATATATATATATATATATATATATATATATATAATTCATATGTGTACACATTATACACACACATGGAATATATTTAATATTACATATACATTTCATATATATTGTTATGGGTTGAGTTCTATACTCCAAAAAGATAGATGTTGAAGTTCTAACTCCCCTTGATACCTATGAATACAATTTTATTTGATTAAGTTGTGTTCATTAGGGTGGGCTGTAATCCAGTATGACCAGAATCCGTACAAAGAGAAGAAAATTCCTGGCTATGACAGAGACACCCGGGGAGAATGCTATGTGACAACTAAGGAAGAGATTGCAGCTCACTCTCCTGTTACATATTTTGATTTTTGGTGGATCCTTGCTGTTCTTTATCACTGAAGAAAAGAGTAGTCTCCCCTTGGAAAAATGGAAGTAACTATTTTAACAGCATGGCTGTTAAAAGAAGGAAGTCCTTTTTCTCTAGTTCTGCAGAATTCTCTTCTTCAAGTCAGTTTTCTTAGTCTGCTAGGGAAAGTGGGTGTCAATGAATTTCTGGGTCTGAGTTACCAATAGAGCAAAAGAGCAGTGTTGTAAATAGGTGGTGTGGGCAATGATGATGACATTCATCAAAGACTCTGTTATTGCTCCCCATTTCTAAGCTACATGGGGGAGCCATATGACCACTCCTGGCCATTATGTTGTGGGCAGAAGTGACAGGGGTCACTTGCAGGTGGAAATATTTATAAACTGGCAAGAGACTCTCCAGATGCCTCTTCTGCCTTGGCAACTGAGGAGGTCCCATTTTCTAGATGATGAAGCTAGAAGATGGCAGAAACTTTCAACCCACATCTCTGAATGTGCACCTCTGCTGGTACCAGACAGGTGGTCTAGGTGAAAAAAGTCTTTGTTGTGATTAAGGAACTAGAGTCTGTGAGATAATTTTTTTAAAAATATTTTATTTATTTGTTTGTTTGTTTGTTTGTTTGACAGGGGGAGAGAAAACACAAGCAGACGGAGCATCAGGCAGAGGGAGACGGAGAAGCAAGTCCCCTCTGAGCAGGGAGCCCAAATTGGGCCTCTATCCCAGGACCCTGAGATCATGACCTGAGCTGAAGGCAGAGATCATGACCATAGATTCACTCAACATACTGAGCCACCCAGGCGCCCCTGTGAGATGATTTTTAACTTAAGTGTGACCTAGCTTATCCTGACACAGAAAAATACCAGGCATAGTTTTATTCAAAAAGGAAAGCATATACAATTATAAATTTACCTATGAAGGTGAAGACCAATAAAAGTTTACAAATAACTAGTTGAGTAAAACAGAAGTTTCCTTTTTTTTAATGTTAAAAAACATTTAACTTTTTTAAATGTTTCCTTTTTTAAAAATGTTTTAAATATTCAAAAGGCAAACTAAAAAAAAGTGTTGGAGAGCATTAAGCAATAAATTTTAATGCAATAGGAGAATCAGGGAAGGCTTCACAAAGGAGTTAGCATGTGAGTTAAATTTCAAAACTTAGTATGTCATTTTACACTTAAATGTGAGATGCTCAGAAGTGCCCCCCAATTATTCATTTAATGTCAGCACAAAAGTCAGTCCTTGAATATCCTTACAGACTGCCTCCGAAACAACCCTTTTTTTTTTTCTTTTTTTAATTATGGTAAGAATCTGTCCATTTAAGTGGTTTTGATTAAACAGACATCAGAACTGACCCTCTGTAATTCTTAAAGATGACAGGAAAGGGGAGGAAACAGCTATTTGAAGAAAGTCCTTAGTGAGTTTGAAAACTGACCTTAGATGGTTTTTTCTTAGGATTTCCTGTAGTCCAATATTCTGACAGTTCATTTCAACCCCATAGCTGAAGTATCAAAGAAAAAAATATGAATAAATATATTTAGACAGCATATAAATATGTAAGAGCCACTCATCAGGAAATGGGGATAGTCTTTACAAATCATTTCTGCTCATATTGTTTATTTATTATTTCCTTTTAGAAACTGTCTAAAAGGCTCAGTGCACTGGCTCGATATTCAGTTTCAGTAAATGGGCTCCTGAAACTGGAGGCAGTCCACAAAACTGCTCCAGTAATTTTCTTTCTCATATATAATTGTCATTTTTGTCACAATTGTCCTTTTAGGAGCGTTATTTATTTGCTCAACGGAAAAGACTATCCTATGAATGAAAGAAATTGGCAGAAGCTTTTGATATTAACTACCTGTTCCTGTAAAAATTTTCCCAGCTAACATTTCTGAAAATGTTTTATGTGTATTCTTGGTGATACATTGAAATATTTAAATGTGGATGGTTTTTTTTTTTTTTTTACATTTTTAGTTATACTACAAAATTTAACATCATATTTAAAAATATATATTTATATAATATTAAGGTATAAGAAAACTTGTAACTATGTTTAAAAAGATAATAATAACCTTACAGACTGAGTAGATTCAGACCTCACATTCTCAAGGCAGGCTTGGAAAATCTCTGGAGTCCCTATAGATTTTGTGGCTCAAATTGACTGTATGACAATCTGTATATGGAGCCCAGTGAAAAATCTGTTTACGTTGTACCATACACAAAGACACATCACTAAAAGAATGAGTAGGGTATAAAATCTAGTTCACTCTCTATTCAGTGAGGCTTGTGTCCTAGTTAGTTATAGTAGATGAGAGGAAGGCACTCTTTTCATGGAAAACCATAGATTCACTAGTTCTGAGTCCCCATGTCCAGGCCTTCCTGGGAGCAAAACTTTTCCTAAATTTTATACCAACTTGATATTGTCAGCAGTGACCTCCTCTGTATCTTTAGATCTGAAAGTTCCCATAATTGTTCACAAGCATGACACAATAGTAAACCCCTTCAAATCTTGGATTAGAAGGGAATTTTCCAGACCAGTCTAAGACCATCCAACAAACAAGACATAAAAACAAACAAATGAACAAAAAACCCCCACAAGCAAATAAATAAAAGCCCAGAGCACGCTTATTACAGTGAACAAACGTTTAAGTAACTCCTATTCATATGCTCAAAAACTAGAGAATTTTAAAATGTTTAAAGATTAAAAACATTTTAAAATTAAGTGGAAACTCTAGAGCCATAAAAATATATATAATGAATAACAACAGGATATTAATAAGTGAGTTTAATAGTAGAATGTATGCAGCTAAAGTGAGGATTAATGATCTAGAAAACAATTCAGTAAGAAATATTCAGAGTAATGCACATAGAAAAGAGAAAAGAAGAGAAAATACTGAAAAATGCATAAAATTATATATAGGTTATGTTAAAAAGTCTAATGTGCATTTTCAGAGTTGCAAAAGGAGAAAAGAGAATGAGCTAGAAGCAATGCCTGGAGATACTGACTAGTGAGAGATGTCAAGTTACATATCCCAAAAGTACATTTCACTAAAATTCTATACCCAGCAAAATGGTCTTTCAAAAATGAAAGAGATATTTTCGGACAAGAGAAAACATAATATAATATCAGCAAACCTACGGAAAAAGTAATGCTAAAGTGATTGTTGTCAAGCAGAAAAGTAATGAACCTAAGTGGAAACCAAAATGAAAAAAAGAACAAAGAACAAACAAAAGGGTAGACATTTTGGTCAATCTATAGGAATATTAACTGTAAAAAAACAATAAAAGCAATTAACAAAGTCTCATGGAGTTCAAATATACATAGATTTAAAATTCATGAAAATAGCACAAAGGGAGAAGGCCAATTGAATTTAAGGAGCTTAAGATCCTTGCTTTGTTTGGAAAATAATAGAAATACTAATTAAGGGGTGCCTGGGGGGCTCAGTGGGTTAAGCCTCTGCCTTTGGCTCAGGTCATGATCTCAGGGTCCTGGGATCAAGTCCCGCATCGGGCTATCTACTCAGCAGGGAACCTGCTTCCCTCTCTCACTCTGCCTGACTCTCCCTGCCTGCTCGTGATCTCTCTCTCTCTTTCTGTCAAATAAATAAATTTTTTAAAAGTTTAAAGAAAAAGTAATACTAATTAATATTGAACTATAGTAAACAAAGAAGGAGTCTTAATTTCTACATATGGATAGTCCCTAAAACAATAGTAAAATAATTTACAAAAAGGAGAAAAGTTACATAATAATGTATGTAATAAGTTACATAATAAAATATGTAATAAGTTACATATATAGTCACATATATAAAAAGAAAATTATTTTAAAGAGAAAAATGTAAAAATAATGAAAATAAAGCAAATAAAATGCAATTGTTGCATATTCTATTACTCAGCTGTAAATAATACTTATAAAATCATTAAATATAATTACCTTATATTAATCTAGTAACATATGGAATGAAATCTACATATTTCACATCAGGAAGTCATGGGATCATATCATATATAATGAATAACACTATAGAGAATAAAGGAAATACAGTATAGAGAATAAAGGAATAACAATAAAAATATAAGGTAAAAATATGGAGATGAAAATCCTAAGAGCTTAAAGTGTTGAAAATCATTGCCTCTGAGAATTGAGGTGAAGACAGGAAAGGCAAGGAGCTGGTCATTTTTCATTGTGAGATTTATAGTAATATTTTACTTTGGTCATATGAAAAAATTAAAATAAGAAGAAATATTTAAAAAGTCTTTATCCAAGGATACAAAAAAGAGCAGAGGTATTTAAGTGGTTCTGTCAATAAAATACACCAAAGGTGAATAAAATTTCCTATTAGATTATTCTAAGAAATGAAAGAGCTACTTCATTGGGAATTGTTGAGATTATTTCAGTAAGTGATAAAGAGAAAAACAAGTTTATGATTTGAACTTTACTTCTCTCATTTAAGATCAATGTACTTTTCTTCAAATTAGAAATGTCAAAATAATTGTCATTTTTATCCTATGAGAACAGAAGGAGACATATTAACTCTCTCCCAGAGTCATTGACAGAAAGAAGCCTTTCAGAGAAAAGTCCTTGAACCTTATAAAAGGCTAAATTACTAAACTTTCAAAGAGAAGAAGAAAGTGTACTGTAGAAACTTTAGAATGCTTAATACACTCCCCTCAAAATTTTAAATGGATAATTTGTGAACATTTGGAAAATATACTGATCACAAGTAAGCAACACAGGTTTGGTAGAGACAAGTCAGTTTTTCTTAATTAAATGACCAAAGAATGAATGTTCTCTCTATACAGCAGATCATGAATTATGCAATATATCTGACAAAAAATCTATCATTTATTTATACTCATGACTCAGGACAAAGTGGGCAAAACTAGTGGATGGGAGATTTGATTACATTGTTTCAACTAGAGCAACTCTTTATATAGTAATTTTGGTACTACTTCCCAATATTTATTTGAAGAAAGATTTCAATGACTCTGAAGAATTAAATAACACTTGTGTAGACAAGGGGATGAAAAAATGCGATTCATGAGCTAAATCTGGTTTGCCACCTGCTTTTATAAATAGAGTTTTATTGACACACAGCCACAGCTTCGGTCTATGACCATTTTTTTCCTACAACGGCAGAACTAAGTCATTCATCTAGCTTGGAACGTCGAAAATATTCACTTCTAGCTCTTTCTAGAAAAAATATGTTGGCACCTGAGTTATGTGATACTATTAGTGCAATTAATATTTTATTGAACAACCATATTCTTTATTATTTAACATTTGCATCTATGATTTGGATCAAGAGGGTGAAAGTTAGGAATATTTTTGAATGCAAATAACAGAAACTCAACTGACAATGGCTTAATTAATTATACAAGAAATTATCCTTTTCATGTAACATCAGATCAAGATGTGGTAATCCATGGTGAGAAGCTGCTTAAAGATGTCAGCCACAGCCACCCAGTTTACTTCCTTTCTTCTAGCTTTGACTTTTTTTTTTTTAACTTTCATCTTGTTCACAAGTTCACAAGAAGGAGTTACAAGAATCCCTTCCACATTTCAGATAGGACACAGGGCAATAGGATTTCTTCTGGTGAGATTTTGTCTTTTTACTCCAGAGACAAAGACACACACAAGGACTTTTATTATTCACATGTTATTTGCCATGGTGGATTATTTATTCATTTATCCAATGATTAATTATTGACTCTCCACCAAACCTAGTATGATGCAAGATACTAACAGGATAATAGTAAATAAACATAAATAAACTCTCCCATTAGTGAGATTTTCATCTACAGATGATTAAATAAATAATTATAATAAAGTGGAACAGATTTTATAATAATGATTCATAGGGTATAAGGAAACAATATATTAAGAGCCTAAAAATTCAAGACCTTGATTTCAAATTCCCACGGGAACTGAAGTCCAAAATAAGCTTTGAAGGACGCATCAGAATAAACATGTACTAGACAAAGCCCTGGGCTATACCCTTGAGGTAAGATGAATATAATATATCTGAAAAAAAAAATCAAAGGACTTTAGTATTACATGGAGGACATGGGTTGGAAGATCTGTGAAGTACAATGTCAGAGGTCATCAGAAGTTATCTGTGAATAGGACAAGCCCTGTTAAGAAGCCATCTCTTACCTAGATAATATGGGGAGGCACCTACAACAGAGGACATACTTGGTCAGATCACTTTATGATGTTCTCTCTGGCCATGGTGTGGAAAATGAATTGAAGGCTGACTACACTGGAAATGCAGACACTTGAAGCAGGTCCTAAAGATAACAGAGGAACATAAATTTGAGAGGTCCTGCTAGTGACTGAAGAGGACTTGGTGATTCTGGCAGGGTATGGGTATCTGCCCCAGACAACTGGCCATTCTCCGTTTGGTTCATAGAACAGACACATGCTGAGAAGAGACCATCATGAGTCTAGTCTGGGGCATCTCAGAATATATATAGTCTATATAGATCTATATAGTCAAGTTGTGGGCTCTGTAGACGTCTGACTACCAACTTCAAAAGCTATGAATGGTTCTAGAATGGAGGTAGCATTTGGGGAGTCACCAGATCTAGAATGAGGTGAAAACCACAGGAGTATATGAACTGTCTCAGTGGGATTTGTGGAATAAGGGCAGAACAGGGCCTGGGAAGCATGGCTGACAAATAGTAACTTCAAAGCAGAGACTCTAAAGAGTTCACCTGACTTTGGATGGAGTCAGTGCTTGTTAAATCTACATAAAGCTCTCTTATAGTGAGGCCAAGATGATTTGTACTGCTATTAAAGCTTGGGAACCAGTGACCTGAGAGCCGACTGAAAGAAAAAAAAAAAATCAGAAAGTGTTAAAAGGTAACAACTGGAGAAACTTAAAGAAAAACAATGCAGGATGAAATTTTTCCAAAATAAGAGAGTGGTCAATAGTAACAAAGGCTATTGAAAGTTGAGTAAGATAAAGATGGGAATGGTTATTGTATCAAACCAAGGCATTTCACTGGTACCCTTGAAAAACACAGTTTCATGGTGTCAGCAGCACAGGAGAGAGACTGCTCTGGATTAAGCGTGGGGACAGACCAGGAGGGCAGAGGTAGTTAGTGGAAGATGAGTACATAGACAGGTGAACACTTTCAGGAATATGTTTACTTGGTGGTAAATTAAGGATGCAGATATGGGGAGCTGGGGGGTGGGGTTTTTACAAAAGGGGAGACCCTTGAGTGTTAATGGGAAGGAAATTGACAAGAAGGGGGTCAAGTGATTTGGGGTTCAGCCTAGTGAAGGATCCTGTCCATGTGGAAAAATTGGTTTTAGCAGTTAAGAGCGACAGCCCATCCATTTTGACAAGAGAAGAGACAGATGGGTTAGATTCCCTCACATTTGAAAATGTGGGGGCAAGATTTTTTGCATCTCTCCTCGATCAGCTTAGTCTACAATTATTTTGGAGTTTCTCTTCTTTTTCATTTGGTTTAGTGGTTTTTTTTGGCATATATAGTATTTATGTTAAGTTTCAGTATCCAAGATTTGAATTGGACATTTTTTATATGAATTTTGTGTTTAAAAAAAAAAAAACTTTTTCAATGCTTTAGAATAAATTATGTGGTATGGAAATTATCTGTTTCTATTTTTTGTTTGTTTCCCTGTTTTTGTGAGTCAACTACAAGTCAGAATATTCTTAGCATTGCAATATGTGCTTTTTACCGATTCTCAAAATATTCTTGATAATCTATTTTGTTTTCAAAGAAAAGCCCTACCCATTGTCGATTTCCAGCAGAGAGCAGACACTCATATACGTTTTGAATGAGTAAAGGCGCAAATCACACTCATGACTTCCAAATCGTCCTCCATACAAATCTGATCTCTTGTATTTATAGCTCAGTGTCCACCTGGGGAGACCAGAAACCACATAACCAGTTAGCATAAGTGGAGTCTCTCCTATTTTCCAGGTACTGTGCTAAATCCTAGAACTTCAGGCAATTTAAAATTGTCTTCAACTCATCCCTCACCATCTATAACCTATAGTTCTAACTCCAGCTAATTCTTTTCACAGATGGGCCTGGATTCCTGCCCTTTCTCTCAATCCATTCCTGACACTGCCTTCTTCCTCACCTGGACACCTAGGGAGCCTCCTGTCTGAGCCCCCTGCTTCTAGGCTCTTCCCACTCCTCCCATCTATTCCATTCCTGTTAAAGTTAGCCTCCCAAAAAATCAGAATCACTCACATCACAGGTCTGATGTCAAAATGTGGATGATTTCTAATTAGTTATCAGATAAAAATCTGAACCCCTTAGCCAAACTGTCCGTTTTTTGGCCTACTTATCCATTCTCACCTCTTTACTCTCTTCTGCCACTCAGACCCTCCACCCTCCTCATGTCCTTGCTGTCTCTAGTCCACCTCTTACCAATGTCTGCCATTTTTAAAACCCAGACCCATATCACTCCTTTAGTGGAATTTCTTTCACATCCTCAGACAATATTGCTTCCTCTCTCTGCAATGTCACTCATCGGAGTACGTTCTGATTCGCCTTTATAATCACTCAAGTTTTGTTTTTGTTTTTGTTTTTGTTTTTTCCAAAACAGGAGACATACTCTTCCCCCAGCCCCCACTGTGTCCTCAGTATCTTGAAGTGTGACCTTCAATCTGGTATTGATTTGCTAGGGCTACCATGACAAAATGCCACAGCCTGGATGGCTTAAGCAATGGAAGTGTATTGTTGCAGAGTTTTGGAGGCTGGAAGTCTGAGGTCAAGGTGAAGGTTAGTTTCTTCTGAGTGCTGTGAGGGAAGGGTCTGTCTCAGGCTTTTCTCACTGGATTGCAGATGGCCATCTTCCTCCCGTGCCTTGCCAAATCATCTTCCCACTGCATGTGTCTGTTTGTGTCTAAAGTTCCTCTTTTTATAAGGGCACTAATCATATTGAATTAGGGGTTCACATATTCAGTATGACCTCATCTTAACTGATCACATTCAGGAGGACCCTATCCAAATAAGGTCACATTCAGAGGTACTAGGGGTTAGGACTTCAACACATGGATTTTGAGAGGTGTATATTAATCCATAACAAACATGCTAACTAAATGTGTATTGAATCATTAAATGAATGTATGATAAAGGAAAAAAAATCAATGAAGAGTTTTTACTCCATCTTTGAAAATATCTCTCTATTTCCTTTCTTTCTCCATCCCATCTGCTCTTTTCTTCCCTCTGGTTAAAAACTTTATCTCGGGGCGCCTGGGTGGCTCAGTGGGTTAAGCCACTGCCTTCGGCTCAGGTCATGATCTCAGGGTCCTGGGATCGAGTCCCGCATCGGGCTCTCGGCTCAGCAGGGAGCCTGCTTCCTCCTCTCTCTCTGCCTGCCTCTCTGCCTACTTGTGATCTCTCTCTGTCAAATAAATAAATAAAATCTTTAAAAAAACAAACTTTATCTCATTCTCTACTATATTGGTCTATTCTCCAATCTATTCTTCATATTACGGCTACATTATTCTTTTTGAAACACTTTCTACAGCAGTCCATTTATCTGCTTAAGGATCTACAATGTCTTACTTTCTCCTACTTTATCATATCTAAAACAACCCAATCTTTTTTCAAGATGTATTGTAACCTGAATCTATTTTCTTCATTATATCCTGAGCAATGTGTGGACTTGGCCTATATGAGTAGCTACATTAAGATGAAGGAGTCTTGAAAGACAGCAGGCTCTAAAAATTAACAATGTATTTTTAGATAGACAAAATCTAGGAGTAGGCCTGGTGAATTTCTGGGCACCAGCAGGCAGAAAATCATGTCAGAAACATTTGATAAGAAATAAGCAGGAAAATGCAAATCTTGCATCAGGAGGTCTAGAATGAGCAGCAGTAGGTCCCAGGGGTGACACCCAGCAATGGAAAGTCAAAGGACAGGTGATATTCTCAACTGCAGGTAAGCAGGACACACAGGAAAGTGCATCATCAGTGGACTGAAAAACATGAGTCACTAGGCTAAAGTTTAGGAGGAGGTCTAGGTTTCTGGATGAGCTGTTAGGCCCATGAGAACAAACAAAGCAGAGCCCAGGGCAGAAGGATTGAGCACCAAGGGACAGAGGTGAGAGCAAAGGGGACCTGGAAACCAAATCCATCAGCCCAGTCCCAAGTCAAGTTGGACACAATCAGAATCATGGAAGGGCTCAGGAATGATAATTAAAAACTAGGCTTGCATCATCAGTGTTCCTTCCCAACCAGAAAAGAAAACATGTACAAATAAAAATATTATGTTGCCACAAATTCTGAAGGAACCCACAGACGCCTTTGGGTTTTAAACATTTGTGACAGAGGGTGGCACATTTGGGAGGTGAGGGTGGATATTTCACGAAGCATCGGCTCATTATTCTCCATAAGCCATCCCTGCAGATGGAGAAGCAGCATGGCGGACGGGGGAAGCAGACCCAGACTCTGAGACTGTCTTCCCAGTTCCTTGTTGAGCTCCATAGGCCTTCGCGTCTCCTCCCCACAGAGGCCACCTACACCCTTACGTGCATCTTCTCGAGGGGTCTTCCGAACCAAATGAAATCACATATGTGAACATTGCAATGTTGACTGAAAGGTGCTTCTCAAAAGCATGTCACCGTGTCCCCATGGTGGATAACAGCACAGAAGTGGATAATGTCATCCAATGGGAACATACTAGGAGTAGGAGGGCTATGACTTTAAAGTCTTTGCTGCTTGAAGGAAAATTCGACCTCATTCCTCGTTAGCTTGATGTGGATTTGGCCCATGTCCAAGCAGCGCAGCAGCTTTAGATGGAGCCCGAGAGGAACAAAGGGCGACAGATAGGCAGGAAGGCGGTGGCAGCAGCAAGCCCTCTTCCTCCCCGCCCCCCTCTCCCTCGGGCGCAGCTCCTCCAGCGCGGGCACCTCTCCCCTGCCAGTTCCACAGTGACAATATGAGATATCGCATCTGAAGTAGCACAGCCAAATATTTGATTTGGACGATTACACTGAAGATGCCTCATCACAACTGTGGGTGCCCAGATTACCAACTCCTTGCTCTTGGCTTCCGTACACTTTGCAGTGAGTACAAACTGCACAGAAGAGCTCATTACAACACTGATGGAAGCGATCCCAAATGGCTGATGTGGAGTGTCTTGTTTGGGGAAGAGTTCACTGATGAGGAATAAGCTGAGGAGGCAAGATGCTGTTGTTTTTCCTGTCAAGGCAAATGGTACTAAGAACATGGCAAGCGTTTTTTAATTTTTTTTTTTTTCCTTTCTAACTTGGATTCAGAAATTCTTGGCGATGAGAAAGCAATTCCTTTTCAGGGGAGATCACAGAGGAATAGTCACAATGGCTCTTACCCTTCTCTCCTTGACATAGGATTGTCTTCCATTTTGGTTAGCCTGATGTGAGGAGAATCCTCATCTGAAAATTACAGATCCAGGAAGACTCTGGTGGTACTCGTTTTGAGAACCCACAAACCCCCCAAACCCCCAAAGCCCAGCCTCAGCTGTTTCTAACACCATCTTGTGTCCTTGTTTTGATTTGATTGAAACACAAATAAAACCATTGTGCCTAACTGAAACTAAATGATACCATATATATTTTTATTCTGCAAAGGATGTTTTTTAAGCTTTATGAAGAAAAACTTACAGTTGCTCAAGAAGAAAGGAGACCGGAATTTCAAATTCTCCCATATTTGGTTGTGAAATAAAAGATTCACTGTGTTTTACTTTAATGTGTAAGAAGTGAATTTCTCACTTCAAAAATATTCAATGTTTGTATCATTAGAGTCCCAAGTGGAAAGTCCAGAAGAGAAATATAAGACCAACAATGCCTTGGCTGTTGCATGCATACATAGACGCACCACACACCCACATTTTTTAATTATATAGGAACATAAATTGATGGACATGCCTCAATGTACAATGATGATGAGGTCCACATTCCATAGCTCCTGTTGTCTTTGCATGTATTCACATTGATAGCCACATGTGTACAAACACAAGTATATGCACATACCAAATTGGAGTCTTTAGAATGATCTAGAAAAGGTATCAAAATGGTCTAATTTGTGTGTCTTAGTATATTTCCCTACTTGATTTTCATAGCCTGTACTTAAAAAAAAAATCATATGAGAGGAATCTGGATAATATGCTTCTACTATTGGGTTACTTCATTTACCCTGGGCTAATAATCATGCAAAAGTCATGGGTTCAATTCCCAGGACGGCCCTTTATGTTTGTTCTGCTCCAAAGCACCAGGCTGCCCTCCCAGGCCCATATCAGTCACAAAGTAAATGCATTGCAAAGGGCTGGAGGTTCAGAATGAGAGCTCTGTAATTAGCCAACATGGATAAAGAGCTACTTTCAACTTTTCTAGCTGTGTGATTTCCAATACGTTACTCAATCATCGTAAACCTCCACTTGCCTATCTATAAAATTGGAATAGAACCTTTATGTCTCTCATCAAACTCTAGTGGAAATGAAATGAGAACATTTGTAGCAGGGCTTGGCAAAGTGCCTGAGCACACAACAGACAGGATAGTTGGAGTGAAGGCTGGAACAAGTTCGGAGGGGGTGGGAATATCCATAACACTGTTACAGGGGAACTAAGAAGTTAGGGTGAGTGGCTCATATAAATTCCATCCAGTGATCACAACTCAGTAGCATGTTGGAAACGCAGGATCCTGAATTTGAAGAATTTGGACCTAAAAATCTCAAAACTAATGGTATAGGGGCGCCTGGGTGACTCAGTGGGTTAAGCCTCTGCCTTCGGCTCAGGTCATGATCCCAGGGTCCTGGAATTGAGCCCCACATCAGGCTCTCTGCTCAGCAAGGAGCCTACTTCCCTCTCTCTCTCTCCCTGCCTCTCTGCCTATTTGTGATCCCTGTCTATCAAATAAATAAATAAATAATCTTAAAACAAACAAACAAAAACTAATCGTATAAAAACTTGCTTATTTCCCAGCTTTCTACTCCCCGATTATTATTTAAAAGGCTCATAAAATGGATTCCATGGCTTAGAGCTTAATTAAAGCTTTTGTGAAAATGTATATGTGTATGTATGTGTAGATATACATGTATGTGTATATATGTGTGTATGTGTATATATATGTATGTGTATAGGTATGTGTGCATCAACTTCAAAAATAGTCAACTGGTCCATGAGAAATATATGCACAGTAGAAAGTTAATTAACTGTATCCACGCATTTCTACTTTAACTCTACTTTCTACTGAGTCTATTCTACTAGTATTTGCTTCTGTAATTTCACTGAGGCCAACAGAAGAACTTTAAAGAAAATGAAGCCAGATTTAATTATGTTATCTAAAGTCCTAATTCATCATAACTACGTTAAAACCATAAATAAGGAACTATGTGATGAGTCCAAATGTTTTCCAGATACAGTATGCAATTTGTCTTTGTGATAATTTACCTAATATCATTAAAACAGAGTCTAGATTAATGTTCTGTTTGAGATGTACTGAGTCCCAGACTCCCTTATTTCTTTTTTGTGTTCACCAAGCCACAATTTCTGCTCACAGTATTGGTTTGTGTTGCTTCTTTAGATTAATTTCCCCATATGTTTCTAATTTATTCTCCAGAGAAATCAAGGTCACATATAAACAAAACCTCAACTTGTTAAAAAGTGGGGACAAAAATTAAACCAATCATTTGCCGTCATCTCTCACCTTTCTCTTTGTCTCTCCTGTCCACTTAAATGATTTCAATTTGCGGCTCTAACATGGTCCATTTTATAATTAGCTGTAACATAACCTAAATCTTAAAAAAATTAAAATTAAAATTAAAATAAATCATGTCAGAGAACCACTAGCTTTTCAGAGTCATTTGGAAGAAATTTTGACTTCTGGAGAAATTTTTTCTACTACTTCCCAGAATCTTCTCAGGGATCTTCTAGAAAATTGGTAAGTGTCTCCAAAAAGCTCAATCCAATTTAAATATGCCCATACTGCTCATTTACCCTACACTTAACTTCCATATGTAGCTTTAACATCATTGAAACAAATTCCCTTTCATATTCCTTCACCATAATTTATCTAAATTCCTGTTTATTCATTCTCTTTTTCCTTCTTATACCAAAATAAAACAAAAACTTTAAAAAAAATTAAAAGCCAGAATCTCTACTCACATACCTTTAATAAAACTGAATAATGACGTTTTCCTGTAATTATCTCCTCCCCTGATAGTGAAATATCAAATTGTTCAAATCAGGCCACAGACGACATTTACAAAAGGAGAGCACCAATGTTGAACTCAAAACATTATCCTTCATACTGCTCGTAAATATAACATAATTATCATTTAGCTGGGGGGTGTGGAAATGTGACAAATTTCCAAATATGGATTCATCTGCATCTTCAACAGTAGGAAAATAAATAAACAAAACTACTACGAGATGTGGTTTACTGAGATGCTGGTTATTCCTCTCGGGAATTTTCCTGACAGTTTAATGAGGCCTCCTGAAAATGGCATCTGGCCTAGAGACTTACACTGACCACTCAGGAAAGCGAGAACAATACTTCTTAGGATAGACAGGGCCAAATTTCTCCTTCGTTTCTTTCTTCCTCATCCCATGAATCTCCAGTAAAGCTTAGCTAGGAAGACCTGTAGGGCTCTGCCTTCACCCAGTAGCTGTGCTGTGAATGCAGTGAGACACCATCTAACAGAGCTCTCTCCCTATAGAAAGGTGGCAAAGGATGCTTGAAAATGTGAAGATGTCCTTGAATCCCAGAGGCCGAGGCAACACCCTGCCTCCTGTCTTCTTTGGTCAGAGGACTATGCTTTCAGTGATTAAAAACTGGTGGTCTTTCCTGAGGAAGACAGGGATATGCTGGAAGAATATTCTGATTAAAAAGCAATATAATGCTACTTCAGGGGCCAGAATAAAAAGGAATCCCTCACAAACTAACAACCTCTTCCCTGGGCCAAGGTTGTGAAACAGAGTGATTATTTGTAACAGCCACAGGTAGATCCTTTTCGGGTTTTGTATTTCGATTTTTAACCCCTAAATGTTGTTCATGGCAACAAGGAATAAACTGATAATGTTTAATGATGAATATTAATCCAAAGGAGAGCAGAAAGCTCCAGGCAAGATAATAAAGCTTCTCTTAAGGCTTAATGACTGTTGGAAGTGGATTCTAAGTAGGCAGAGAGAGAAGGTATTACAGAAGTCAAGAGCAACTGAGGAGATGTTTTCTGCATCGTCAGCGGCTGAAGTGGTTTCGTATGGTTTTCCCTGCTATACAGTACCCACCTTATTGTGATGCTTGATAAATATTAATGGAAGATGAAAAATGCATGAAAAGACAGACAGGAGCCTAGTGCCAGAGGAAAGGAGATTGGGAACTCAAGAATGCTTCCACTCCCATTTTAAGTTGGGTAAATATAAGGACCTGGAGGAGCATGAGGAAATCCTCAAAACTGAAAGGATACAAATGGGAGGAGGCAGGAAATCGAGAATGAGTTTTTAATTATTCTAAACCTGTTTCTTTCCACTTTACATTTTGAAGAGTTTCATAATAACTGACTCCTTCCAACAGTCCTGGGAACAGGAGGCGTCAGACCCACAGGTCCCAGGGCAGCAGAAGATCAACACTGTGGAGGAACGAGAAGTTCAGCGTTAGAAAAAAGTATAATGAAGAAAGAAGAAAAAGAGAAAAAGAAAATGCATTAGATAATCAAACATCATTAAGTAAGATCTGAGTAGCAAGCACCACAGAAGAAAAGAGAACATGGAACAAGGACAGACGTTTGCTTGGAATGTTTGCTTTGCTTTTTAAATTGGCCTTAAAGGCCATACGTAATGAGATTTGGGTTGGAAAGAAAACAACAACAACAATAACAACAACAAAAAACTGTTGGCTGCCATTTCAAGTAAGAGGTGATATTTCCAGCAACCAGATCACGGTGTTGAATGTTGTCGTTCTGACACTCAGGGCGTTCTGGAGCCTGTGTTGTGATGCTGTGGAAGGCAATAGGAGAGGAGGGCCTTGTGTGACGTACAGTGTGTAAGTGAGGGAACAATGGCTGACTAATACTGCAGACACCATGGCTGGCTCCTTCCTTGAGCAGTTCTCTTGTCCTGTGTATGTTCGTTTGTCTCGGTAAGATTTGTTGATCTCGGAAGAGTCATCAGACATTCAAATACAGGGTAAGAAGGGATGGGGAAGAGAGAACAAGGAGATGGCTTTTAATGACGACAAAAGTACATCAGTGAAGTCCTTCTTTTGGACTTCATCGGGATGGTGATGATGATGATGATGGTGATAATAAGAATAATTGTATTATACATTGTCTGATCTTGTAATGTTCATTGGGATGTTGATGATGATGGTGATAATAAGAATAATGTTATTATATATCGTCTGATCTTGTAATGTTATCACCAGACCCGGCATGCCCAGCCACAGCTACCAATTCCATCCTCTACTTGTATCGTGATGTGTTTAACAAAACCCAGTTTGGCCTTTTAATTTAATGAATCAATTAATTAAATGATGATGGTGATGATTTCTTTTGTCAGTCATGCCTATGATGATCACTTTACTGCCTAAACATAAAATTGATAGCTCAAAGAGTGCAGAGTTATTACCGATGTAAGCAATGGGAAATGGTCAACAATCAAGTTTCTTTAATGTCAGAAATAGGCAGTTTTATAAAAAAAGAAACAACATATTTCCTGAAAATCACAGTTCCCCAGGGATCCCCAGACATTCCCCACAGGCACATATGAGTATGGACAATACCTCTGCTGTAGGCAGAAGAAACTCCCTTTGGTGAGCTTTGTAAATCTTTATATTATCCTGACTTTTCTCCACCACTTGGGTATACTTTCTGTATTAACTATGTCTTGTCTCCAAGTACAAAGTCTGCTCAAAACAACAGCAAACACACTCTTGAGTATTTCATCTGAGATTGGGTAAAGAGAAGGTCAGATTCCCAGAAATACCAGTTCTACCTTTTAGAATATCTGAGGTTTATTTCTTAAAGCAGTACACATACTTTGATTTAGTAGTTATGAATTTTAAAGGTTAACTCTTTGCCACGTGACTGTATGTCTAAGCACATGAAATAAAATATGGCATATCATTTTAAATATATAGGTGACATTACCAGAAAGAAAGGAAGAATCCAATGAATCTAAAAATAGAGAAACTGGCAATCTGAATGATAAGCAATTACTGATGACTTAACAATTATAATGGCATTTTCTTGTCTATGTAACCACGCAGTGTGTATGTCAATGGCCATGAAGTGAAGAAGACCAGGTGAGGAATTTAGCATAAAGATAGAGTAAAAAGGCAAATCTCTCATCCAATATGGTAAGGATACATACAGTTTGTCATGGTCTAGACTTGGCCTGGAAATAAAAAAAATTATTCTGGGAATGTACAACCCTACTACTACTTCCACTTGAGTTTGGGTTTTGTATTTATGTGATTTACAAGGTCCGGGAAACCTTAAATTGAGAAATTAGCATGTAAATCCACCCCAGATTGTAACAGATCCAAGAAATACAGATGCCCCACCCCTCAAGAAGTACAGATAATAGGGGAGCCTGGGTGGCTCAGTCATTAAGTGTCTGCCTTCAGCTCACGTCATGATCCCAGGGTCCTGGGATCAAGCCCCGCATTGGGCTCCCCTCAGCGGGAAGCCTGCTTCTCCCTCTCCCACTACCCCTGCTTGTGTTCCCTCTCTCACTGTGTCTCTCTCTGTCAATTAATAAATAAAATATTAAAAAAAAAGAAGTTCAGATAATAGAATGATCAACCATAAATTCTAAACAATTATGTTTAAAATAAGGAAAAGAAAGTTAAGATAGGGTCAAAACCTGAGAAAGACTGTGTTAAAAATTAAACATATTTGAAAAGAAATGAAAGAAAAGTCTATTAATAAAAAATCTCATTAAGTTTAAATCTCTACTGGGTGAGTTAAGGAGGACATCAGACAGAGGACAAGAAAATTGGTATCCCAACAGATAGATTTTGTAGAAATCAAAAGAACAAGTTAGGGTATTTGCCCTACCAGGTAACAAGATCTATTCCTATGAAGAAATAATAACTAGAACAGTATAATGTGGGTGCAAGGATAAACAGATAATATGGGAAAAATAATAAGACATAAAATGCTTATGATCTTCGCCCATTCTATGGGCAGGAGCATTCTGGAAAAGGACTTTAGCACCAAGGAAAGTATATTCTCCAACACCCATTCCAGATATTGCCAGTGAGGAATTCTGAGAAATAAGACCAGAGCGTGGACTTTGAGCTCTAGTCCCTAAATGATGTGAAGCTGGCTGGCTCCCTAAGGGAGATGGTAAGTGTTTTATTGAGTTCTTGGTCCTTCTGGTATTGGGTGGGGATGTATGATTAGTTGTGATCCTTGAGTTGTGAGTGGGAGTGGGAGTGCAATGCCTTTGGGACCAGAGTGTTAACACGCAGACAGAACTTCCACTTCCTGGAGCAAGGGGGAGAGTGATCTTTGCATTATCCCCATCATTGTGCCTCCTCCCCCCCTTAAACAAGGGGAGAGCCTGCTGCTTTGGATGCATTGGGCACCAACACACAATGTAGGCAAAGTCCTGTCTCTGATCTCTCATCACTGGTGAGGGCTGAATCCCTTCTCAGATGGAGGCAGGGCTACTGTGCATAGCACCCAAACCAAAAGGCCCTCTCTGGAGGACAGATGTTAAACCGGGGCAGCACTACATTCCAGAGATGTCAGACTCTCCAAACCCCCCTCTGATTCTCTGATGCTTTGGAGAAAATGGCCCAATTCAGGGAGAAACTCAACAATACAATAATTCCAAGTAGCCCTCCTCTTCTCCCTTTCCTCTCCCCTTTCCTCCTTTCCTTTGGAGGGAACTTCATACTCCCTCCAGGATATCACTTTTTATCATTAGTCCCTCAGAGTACGGGAGACCTGTTGTATTTTACACTCTGAAGACAGGAAGCAACAAAAAACACATTGCCGAGTGTTGAATTGTGTTTACCTACAGGAGACAGGTTGGGGTCCTAACCCCCTGCACCTCAGAATGTAGACTTAGTTGTAGATAGAGTATTTATAAAGGTAGTAACATTAAAATGAGGTCACTAGGATTGGCCATAATCCAAAATGACTCATATTCTTATAAAAAGGGGAATTTTTGTCAGAGATAGACATGCATGAAGAGAAGGTGATGTGAGGAAACACAGAGAAAACAGTATTCTACAAGAGCACTTGAGCAAATACTTACCTTACAGACTCACTAGGAACTAATTCCTTGACATCTTGATGTTGAACTTCTAGCCTGCAGAAGTGTAAGACAAGAAATTTCTGTGGGTTAAGCTGCTGTGATATGGTACTTTGTTATGGAGCCCTACCACACTGATATCCACATATTTAGAATTCTTATATTATTATTAAAACTAGTAATTAAAGAAATGTCATCAACCCAAATTTCATACATATTATGCTCTTAAAGAACCAAGATTTGATGATGATTTCCATGGTTACTCCCAAAATTTGGATCATGGATTTTCTTTCAGGATCTCTGTTCTGACCCATGATCAGTGTTTGGATACATTCTGTTATTTGTGGTAGGACCCCTGTTACCCTCTGGACTCCGATGGTGACCATCACCCTCTACCAATTTAAGTCACTTCTCTTATTTTAGATGGAAATTACATCTAAATAAATTTTGCTTTTGACATTAAAAATGGCAGCTCTCAGTAGCCCACCTCAGGCACCCACAGATTCTGTGGGGGAATCTGAGAGAAAACAGAAGAATCAGATATCTATAATGCCTGAGCCTAAAAAAGTAGGAAAGCCCAGTCTGTAGAATGGGAAGTTAGGGAGAGACTGGACAAAATTCCTCGATGACTGAGGGACAAGTCATTGACCATATCAAATGAGGATAAAGTGAACAGTTCCTGAGCAGAGAAGCAACCTGGAAATAAGATTTCCTCAAGACAGGAGGTGTTTCTCAGTCCCAGCTCTGGCACTTCTTATTTAAAATCACAGAACTGAAGAACTTTCTGTCTCTCAAGCCATAAGAGACTCTTAATCTCAGGAAACAAACTGAGGGTTGCTGGAGGGCAGGAGGGTGGGAGGGATCAGGTGGTTGGGTAATGAGCATTGGGGAGGGTACGTGCTATGATGAGAGCTGTGAATTGTGTAAGACTGATGAATCACAGACCTGTACCCCTGAAACAAATAATACATCATATGTTATTTAAAAAACAAACAAACAAAAAAAAAAAAAACAAACCTCTGTCCTCTGTCTCTTTCCATATAAAATAATGGCAGTCAAGGACATTCAAGTAAGATTACCATAAAATTCTACAATTAAATTACAAAAATGTGGGGCACCTGGGTGGCTCAGTGGGTTAAGCCTCTGCCTTTGGCTCAGGTCATGATCCCAGGGTCCTGGGATCGAGCCCCACATCAGGCTCTCTGCTCAGCGGGAAGCCTACTTCCCTTCCTCTCTCTCTCTACCTGCCTCTCTGCCTGCTTATGATCTCTGTCTGTCAAATAAATAAATAAAATATTTTTTAAAAAATTACAAAAATGTAAAGGGCACCTAAGAATCAACAACATGGCAGCATCTGAGTGGCTCAGTTGGTTAGGACATTGCCTTTGGCTCAGGTCGTGATCCCTGGAGTCCCAAGATCGAGTCCCACATCAAGCTCCCAGCTCCATGTGGAGTCTGCTTCTCCCTCTGACCTCTTCTCCTCTCTGACCCCTCTCATGCTCTCTCTCACTCTCTCTTCTCTTAAATAAATAACCTTAAAAAAAAAAAAAAAGAATCAACAACATATCATGGCAACGAATAAAGTTTAATCGTCTAGTTGTTCTGAAACTTTCAAACATGAACTTTTAAGGTAAGTGAAGGCTCACTAACCCAGATGATGTTCAGAAAACCGCAGGTCATGTCATTTTTATAAGCTACACTACAGCAAAATAAAAATCATATAAGTGATCACATATTGACATAGGTTTTGGCACCACCCTGACTTTCTTGAACTCCCCACAACACACATCATCACACACACATGCACTCACACACATACACACCCATACACTGAGTACATCTCCAGCCCAATTTTTCAAAGGTGAAATGAGAATGGGTGCTGCTTCCCTCCTGTTATCACTGTAGAAACCCAGACACAGAGACACAGAGGATTTGCTTAAATTTATTTGGTCCACAGATACAGTGACAAGAAATAAATCAAAATTCTTGGCTCCCATTCCAGTGCTTTTTAGTAGACATCATAATATCTCTAGCCGTCCTTCTTGGCTGAAACACATCAAGTGCATATAAGGATGAGGTCACCTTTGATTGCACAGAAGAATGTTACCATCGTTCTTAAGGGAAAAAAAATAATAAGAAGGGAGAAAGAAAGAAGGCCCAAGAAGATGTCATTGGTTGATGCTGTCACACTATATCTCTAACATTTTTTGTGTGCACATGTGTGAAAGCTGACCTGATAGAGTATCACTCCTTGACAGCCGAAATGCCTCTTGCTGTGTAGGATTGAAAGAAAAAGATAACCAGGCAAGTGTACACCATGTCAATGGCGGAAAAAAAAAACCCTGTATCTCTTTCACCTCCAAAGCCTGAAAGTCCTTTGAATATTTGGGCAAGGATCTCCTGAGAGGAATCTATTTTCCATGTAATGGTGTGAATTTCCCACATTGAAACTAAATATTCATGACTTCACGAAAGCACTAAGCTTCTGTAGGAAAAAAAAATTCTAAGTCCGTTTTATACATTTTGGACAAGCTGGTATTTGACATACTCTATATGTTCTGAATAGTATTATAATTTCAAATAAATCTCTACTGACATCATTTCAATAATGTCATGTCCTTAAAAAACTACCTCATAGGTAAAGTGCCCTTTTCCTGGATTAACCAAGTAGACAGTAGGAGGCAGGGTGTAGTAAGAAAGAGGAGGAGGCGGGCCAAGAACTCAGATATCTCCCTCTCCTGTGTTTTGCTGGGGTCTTATAACCTCTTTTCTAAGTGTCCCCCAAAGTCCTGTGGAACTTTGCTATGGCTCAATGCCTGGGGCATTTCTCACCAGACGTGCTAAAAAGAGTTCTTGCTATCTTCCTCTACCCGTGGAAAATAGTAAGCAAAGCAGATTGCATGGGGATGTTTCTTGCAGAAATTGAGTCAGGTAGGAAAATGAGGAGGGTTTAAGGCATAAGCACAAAGTGGTTCTATGAAATGTGTGATGGATGACCTCATAATACCTAAGACAAAATAAAATTTTTATTCTTTTCTTTTAAGATTATATTTATTTGTCGGAGAGAGAGAAAGAGCAAGAGAGAGAGCACAAGCAGGGGAGCAGTAGGCAGAGGGAGAAGCTGGCTTCCCACTGAACAGAGAGCCTGATGTGGGACTTGATCCCAGGACCCTGGGATCATGACCTGAGCTGAAGACAGACACTTAACTGACTGAGCCACCCAGGCATCCTTAAAATTTTTATTCTTAACAGGTACAACCTCAAAAACTCACACATGGGGGAAGCCATCAGACCTGGAAGATTAAGTGTTCTTAGTTAGCCCAGCTAAGCTTTCAGAAATATCTCAGTAAAATGATTATAAATTCTTCTAATATTCTTATTTTGTGTGCAATTTTTCTTAAAAAGGAGTATATTCAAAACTTCTTGGCTTCTGAGAAAACCTTACACACACTAGAATCTAGTCAATGAAAATTACGAAACAAAAGCCAGTTCCCACTTTCAAATTATAATATTATAAGGGATGCCTGGGTGGCTCAGTTGGTTAAGTGTCGGACTCTTAATTTCAGCTGAGGTCATGAACTCAGGGTCATGAAATGAGCTGTGCTCAGTCCCGAGTCTCTCTCCCCTGTCTCTCTCCCCCACTCCATGCACACACTCTCTCTCTCTAAAATAAATAAATAAATCCTTAACAAGAAAACAAATAAATAAATAATATATTAAAAAGGGTGAAATAGGGAAGAAGAGGGTGATTATATCCCAGAGGAGTGATGTGATGGGTGAAGTTTTCTCTAATATTTGCACACGACGAGTGAGAAGAGACAATTTCCCTCCAGACACCAGTGTTGAACTCCACAGTTTCAACAAAAGGAAAGGAGAAATGGAAAACTGGACATCCTGCCCAAGCCCCAGTGCTGGGAATCCATGCTCTATGTAAGAGGAAGAGACTTCTCCTTTCAGACAACTGAGATCCTGTCCAGGATTGCAATGGCTCCCACACCCACATGCACCCTCCCATTCTTCCCAGGCAAATACTCGCCTGTCATTCCTTGAAGTCCTGCCTTCTTCCTTAATTCTTTTCCCTCTCCCCCAGTCTTCCAGAACAGCCAATATTCCCTCTAAACACCTTACCTCTCCAATCTAGGATTGCATCTTGCATACTTCTCAAATTCAAATGAACCTTAAACATCCATGTGGTCAAGTAGAGACTTTGGGGAAGACAAGATAGGTATCATGTGAGCAGGGATGAAAGTGGAAGGGGGTGTTATTTATTCTAGGTTGTAATTCCTTTGCTCTATGAGAATTAGAATATCATTTTTATACTGAACCCAGAAGGACAGTTTCCCATAAAAGGCCTTATCATGTCAGTGTGATATAATTGCCACTTATTCTTCTCAAATTACAAAGCTTCCTTTCAGGAGAGTAGTGAGGCATGAGTGTTCTTAATAGCTTTTTTGTAACTTCTAAATTTTCCCCCTGAACAGAAAAAGGGACCAGTTTTCTAGAGGAGGTCATGCGTAGGGGCAATTATATGTCTGGGTTTTCAAGGATTGAGATTTGGGAGTTATCTAAATGATAACTAAAGTCAGAGAAGCAGATAAGATTATCTTCTCCCATTACCTGGATATAGAATGAAAACAAAAATGATGTGAAAAAGACATTGTTCATTAGACTTGGTAACAAAAATTGTTTGAGTGGGCTTTCCAAAAGCAGTGTATATGCGTTGGAGAGGCAGAAGCCAGATCATAACGAGTTCAAGAGTGAATGGAAGGTCTAGAACTATGGCAAATTTGATACCCTGAATCAACCTCCCTACTGGAATAATGAATATACTGGGTAAAAACACAACTAAAATGAAAACATCAACAAAAAACAGACAAACAAACAAATAAAAACCCACCAAACCCACAATTCTTTAAATGCATTGCTGAGCTGACCTGGTATTGAAGAATATTCATGTCAGAAAAAAAGGAAATGAAACCAGGAACCATAGGACATAGTCTAGGTTCCATATTGCAGGCTTTTGTCAGAACACCCCTGAAGTCCCCAGCTCTCACACTAAGAATGACATGGGCTGTGGAGGCAAATGGTAAGCCTATGACTGCCCCAAGCAGGAGGAAATCGAATCCATTCCCACGTAAAGCTGGGGACCAAAAGATTTTACCCTCAGGGAAGAAAAGAAGAGAGATATTATCTTCTTCTGTCAAATTTCTTGGTGATTGAAAGGAGAACAAATTTGCTCCTTAGAATCTGGAATGGCAAGTGATCCTGTATGGGAGATTTTATTCTGAATTCCTAATATCTATGAAATCCAAAAGTGAATTTAAAGTAAAGTCAGATTGGTAGCACACCCAGGCAAGTAGTAGAAGCAAAAGCAAACCTTTTCTAAGGCCTCACAGAATTCTCACATGGGCATTCCTGAAACAAGAGTGGTTCATGTTAAAAAATAATACAGATGCAGTCAAAAAGAATGTAAAAAAAATTTAAATTTAAAAATTAAATAAATTAAATTTAAAATTAAAAATTTTTAAAAAAATTATACATGCAGTAAACACCCTGAAGTATGCATTGAAGTGTCTTGGGGGGTCACAGAGTAGCCACAGGAATGCCACAAGATGGCTCACATTTGTGAAGGGAGCCCAGCAATACTTGGCATCTGCAGACTCTGAGAGAGTAACTAACCCAGTCACCGTTTCCATCTCAGATCATGCTACATTTCTGTCAATGACTCTATTAAATCGTTCAGAAGCTGCATGATTAAAAAAGGAAAAAAAAAAAAAAAGGCAAGAACATGTGAGCATCAGTTAAAACCAGAATGGAGAAGTCAGTGCCCCATCTTTTTTCAAGATTTGAGAAGTTGTACGCCACCCAATGGTCCACACATCTCATTAGCACACAGTTGTGATTACTAATTATGGAGAAATATTTTAATTATGCTATTTACTTATGTAATTAGAAAATAATATAAATTATAAATTATAATTATGTCATTATTTATGTAACTAATCATGGAAACTTTTTTTAATGTGAATTTTTTTTTTTTTTTCAAACAGTTCATCGGTTGTTGGAACATAAATACTTACGAAGTGGCTTGGACTTACCTACTAGCAGATACTTCTTTTGGTTTGGGGACTTTGAATTCATCACAGGAATTGATTGGGGTCCTCTGGGAAGTAGATGCCATTACAGAGTTGAAACTATGGGAGGCGCTTTGGGGGTAATGCCTGTGACAAGTAAAGGAGAGGGGAAGAGAAGTAGATAAAGAAATCATGGAGATTATGATGCAGGCCTAGTAACTCCAGTAGAAGGAGAGGCAGGAGGAAGGCCTGGATAGGAGGACAGGCAAGGTTACAGCTCCAAGAAAGTCTTTGCGAGCCCAAAAGGGGGCTCAGATATAAGAATGGCCCATGGAAGAGTTCTGCCTGGAGAAGAAATGGCCAAACCCTGATTTCTTATTGTGTTCAGCCATTTGCTGCAATTCAGCTGCCCGGGGACAATGTGACTTAAAGCAGATCCAAGCACTGCAGGGGAAGGAACCAGTTCTCTGCTCCCCACACAGCATCTCTCTCTCGCAGGACTCACTGAGCAGTGCTGTCTACTCTTGGAGTTACAAGGGTATATGGAAAGGATCAGAGAGGAGCTCTTTCATGGGCTTCTCTTCCCGAGCAAAATTTAGAAGAGGGAGGCCTTCTGGAGGACTAGCTCCCTACCATCATTGCCTTAGTTGTGAGGCTACAACTACTATTCGTTGTCTTCCCCTTACCTTCCCATTCTGAACTGCCCCTACCCTCAGCTCTCACCCCTGCAGTTTTAGGTAGCTTACTGATAGTATAGCTCTAAGAGACCCGTTGTTAAAGTAATGATCCTTGTTTATTACATCTTCCTCAGACCCCACTGGCTACACTTTTCCATCCATAATTATCATTGGGCAAAAGAGTACCAAAAGATGCCTAGGCTCATATCGGCCCAATATCCTACTTCTTGCTTCCAATCTATAAAAGCAGATCTACTCTCTCTTATGATTAACTAAAGGGATAAAGGGACATATATATGACTGGGTTTCCCTCTAAACAAGTGGAAAGGGAAAAAAAATGAGAAAAGAACAAGGAAAAAATCCAAAAGATAGAAAGAAATGATAGGAAGGGAAAAAAGACACATAAAAAAGGAAAAATAAGAATACACAATAAGTAAGAAGTTAAAAATAATTTAAATTAAACAGTGACCACAATATATATATATATATATATATATATATATATATATATATATAAAATCAGTGGGCTGAATCTCCAGTTGAAAGTACAGGTTTAAGTCTGATTAAAACAATATAATAAAAGAATAACAAATAAAAGAAACACATTCATCATTCATAAAAGAGAGAAACCTTGAGGAATAGAGTAGAGAAAATTTAAATCTCAGGATAAGAAAAAAGAGACACTAGGTGCACACAAACAAAAAGAAACCTGGTGTAGTTATAGTAATTTTAGATCAAATACCATTTAATAAAAAAAAGCTGTATTAATAAAATAATAAAACATTTAATTCAGCAGGAAGACATGACAGTTTAAACTAACACATAATAAAATAGTCTCAAAAATACATAAAGGATAAATCAACAGGCTTCAAAAGAAAATGGATTCATCTGCCATCCTAGTGAGAATATTTAACATACATATTCCAATAGATGACAGCACAGTAACAAAAAGGACAAATTAACAAAACATAGGGACATAAAATATTTGAATATTATAAGTGAAAAATTCATCTGATGGGTATAAATAGAAACTTGTCCCATCAGTTGAAGACAAGTTATTCCTAAACAGCACACATGGAACAATTATGACAAAATGCTAGCCCAGAACGCCCTCAAAAAGATATGAAAGGACCTGTAACCCACAGATCATTTTGCCTGCTCTGACATCAATAAAATAAAATTAGAAATCATAACAAAAAAGATAATTAGAAATACCCCATATATTTGGAAATTATAAATCGTGTTCTAAATAACTCATGGGTCAGAGAATAAATCATAAGGGAAATTAAAAAATTAAAACAGAATTATAACAGAATAATTGTGAATAAATCTATGTTCTATAGCTAAAGCTAAATTCTCAAAAGAATGTGGTAGCTTTGCACACTTACAAAGAAAGTCTCAGACTTAATGAATCAATTACCCAACCTAGGAAATTATCTAAGGAGAAATAAGATAAGCCAAAAGAAAACAAAAAGAGAGAAAAAAATGAAAGAGGAGATCATTTTCTAGAAATATAAAACTTCCAAAACTACCTCAATAAAAAATATCCAGCATCATACTGAAACAATTTTAAAAATGGACTCCGTGAATAAAATTTTTCTTCTATTTTTCCCTACAAAATACAAAAATAGGCAGTTGATTTCTGCGTCAAATTCTACCACTCAAATAATACTTTCAGAATATAGGAACGAAGAGAAATACTCAATATAAACTTCATATCCAAATTGAAAAAGGACAATACAAGAAAAAAAAAAACAAATCCACAGATCTATCTCATATATGCATATAGATCTAAAAATCATAAACAAAATATTAGCAAATAAAATCAGTATTATATGTTTTAAAAATAAGAAAATTCATCAAGAAAAATAGAGAAGGCAATTTTCTAGGAAAATAAAGTGGGCTTAATATCAGAAAACTGATTGATGTAATTCAATGCATTAGAGATTAAACAAGAAAAACAATATTCTTGTCTCAATAAATGCAGAAAAAAATTAGATGACACTCAACTTCCATTTATAGTTTAAAATAGAACAAGCATCTTAGCGAATTATAACCAAAGAATTTCCTTAAGATAATAAAAGAATTTCCCAGGGGTCTCTCACATTTCTGCACATCTTGTGGGCAGACACATTAGCTGCCTTTGTTTTGGATGATGTTTTTCAAAGATGCTTATATTGCAAACAACCTTGAAATATAGTGAATCCGTCCAAAGGGCAGATTTGTTTATTGTTTAGTAGAAGAAAGATAATAGCTCAACCAAAGTGGTGGTGCACGTAACCCCCGCCTCCATTACTCCACAAAGATCAACAATTAAACCACTTATTCATGAGCAAAAACACCCCAGGGATGGGTCTGGAGTCCACTTAGGAAACTTTACTGAAACAGTGGAGCAAAAACAAAACAAAATAAACAAACAAACAAAAAACTCTGAGAATAGCTTCACCAAAAGGGAAGGAAAACAGCTTTGTTTCACTGCACTATTGATTCCTCAGGCTGGCTGTCCTAGGCCGGTGCTGAGAAGGAACTCCCCACTTAGAAAAAGTTCCCTTCACGGAGAAAGGGAGACTAGAGTGAGTGACCAAATTCCCCAGCCATTCAGAGCACCCTACAAAGGACTTGCTTCCTCTTCACTCCACCTGGAATTCAGCAAAGCTGAGATGGGGACAAACACAGGAGCAACCAAGATTCCCAGGGAGCTGCTCTGCAGGCAACTGGACACCAGCTTTTGCCACAGAAGAAATCAAAAGCTAACACCACCACCACAGGTCCTCTTCAGGTTTTACTGGGTTTGGGTCCAAAAGGTATTCACATTTACAGGTATTAACGCCATGATTCTCTCCGGACTCCTTCCATCCCAACTGCCCTTGTAGGACACAACCATACCAGCAGCCAGCCCTGGTTTCTGTGCAAAACACCTGCCTACACCCCCGAATTTTCCCCCACTATCATGTGTGCATTTGTTTCTGCATCTGCCCACAGATGGCCTGATGCCCATCTCAGGCCTGCACCACCATTCATCTCGGGGGAAACCGTGTAGCTGTAAGACTTCACACTGACATCCAGAACCTCTTTAGCTACCTGAAGCTTGCCCTGTCCTTGTCACTGGCTGGCATGACAGAGCTCACTTGTTCTACCCTCTTCCTGACACCAGCCTCCACTGCTATGCACCTGTGGAAAGACCTGTCATCCACATTAAAGCATGCCAGCAGCCAGGGTCCTTATAGCTGGCAGTGTGACTGCATATGGCCTCAACCATTGCCTTTGGGACTGGACCCCACCATTACATGTTTATAACCAGCTCCTGCTACTAGACAAGCACCTACAACTGGTCCCTGCATCTGAGTCTACACCACCGACTCTAGCCACCACCACTGCCTGCCCTAGTCTTTATTCGCTGAGGACCCCAATAGCTCTTGAACGTACTCTAGATCCTCACAGTGCTAGCTAAGGACCACACAGTTGTCCATGTTGTGGACCCCGTCAAATTGAGATGAAGAGATATCAATGACTCCCCAACCCAAAACTTAGAGTCACCACAAAACCCTACACTTGATGCCCGCACCACTAGACACAGAATCACAGAACATTCCAGCACACCCCCACTTGTAGGGGAAGGGTTTTCTTACCGAAGTCAATCTATAAAGTCTAGAAGTGACTGCTTTTTCAAATGTGTAGACACCTATGCAAGGCTACAGGGGTCATGAAACATAAGGGTAACATGACAGCATAAATGGAACATAAAAGACTTCCAATAACTTACCTCAAAGAAATGAAAATACATAAAGTGCCCAACGAAGAATTCAAAAAAATTGTTTTAAACATGCTGTAAGAGAACACAGATAAATAATTTGATTAAATTGATTAAAAAAAACACAACTAAGAAATTCCACACAGAAATAGAAAACATGAAAAAGAACAGAATTTTTGGAATTAAAAAATGCAATGGCCAAATAGAATAATTTAATACAGAGCTTCAACAGTAGACTTGACCAGAAAGAAGAAATAATCAACCAGCTTTATAACAGAGTGATTGAAATTATTCAATAAGAGGAAGGAAAAAATGAAAGAAAAGAAAGGAATGAAGAAAGCCCATGAGCATGGGACCATTAAGAGAAACAAAGTATGTGCCAGAAGTAAAAGAGAGGAAGAAGGGGGCAGAAAGCTTATTTAATGGAATGATGGCTGAGAACTTCCCAAACCTGGGGAGAAATTTTGACAATGGAATTAATAAAGCTAGTAGGCCACCCCAAATTTTAATACAAAACAGTTTTCTCTGAGACATATTATAATAAAACTCTGTAAAACTGAGGACACAGGGAGAAATTTTAAAAGCAACCAGTGAAAATAAATTCTCATACAAGGGAACCCTCCTAAGGTTATCAGCAGATTCCTCACTGGAAATCTTATAGGTCAGGAGAAACTTTTCAGGCCAGGAGAGAATGGGGTAATATAAACAACATTCTGGAAGAAAGAAACCGCCAACCAATAATACTTTAACCAGCAAAGTTGTTCTTCAAAAATGAAGGCAAAATCGGTGGCTGAGTTGGTTAAAAGCCCAACTATGAGGATGGGATCAAGCCCTACATCAGCCTCCGTGCTCAGCAGGGATCTGTTTGAGATTCTCTCTCCTCTACCCCTCACCCTCACGAGAGAGAGCTTGTGTGATCTCTCTCTCTTTCTCTCTCAAATAAATAAATATATATATATATATATATATATATATATATACATTTTTAAATGAAGGCAAAATAAAGACTTTCCCTAACAAAAGCTGAGGGAGTTCATTCCATTTAGACTGGTCTTATGTTGCACAGAAGTCTTCAAGCTAAAAGGAAGGACACTAAGTAGTAACATGAGAATATGTAATACTATACAACACCTGGTAAAGAAAATATATATTCAGATTCAGAATATTCTAACTCACTTAACTCTAGTAAAAAGCTTAAAAGACAAAAGTGCTTAAAATAGCCATTTCAATAAATGGTGCTGGGAGAACCGAATATTCACATGCAAAAGAACGAAATTTGACCCCTGTTTAACACCACTCACAAAAATTAACTTGAAATGGATTAAGGACTTAAACACAAGGCATGAAACTGTAAAATTCCTAGAAGAAAATGCAAGGGAAACATTCCTTGACGTCAGTCTTGCCAGTGATTTATTTTGGATGTTTGTGACATCAAATGTATAAGCAACAAAAACGAAAGTTCAAAAAGTGAAACTACATTGAAATAAAAATCACCACACAGTTAAAGAGACAATGAACAAATGGAAAAGCATTTCAAATGGCAAAAAAAATTTTTTTTCAAACCACATATCTGATAGATTTAATATCCAAATATATGAGGAACTCATACAGTTCAATAACAAAAAAAAGTCCAATTAAAAAATAAGAAGAGGAATTAAACAGACATTTTCCCAGAGAAGACATATAAATGGCCAATAAGTACATGAAAAGATATTAAATATCACTAATCATCAGGAAATTACAAATCATAAGATAATATATCACACCTGTTAGAATGGCTATTATCAAAAAGATAAGAAATTAACAAATGTTGCTAAGTATGTGGAGAAATGTGAACTATTGGTGGAAATGTAAATTAGTATGGCTGTATGGAAAAGAATACAAAGATGCCTTTTAAAATTCAAAATATAACTGCCATATGAGCTAGCAATCTTATTTCTGAGTATTTATCTAAAAGAAATGAAATCACCATATCGAAGAGATAACTGTACTCTCATATTCATTGCAGCATTAATGGCAATAGCCAAGACATGAAAACAACCTAAATGTCCATCAGTGGATAAATGGATAAAGAAGATGTGATATATATGAATTATATTTAGCCATAAAAAAAAAGGAAATTCTGGGGCACCTAGGTGGCTCAGTTGGTTCAATGTCCAACTCTTGATTTTGGCTCAGGTCATGATTTCAGGGCTCCTGGGATCAAGCCCTGCATCGGGCTCTGGGCTCTGCTTGAGGACTCTCCCCCTCTACCCTTCTTGTGCACTCTCTCTCTCTCTCTCTCTCTCTCTCAGACAAATAAATAAATAAAATATTTTTTAAAAATAAAGAGGATGCCTGGGTCTCAGTGGGTTAAAGCCTCTGCCTTCGGCTCAGGTCATGATCTCAGGGTCCCGGGATCGAGTCCTGCATCAGGCTCTCTGCTCGGCACGGAGCCTGCTTCCCTTCCTCTCTTTCTGCCCGCCTCTCCTTCTATTTGTGATCTCTCTGGGTCAAATAAATAAATAAAATCTTTAAAAAAAGTAAAGAAAAGAGGAAATTCTGCTATTTATGACTGCATGCATGGACCTTAATGGCATTATGCTAAGTGATATAGGTCAGACAAAAAAAGACAAATACTGTATGATCTCATTTATATACAGAACATAAAAATATCAAACTCATAGAAGCAGGAGCAGAGGCAGGGGCAGAGGAGTGAGAGGCAGGGGCAGATGTTGATCAAAGAGTACAAACTCCCAGGTAGAAGGTAAGTAAGTTCTGGAGACCTAATGAATGCAGTGGTGACTGTAATTAACAATACTGTATTGTATACTTGATTGTTGCTATGAGAGCAGAGCTTTAACATTCTTACATTATAACAGCAACAAAATGGTAATTATATGAGGTGAAGGATGTGTTAACTAACCTTATAATGACAACATTTCATAACATATACATAAATCATCATATTATGCACTTAAACCTACACAGTGTTATGTGTCAATTTCTCAGTATATCTGGGGTCAGGGGAGGAAAGATGGAAAGAAAGTGCTTATAGAGGTACACAGCATTCATTTTAAATGTTCTGATAAAGGAATACCTAAGCAAAGACCTGAAAGAAGTGAGGGGTTAAGCCGTGTAGATATCAGAAGCAAGAACTTTCCAGGAAGACATAAAATTAAGTGTAAAGCAAAACCTGGACTAGAGAAGCAAATGAGGTGCTTCGGTTGCAAAATGTAAGGAAGCCACTGAATCCCAGCTCGTGCAAATAACAGTTGATCCTAGTGAGGACCTGGAGGCAAGCTGTACCTGGCAAGTTTCAGCAACTGTAGGTGATCAGTGTGCCAGAGCACTGGAACTGATAGGAGAGCAGCTGCTGAGGTCAGAGGTACAAGGAGGCCACCTTAGGACTCCCAGGCATTGCTTTGGGAGTCCTGAGAAGACTGGCTTTGATCTCAGTAAGATGAACAGTCATTGTAAGGTTTAGGGCTGAGAAGAGCTCTAACACAAGTTTTAAAAGAAAAAAAAAAAAAAAAGAACAGGAATAAAAATTACGAAAGAATGAAATAAAACTGCCCTCTTAGCAAGTGATATAAATTACCATAGAAAAACTAAAAATATCAACAGCATGTTGGAAAAATCAGAGACGAGTATGGTTGTTGGATTTAAAATCAACAATTAAACTAATAACGTTCCTTTATGACAGAAATACCAAGAAGAAAATACTATAAAAACGAATATCTGATTTATAAGAACAAATGAAAAAAATCTGTGCACTAACTGAACAATATCCACAGTCTTTTTGCATAAAATTTAAAAAAGTTATTAAGACATAAAGAAAGATTGGAATAAATTGAGTTGTGTCTTATGTACAGGATTTCATATTTAAAGACATAAATTGTATCAAAAAATCAATGGATTTAATAAAAAAAAAGGGAGAGAGAGAGAATATGTCCTCTTGTGGCAAAGTTCAGAGAGGCTCATTGTCCATTACAAAAGTTTCAAGTGCCTTAAGCTTGTGTTTCCTCTCTTACGACGCAACTCACCCTGTGTGCAGGCATTCACATACCCTCTTCACCTCATCCTGTGGGAAGTGGGGTTTGGAGAACCTACACAAAAACGATGACATTCTTGCTACTTCTATTAGCTATGAGAAAGAGATATCCTCTGCCTCTTTCTGGTAGTTTCATGTTCTCCAACAGTATCTGTATAACTACGGCAAACTCATTTGTTAACTAGCAGGTAAGTTGTCCATATGGGAGAAAGTGAAATTGGATTCCCACCTGAAACCACGCATCAAAATCAAATTCAGGCTGATTAAAGGCTTGCATGCAAAAGCAAAATATTTAAGACTTTAAGATGACCTTTTAGGAGAATCTTTATGACCTCAAGGCAAAGAAAAATTTGTGTCAGAGAAGCTGGAATTGTAATAAAAATTGATAAATTTAAATCCTTTAATATAGCAAATTTCAATTTATAAAAAGGTCATGATGATAGTGAAAAGATAAACTATAAAATGGGAGAAGATATTGCTGATACCTGTAATTGACAAAGGAGTAGTATTTAGAATAAGTAAAGAACTCCTAAAATTATCCAAAAGAGAAAAACAAATCAATGTTTTAAGAAAGACAAATGCTATGAAAAGACATTTTACTGAAGGTATATAAAAGGCTCTTAAATACATGGAAAAGGTCTCAAATCTTATTTGGAGTCATGGAAAGGCAAATTATAATTATAATGAGGTACCTTTTCCCACCTATTGAATTGTCAAATATTTTCTTTAAAAGCCAGTTTATACCCAACATTGAATAGGATGTGAGATATCAGAAACTTTATGGCTGGTAGGTAGGCAAATTGGTACATCTTTTTGGAAAATGTTTGGCATTAAAGCTGAACATGCATGTACCTTTCAATCCCCCCAGTCCGATCCTAGGTATACAGCCACAGAAGTGGTTGCACAAATGAACCAAGGGATCTTTAAAATGCCCACGGCCACATCGTTCATAATAGCAAATCCTGGAATCAGCCAGTAACCTTAAGTAGCAGCAATGGACAAATAAAGGGTACCACATTCACACAATGAAGTGCAGCACTAAAAATCAATTAGTAACTCTGCATGAATTAATATGAATGGATCTGAAAAGTATAACATTGAAAAAAGGACATATAATACAGTATATTTACTTATTAAAAAGTTCTAAAACAGATGAAAAAAAAGGTGAAAAAAGTTCTAAAACAGGGGCGCCTGGGGGGCTCATTGGGTTAAAGCCTCTGCCTTCAGCTCAGGTCATGATCCCAGGGTCCTGGGATCGAGCCCCATGTCGGGCTCTCTGCTCTGCAGGGAGCCTGCTTCCTCCTCTCTCTCTCTGCCTGCCTCTCTGCCTACTTGTGATCTCTGTCTGTCAAATAAATAAATAAAATTTTTTAAAAAAGTTCTAAAACAGATGGAAAAAATAAGGTAGTACACATATATGAATATAATTGGAATGAAAAAGTAACTAAAGTATTGGTATAAAAATCAAGATAATATTATGGTCGTCTTTTCTGAGAAAGAAGGAGCACCTTGTGTTGAGGGTATAGGGACAATTTCTAAGGACAGAAAATGCTTTGTTGCCTAATCTCAGCTGTGAGTCCAAGACCATTAAGTTAATTGTTATTCTTTAAAAAATGTAGGGTGCACTCATTTTATAGGTATAACGGGTATAACGTATTTCACAGTAAAATTTCAAAGACATTTTAAATAGAATGGTGTGATAATTTCTTCAACATATACAGTATGAAATATAGAAAGCCGAAATGTCCTCTGGAGTCAACAGAGACCAACTACCCTTTTAAAATCATGTTTTGGCATTACAGCTCAAATATCTCTCCCTAAAGTCATTTCCCACTGTGATGTAGCATACATCTCACACACGCTTCTCTCGTTGCTTCCAAAATTGGGCTCTCTGGTTCATGGACATGCCTTTCCTCTCTTTTTTTTTTTTTTTTTTTTAAAGATTTTATTTATTTATTTTAATGGAGAGAGACACAGTAGAGAGGGAACACAAGCAGGGGGTGTGGGAGAGGGAGAAACAGGCTCCCGGCAGAGTAGGGAGCCCACTGTAGGATTCGATCCCAGAACCCTGGGATCATGAGCTGAGCCAAAGGCAGAGGCTTTACGACAAGCCACCCAGGTGCCCCAGGAGATGTGTGTTCTTTTGCAGGCAAAGGCTAAGTGGCAACTACCAACTCTAGTGCTTTTAGCTTTTAAGGGTGTCCATTTTTCTGAGGTTATACAATACTTCACTGTGAGTTAATATTATAAAAGTAGTGTGATGGGTCAAACAGGCAATCCTGAGGGATATCTGGGCAGATGTCGGGGTAACACCACACTCAAAATAGCACCAGATTATGACACCTCCAGGACACAGAAAAGTAATTTTTACAGCACAGAGTCCGACTCTTGTTCCCATATCAAAACTTCAACTCACTTCATCTCTGTCTTATCATTTTTCTTTGGCCAAAGATATCTATTGATTCTTTCATTCATGCATTCAATCTAAAGCCAGGGTGTTAAAGGATGGTGAAAGCACCTATCAGAGAGAGAAGTAAAGAAAAAGACAGTGGATTCCTCAAACAAATTAGAAATTTTGATTACCACTGCTCGAGGCCAGCAATATTTGTGTGTTTCAGGCCCAAGGGTGCCAGGCCGACTGTGGAAAAGACAAAATTAATTAATGTTTTCTGAGATTAATTAGAAAATTAAATGGAAGTATAATGAAAACCAGCATGGCTTAGCTCACTGGATTTATAGCTGTGTGCCACTAACATTTCAGAGTTGTTCAAAAATTTCTATGTATTACTTGAATAAAAATGCAGTGAGGGGGTACCTGGGTGGCTCAATGGGTTAAGCCTCTGCCTTCAGCTCAGGTCATGATCTCAGGGTCCTGGGATTGAGCCCCACATTGGGCTCTCTGCTCAGCAGGGAGCCTGCTTCCACCTCTCTCTCTGCCTGACTCTCTGCCTACTTGTGATCTCTGTCTCTCTCTGTCAAATAAATAAACAAGTAAGTCTTTTTAAAAAATGCAGTTAGATTGGCTGTAGTCTCTCCCCACCCCCGCCCACCCCCGGCCAACTCTAGCACCTAAATCCATGCAGAACTACTAGGGCCTTCACAGTATTATAAAGCATACAGCTATCTGAGAGCTCTGGTCTCAGTTAAAGTTCTTCAAAGCACCTTTATGTGGTATAAATTTAAATGCTCCAATTTTGGGGGTGGAATTTTGGAATATTGCCACACACTATTTTGTTGGCCTCTCTGCTGGATGGTCCTTCTGGATTTCACATGCTTTTTTACAGCTGAAACATTTTTAGTCAATGCATGACATCTTCCATCAACCAGAAGAGGTATGAGAAAAACAAGCCAGTGGGGGTGTACAAAAGAGTCAGAGAAGCAAGACTTCAAATTTGCCACATGGAAGTTATGTGACAGAAGTTTTCACCTTCTTTGAAGATGATTCTTATTTTCTGCAAAATGGGTTTATTTTTAAATGTTCCACATGTCCATTTTAAGCTGTCAAGTAATTGGAAAACAAAACAAAACAAAACAGGAATTAGCCAATTATCATATGACAATCCCCATCGATGGGGGTTTTACTCTAACTTGATATGACTGGCACCTAAGGGAATTCAGTAACTGAAAATATAAGAATTTTAAATTCAAGTTTAAGTGCATACAATTCTGAGTAAATGCAACTTTCATCAGACTTTAGACACACCTTCTGCTAGGGGTCTTGCTCAAAGGTTACCTCTGCCCACTTTTCAAACCCAGCTTTTCTGAGCTTATTTGTTTTCTGCTCTCTTTCTAGTGCATGTATATGTAGATGCTATCATAGAATGCATATTTGGATAAAGAAAAGAACAACCTAACTCTCCCGCTGGACACCAGCCAGGCAATCTTCAAACCCAGGAGAACACAGCAGATAACTCATCCTGGAATGTAGTATGTTTTGAAAGCCTGTGAGTAGCATTAGAGCAGAGAATTTCTCCCATTTCCATGCCTGCCCTTTTTTGTCCCGATTTTTTTGGAGGAGAGTAGTTTATTAGTAGTTGCGTTGTTATTGTTTTAAACACATCTGCTACAATATGAACAATGGTCACAGTGAGAAATATTCTTAAGTTTTGAGATGTTTGATTCATGCAATTTAAATAAAAGGTGTCGGGGCGCCTGGGTGGCTCAGTGGGTTAAGCCGCTGCCTTCGGCTCAGGTCATGATCTCAGGGTCCTGGGATCGAGCCCCGCATCGGGCTCTCGGCTCAGCAGGGAGCCTGCTTCCCCCCTCTCTCTCTCTGCCTGCCTCTCTGCCTACTTGTGATCCCTGTCTGTCAAATAAATAAATAAAAATCTTTAAAAAAAATAAATAAATAAATAAATAAATAAAAGGTGTCATGTAAATATTGTCCTCTTATTTTTTTTCAGTTAGTAAGACTTCCTTATTTAAAGACTGAGATATTATAAATAAAAACTACAATTTGTTTCTTTTTAACTAGAATAAAATTATTTCTCATGATGTAATATTAAAATGTTTAGTGTTTAGATGATGTCTTCCAAAGGGGCCTCAGTGGAGCCTCATTTACTAACATATTCCTTGAATAAAGTTTTCTATGATGAAATAGTTTGGGAAACGCTACCTTCTCCCGGATTTACTTGGCACATGGGAAACATAAGTCCTGGAAGAATTCTTGAAAGAAGGAAACTGTTTTAAATTTGTGAAAACATGCTTCTCTACAGATAAAATTTTAATGTAATATATATTTATACCTTTAGATACTGATCCAATCTTTACATTTCCCAAAAATAGGAATTGGACTAGTCTTGTAAGATTACCGCAGAGTTCCATAGGCCCATAATAAGTAGTAACACTTGGCAATATCGTGGTACAATGCACTGACTTCACCTTAGATTAGCAAAAAGAGAGTATTAATTGATACGGTGTCTAACAATCCACATCATAGATCGCATCAAATTGAGATATAATCCCAGGGCCTACGACAGCTAGAATGAATTCAATTTCTAGTAATCAGAGTTTTATTCAGTAATTCGAATGTTTTAGCTTCCGAAGCAAATGTAATACGGTTCCCAAGCTGGTGCGTCGCTGTTCTCACCACACGTAGAAGCATGAAGGTAGCTTTGCTGTGACTGGCAGACCTTGGAGATGTCAGCGTCCTCTGCGGTCTCCCCCCGGGCCCTCTTCTGTTTCCACGCTTCCACGGGCCTGGCCTCCACATTCTTTGTTAGCTCTCCAGGTGCTTGGGAAAGTCATCATGTTTGAGAAGCACTCCGCTATTGAAATAGGGGTCGTTCTCATTTTGTTCTTTCATTTTTCAGCTCTCAGGTCGCATGGCACCTTGGCACCAAATATAGGACCTAAACAAAATGAAACAATTGGCAAGATGCTAACTTACTGCAGAGATGAAACTCTCACCATACCCTCCAGAGATGCACGGGCCTTGCTGAAGGAGGTTTCCGCTGTTGACATATCCCGAACTGGGTTTCACTTGTAAAACAGCTCCGTTACCTCTTGAGACTAATGACGCAATGCAATGTATCAATGATTTGTTCTGTTTTGTTTCGACCGCTCGCAGAATGATCAGAGACTAGTTTCAGCTGTATTCAGTCTAAAGTCCAGTTCAGAGAAATAATAATTTCAGTGAAGGTAGAGAAAGCAGGCTTTTTGGCTTTGGGCTTTCAAGATGAGCTAGATTCGAGAACAGAAGGGGGGGACGCATCTAGCCTCCATGATGCAGTGGGAGCAAGAGGCAAGATTCAGGGTCTCTGGTGCCTGAGAAGTACCTGAGGGATGGGGGTGGGGTGGGGGGCGGAGCTTAATAACCAATTTCAGTCGCATCAACATGAAGGACAGGCAGGAAACTGAAATTTCACGTGGAATAAAGCGACAATCAGAGTCATCTGTTGCCACTGATTCAGTGAGTCTTAATCTGAAACATAGTTCCTGAATCCCTTTTATTTCCTCACCCGAAAAGGAGAGAGCTTTCTTATCTGCATTTCTCTTCCCAAGAGGCCAGCCCCCAACCTCCCGAGTGACAAAATCTCTTCCTAGCATTTCCTTCAGATTTAGAGGGAGAGAAAATACCCTGGTGAACATGAAAATCTCTTCAACAGGGAAAACACCCTTCAACTGCTTTGCTGAGAAATCACTGCTTTGATAAAACCAGGGCCACAGGAGCGGATACACACATTCGAAAATTCTTCAGACCCCTCTTTCTTGTTTTAAAATAAGATACAACCTCCACAAAAGCCCGGCTTTTATGCCTGCTTTCAAATTATAATGTGCTCTCCAAGTTACAGGTCAGTGATGGCCATTCGAGGGGTACTTTCTTTTCCATTCTCCCTCGCTGCTCCCTGGTTCCTTAGCACGACTCTTACTTTATTGTTGTTCAGGTAGCACTATGGAATAAAGACCTCAGGGGGGTAAAAAAAAAAAAAAAAAAAAAAAAAAAAAAAAACAATGCCCACAACACTTTGATGGCTTTTTCCCTGTGTAATTATACCCACTCTTGATAACACTAAGGACATCCCTTATTGGCGGTGGCACAGAGGCTTTTTTTTTTTTTTTTCACAGGAAGATGGATTATTTCTTTGGACCTCAATGGTCTTCAAATTATCTGAGCCCAGAAAAGGGAGCAGAGTGAATTTTATTTTAACTCATTTTATTTCTGAATGTATTTCCCAGTAGCTAGGAGGTGGTGGCTGCCCCAGCAGTCAAGTCAATTGTTATCTGTGGGACGTGATTATGTTTGGACCCAGTCGCTCATTTTGAGCAAGACACAGTTAATGAGGAGAGAAATGAAAAGTGCATTGAGTCACAGTGTGTTTGTGGTAATTTGTGACACATTTACTCCTCTCAGTTCTTTGTTTATTCCTTCCCCCTCCACACAGGTTCTGTGGAAAAAGGAGCAGATAAGTGAATTCACTGGTAGACAGTTAAGGGTGTTGAAAGTAATGAATCTCTCTATCTCCGCACCCATTGTTGGCAGTAATTGGGACAGCATTCATCTCTACAGTGAAATGCCAAGAAGGCTCATCTTAACGAAACATCTTTTTTTCCCATTATTTCACAACATATTTTTCATTGACACTGCTAGTTTTTCTTTTCCCTAAGTCCTTTTTTTTTTTTTTTTTTTTTTTTGGTGTGCTCTTTGCCACTTTTCTAAATAATAGTCCATTAAACAGTTCACAGTGTGTGTTCTGTAGAAATGTAAAAAAGTGATTGGATGATACTAATTAAGGAAAGAGTTTGTTTCCACTTACTGCAGATCAATGGTGGGTTACATTAAAGCCTCACTTTGCGATGAGCTTAACACACAGGAACAGCTGTGCTAAATACATATTTCAAGACACACAGGTAGGTCAAACAAACATTCCTTTCTTTGGAGAGTCTGCATGTTGGAACTATAAATTCTACTTGCAGAACTGTGGGGAGATACAAAGGCTAATTATTCACTGCAATCATTGTTAGTTTTAGTAAAAACTGTTAAGGATGAAATTGGGATTATGTTCAGTTACTTCTAGAACTATTTTAATCTGGGCCCTCCAGCGTATTGGTTTCACGGATATCTTTCTGTGGGAGGCTGCAATAAGGCTTGAGACGAGGACCAAACCAGGCTGACTTGTGCCTCCTTTAAAGTCCAAATAACCTAACAAAAGGTTTAGGACGGGATAAGTTGAGTAGCGCTGAGAAATGTGCTATGTGTTGTGCGCTCGCCTACGTGACTTCCCACATTCTTGCTAAACAAATGAGAACGATTTGGTTGGGGTCAAAAGTTCATTGCTGGTACTTGCTGCCCCAGTACTGCTCATAAATTACTTTCAGGTTTGCTGTATCAATACAGAACAATTGTATTGGCATCAGCCATTTGGCATCACGAGGTCTGCTTATAGTTAAATGTGAAACTTATTATGGGAACTCGTGGTTGTTTAACTAGGCACAGGTGTATTGCTTCTCCTATCACTATATATATGGCCTTAGTGCTTTGAATAAACTTAGTACTGTTGGACATCATCCTCAGTGCTCCTCCTGCCCCCATCTCTTTGTCTCTTAATTTCTTTTCACCATCCTCTTACCCTCATGTTTCCTGGTTGATTTGTCGTGCTGATTTTTTTCCAGGCTGATTTTCAACCAAATTTCTGAGTCAATCAGATTTTGTCTATATAGATCTATAGATCTATACAGATATAGATCTCTATAGATCTATAGATATATATAGATATATCTATAGATCTATAGATCTAGATCTATAGATATATACAGACTAAAAAAAAACACATACTTATATATGTGTGTGTATGTATATATATGCAAAATTTCTGTGTGTGTTTATATATATATATATATATATATATATATATAAAATTTTAATGGGGAGGAGAAAAGTCAATGTATTTTTGTCATATATCCATAACTATCTTTGTGATTATCTGCTGCTACATGTTGTTGGAATTCACTTATTCCCCAGCAATACGATTTTCTTCTACACAAGTTGGAGGTACTACGGTCCAGTTCTGTGAAGGACAATCAATAGCCATTAATGACTATCACAAACTCTGAGGGCCACTTGGATTAACATAATTATAGAGCAAAGAAAAAGGAAGAGAAAATATCTATACTGGCCACATAATTTCAGCCTGTGATAGCGATATTTCGGACTATATGCATGCAACCTATATTTATACACATTTCTTGTAGGAAATGTCATTTTTTTGCCACAGTAATATTCTTTGTACTACTTTTCTTAAACCTTTAGGTATATATGTTAAGTACCTTATACCGATGTTCTGTTTCACCCAGTGTTGCTTGTGTACAACACTGCCCAACGCTGTCATGGGTTTGCCTGATCACAGATATTTTCATGGATACAATTTTGCCATAATATTAATTTTCATCAGGTACAACTGCTGCTTAGGTTTGGGACTTAAAGGCTGGACTTATCTAAAGAATGCAGTTGGTTAAAATGCTTGCTAGGGAGGAGGAATCCAAGATGGCGCTCTTGATCCTATACCTGACTTGCCCGGTGACTCAGGGCCAATGAACCTACACCTCTCTCTAGTCATCTATAAATCCCTCCTTCATGGTAGTGAGAATCATACCAGAGTAGTGATGTGCAACTGACTTCAACAAATCACGTCTCTGGAGGAAGATGCAAGCCGCGGTGGAAAGGTAGGGATTCGGGCTGTGAAAGAGCCCATTTCTTTCAACATGGGATCAAAAACTCAGGAGGCTACATTTGGTTATGAGACTCAGCTTCTCAGGGGAGCCCAGAGAACTCATATGGGTTCTGAGTAAAGGAAATAGTCTTTTGTATTTTCTGCATTCTAGGGCAACAAGATGAGACAGAAAGGGAATTCCCTAGTGTGTTGTGAACAACGTTGCATTCATGTAGATATATGTATTTTTATGTATCTTTTCCCCACGTCTTACCTTGATGTTTTCCTTTACTTCCTAGACATGTAACCTCTGCATTTCAGTTGCCTATCAACTAAAAGGAGTAATATGGTCCTTATACCAGATTTCTGATGAAGGCTCAAAGAATCCCAAAAATAGTATGTGGGAAGGTCTTTATAAAATATACATCATGTTGTTGGAGTAACTTTGTCAATTTGTTATGGCAGGGCTGTGGTGGGAAACAGACACTGAATGGCAGTCGAATTGGTTTTAATTTACTTTCTGTGACAAATATGTATTGAGCACTTGTTATAAGCCAGGCAATGTTTTGGGCTATGGGATATAGCAAACAAACAAAGCAAACAAAATGTCTTGCCCTTATATTTTAACATATATCCCTACTCTGATTATCACTTTGTTGATTCAAGAAATAAAAAATGTTCTTGTTTTGCTTGTTTCACTTGCCAACTGTGTGTGTTGCTACTTAAAAAGGGGAAATTCTTCCTTTATTAAACCCCAAGATTTGAGTGAGTGATAATAAGTGAAATGAATATAAAGTCATGTCAGAAACTCGAGTATCCAGAATTAACTTCTGTTTATTCTGTGTTTTGAGATGTCGTCATAAATTTCGCGTTCCTCAGTCTTGTCTGACCTCCTCCCCTGTCATCTATTTGGGGATGGGTGTGCTCTCTTATGGACTGGAATACATCTCAGGGACCTCAATCTAGAGACTGATGTCATATTAGGCACCAGAAAGTGCTATGAGTCTCCCAGGTGGGGTTTAAGACCTGGGCGTTTGGGAACATGAGGCTCCAGGAGGCCTGGAGTGGGGACAGGGGGAATTTGCAGACAGGAGACACCAGTCAGTAGCTTGGCCACCTTGCGTCACTGGCTGACTCAATATTATTAGGATGAAGGTTTGGGCTTTACAGATGATTAATAATTTCCACAAAAGTGATGAGAATTGGCATGTATGTGAATTTTTAAAAAATCACAAATTTCCAATAGAAAAATCTGGGATTGAGTATAATTCATATATTCACTATTTGAATCACTTGAGCAAACTACTTAGAACTCAGACTCTCAATATCCTGACCTTTACAAAGGGGTAGAAATCTCAAACTCATAAGATGGGTATTGCTACAGATAGAATGCTTTTGTCTCCCTCATCCACTGAAATCCTAATCCCCAGTGTGATGATATCAGGGGGTGAGTCCTTTGTGAGGGGTAATCTAGTCATGAGGGTGAAGCCCTCATGAATGGGAGTAATGCCTTATAAAAGAGATCCCAGAGAGCTCCCTCTCCTCTTCTGCTGTGTGAGGACTAGTCACTGAAACTTCTAGCAAGTTGATTTTGGACATCCCAGCCTCCAGAATTGTGGGAAGTATATTTCTGTGGTTCATAAGCTACCTAGTCTGTAGTGTATTTATTATAGCCGCCTGAAAGGACAAAAACAAATGTAAACAATAAATTATGCATGGGACCACTTTATAAACAATAAAGCAGTTCTAAGTTACAGTTTATACAGTTTATACTAGCACATGTTTTGATAGCATTTGAGACATAACAGTTGAGATGGCAATCATTCATGACGTGGATCTGTACCAGAACTGCATATATTTTGGGAAAAGGAAAAATCAAAATTTATGGGAGTGTTTCAACATATTAGAGTACTCATTTTTTTTCCTATTAATGAATAAGAATGTCTTTCCTTACTTCCCCAAGTATTGTTCCAAACGTTTACTCCTCTTAAATTGAGGATACATTTTCTAGAATAAACCCCTTTGCTATTAAATCATCTCAATAAATTCCCTCATTCTTCTAAATGATGACAAAAGCATGAAAAATACACATTCAGGGCCGATGAATATTTGTAAGTGTTTGTTTCAAGTATGTATGGAGATGAGAACTGAAGATCTTAATAGTACAATTTGTATAAGGTAGAATGTGGACAGTAGAATGTCTCATGCAGCCACATTATAATCCCGCTCACAGTGGTCCTGCAGTCCTGGTTTTTAACACTGTTTTTTGTTTGTTTTATGTACTTATTTGATAGAGAGAGAGACAGCAAGAGAGGAAACACAAGCAGGGTGGGTGGGAGAGGGAGAAGCACACTTCCCGCTGCGCAGGGAGGTCTGTGCAGGACTCAATCCTAGGACCCTGGGATCATGACCTGAGCCAAAGATAGCCGCTTAACTGACTGAGCCAACCGAGTGCCCCAAAACTGTTTTTCTTATTCCTGTTTTAATGATAAAGCAGACACTATTGGAGGCACTACAGTGACAAAATTGAATAAAGCCTTCTCTTGCCCTGCAGGAGGTCACCAGACTCTAAGCTCCCCAAGGGCAGGAACCTTGACTTGTAATATAGTTCCCTCCTCAGCCCCTGGCATAGGTCTGACCATGCATGGCACAATAGATTCTCAGCAGTCTCTGTTGAATGAATGAGTTGGGAAGATAGACATGTATCCTTAAAAAGTAATGGAAATTGATACAAATATTAAATAGTTATATTGAACTTCAAATTACTCTAAGATTTACGTATATTATCTGTATGTATGCAGATGGTAGCTCTTATTTTAAGCACAACATTCAAATTCGCAATCACATGGTGGTACTATGAGATATAAGAATAAGTATGAAGCTTTTTCTGGAAAGCAATTAATTATCATTACAATTTGATTATGGTTATAGAATCACTTCATTTTAAGTTGGCATTATAGTATAGGAACAAAATGTCACAGACTATCAGTTTCTATTATGCTTACAATCACTGTATTATGAATTAATTGATTTTTTTTCTATCAGGGATAAGAAAAGAATGAGATATTTTGAGGGTGGCACATACATCCCTAATGATTTAACTTTTTCCCCATATTGAACATATACCATATACATTTTTATTGTATCCAGATTAAAGATGGTATCTCATGTATGTCATTATGCATGATTTTGGAGTGATCCCTCTCAGCTTTCAAGTGACAAAATGGATATTAAATTTTTAAATCATTCACTAGTTGTAAAGAATTCCCACAAACTGGACCCATTGACCAACGGAATTAAATACTTAAAAAAGAGTTATAATCAATTCTTATAATTCATAGTAGCTATGCTCTGTAAAGACATTGTGACCACTGAACCACTGCTTTTAAGCTAGGTTCCCATGAGCTTCTGGTCACAATATTTTCACCAACCAATTAATACATAACCTCGTTTCATGCATGTTTCTGTTTAAAGACACCTTATTTAATAAACCTTGTTGATTCACCAACATTGAACTTACAACCACGAGCATTCCAGCTTATACCTTAGGGAAGCTCCTCTAACACACATATTTTTCTCATAAGGTTCATCCCAGTCTTCTAGTGTTCATGAACACTAGAAAGCATTTCAGCACTTTATTAGGCACTGTTTTCAAGAGTGAATCATCAACAAATTTTTTTTTTTTAATAATGCAAAAAATGTGGCACTGACTGTACTATGAAAAGAGCCTCATTTGCTGCATGAGAGCTGAAATGAAAAGGCGGGATGCCCCTCATTCAACCCCAGGTGGGAATGTATGCTCAGACTTTTTGCTGCTCTGGGCATGTTTGCATGTGACTTTGAAAATACAGCCTTCCAATACTGATTTTGGAGTTACAAGTAGATTTTAGCAAGAAGACAAATTTGGAAACACAAAATCCACAAGGAATAAAGATTATAGTTTTAAATAATATCTTACTTGATGTTATGACTATGTAGAGGGGGGAAAAAAAAACTCCTAGAAGGAAAGACATATGAAACAGGAATGTGATATTGCTTACACTTTTAATTAGCATGTGTTCCTCAAAAAAAAAAAAAAAAACATCATGTTATTCCTGAATTTAGCTACTTCATTTTCTTTTAGTTTTAACCACCAATCTATTTCTCTATTTAGTTATATATTTGAGAGTTCCTAATAATATGTTCATGTGTAAAATTAACAGTTAACCATTGTCATAAATTTAGTACAGGAGTCTCTCTTACAGTAATTACTCTACCTTTATACTTCAGCAGAATTTTATCACCTAAAGCACATACAGAAAATGTTATATTTTTTTCTAATTTTCCAAGAGAAAGGTGTAGTAAATCTGAGTGACATGCCTTGTTCATATTTCAGACATTATACTAAGTAGACATGATCAACTATGCTAAATACACGACCACAAGATCATTGACAGTGTAAAATTCAGGGAAGCCTAAAATGATACCAAGGCAAAGTCTAAAGCCAAATTAGTAGGGTTAACCCAGTATCAGAAAAAAAATTTAATTTAATTTAATTTAAAAATGCCAAACGTCAGTACATCCCTTTCAAAACTCTGAAACTCTTGGTTCAGATACACTGTTTTCCCCTTGATATAACCCCCACCCAGCCCAGCCCTAACTTTCTGTACAAAGAGATCCACAATTGCATTCTATTACTAGTCAAGAACCTACAATTTAAGATCTATTTTTGCATGAAAAGTCCTCTTTAAATTAAACTGTTTCTAATCAACAAGGAATTATTTAGATATTTCCTTGCCTTGGGCTGGAGACAAGGCAAAATTTTGAATGCATACCAGGGGAGTGTGTGGGATTTGTTTCACTTTTTTCTTCTGAAAGACAGTAAGACATGGAGGTTAGGAGCACAAACCCTGGAGTCAGACTGCCTTCAGTTGTATCCTGGTGCTTCTGCTCATTAGCTATGCAGTCCTGGAAAGTTACTTCTTCTCTTTGTGCCCCCATTGCCTTAGCCATCAAATAAGGACATCACCAGAGGTAGAAGTCCTTGAACTGTGGTGAGGGATATATGGGTCTATATAGGGAAGGAATGTCTGGCTTGTACTAAGCATTAAGTAAAACTCAGCCATCATTTTATCTTATTTCCAGTGGCTTCTTCTGTAACCTCCATAATTGGCAGCATTGTTCCTCTAACTCAATACTGGACTCACTTTGAGACTAGTGTTACAATTCATTTTGGATCTGCCACCCCCAATTATGGCTGAATGTTTTAGTTTTGATTGGGCTCTGTCATGTGACAAAGGTTATGGGATAGTCACTCCTGTGACTGAGTTACAATATCCGACTCTATCTTGGCCGATCCAAGAAAGAAGATGCTGTGTTCTAAGAGGACCACATGTCTGTGACATAAAGCCAGCAGCTAGTATCTGAGAAAGTTCCCCAGGTGACAGACAACAGGAAAATAGGAAACCTTAGTTATCCAAATGCAAGTAACTGAATTCTTGGAATAACCTGAATGGATGGAAAATGAAAGACCTTAAAGGCAATTCTGCAGATATCTGGATGTCAGAATTTCAGGACCCTGAGCAGAGAACCCACCTGAGTTGTGTTCTACAGAACTGGGGACTAATAATACGTGTTGTTTTAAGCCATTAAGTTTGCAGTAATTTATTGCAGAGCATTGAAAAATAATACAATGGCCTGAGAAATGGGAGGGGTTTAGGAATGGCAACACTGGTGTCACTTTTAAAAAACTCCCTCCTCAGAGATAGCCAACATGCTCGTAGTCCAGATTCTCAAGATATGGTCCCTGCTAGGGGCAATACATGTCCTTTTTCTCATGTAGAGACCTAAGCTTTGGGTCCAGTGGCCTACTCCTTGGTCTCAAAGACCACATCACTGTTTCTTTTGAGAGAACGGAAAAATATATATTTGTCTTTATGTCCATTCCACCTTGCCGAACTATGTGTGACCCCTGGACAAGAGCTATAGATATTTTGGGGGTATCTTAAGCCACAGAGGAGAAATTAACATAATGGCTGAATAATCACCATCATGAAACCCATCATATACGCAGTATATACACCACTGGTTTCAAAGAGAATTAATGTCCTGTTGGGAAGACAAATGTTCATGGAGATAAATTACAATCTTTCTCTCTTCCTTTTGCCTTCAACCAAAGAAGGAGAAAGGCAAGGCCCTTTATTGTCTGCAAATACTCTCTGCACTTGCTTGTCAAAACAGTCTGCTACAATTTAAATAAGGGACAGTTTTGAAATGCTTCCCAACTTCACATTTTCAAGGGTAATATTTTCTTTTGAGTTGACAGACAAAGCCTTCATCTGACAAATGAATGTACTCAGGAGATTATATCAATGGCTAATCCAATTAAAAATCTTTGATATGTTCGGTTATCTCTGCTGTGAATTTGATGAGCTGTAGATTGTAGAGAACTGAAAGTTATATTTACTTTTCACTTAAATCTTTATTAATCATTTTTGTATTTAACTTTAGGGAAATTATAACTTCTAATTATTTTTTCTTATCTTTAGAACGAAAGAAGCTAATAATAGAAGAATAATCCTACCCCAAATCTGTGGGGGTTTTTTTAGCTTAGCTTTTTCTTCGTTATCATTTGAAGCTTAAGCAAACCTATTTTATTAAATCAGTGTATAGAAACAAAAAAGAAACACACGAGTGGGGCAAAATAATTGGTCTGTTCTTGTGTGTATGTGTGAGTGTGTATGTGTTTATCAGTGTGGGGTGTATGTATGTGTGTGTGTGTGTGTGTGTGTGTGTTTGGTTTGATTAGAGTTACTCCTCCCAATAAAGCATCAGTTTATTCTACTGATCCAATTCCCAATTAGTTATTCTCACATACTCCAGACAGAGCTACCAGGTATATAGCCTTTATGATACAATTTTAGGCTTCCAGAAATATGGCAAGAAAAATATTATTTTTCTTTGGAAAATAGTCCAAAAATATTCCAAATATTCCAAAAAATGATTATTTTAGAATAAAAGCATGATTTGAAAACCTTTTTTGAGATGAAGCCATTGACAGAGGATAGGAGCATCATGAAGGCAAGGACCCTTTCCACTTCTTCCTTTAGACTATGAGTTTTGCTTCTTTGTTGCTGTGTGTTTGTATTTGCATGAAAAAAAGGAAGGGGCAAGGCAGTACTTTATTTTATTTTATTTCATTTCATTTTATTTATCCTCTTATATTTCATTTTGTATTTGACGTGGGAAATGCTGATTCGCAAATTTGTAACCTCACTTCCTTTCCTAAGAGAGTTATATTTCTGACTTAAAAAATCTTTCAAACTGTCTCCCAAATCTTTCCAGTAAATACCAGTGTGACAGCAGCAGTGCATCGGAACAAGGGTGGAAACCTTAGGAATATCTGGTTATCTCCTAATGGTGTCTAGGACGGCACTGCATCTTAGCTGAGAATTTCCAAACTAAATGATCATATCCAGTTCTCTTGCAAATTCAGTCAGAATTTTTAGAAAGGTGTTCCTCTATATTTTTTCTAAAACTTCTATCTCAAACCCTGTTTTCTTGCTTTTAATTCTACTTTATAAGATGTTACACCCAGAAAATTCAAATTCAAGTGAAAACATTTCCCTTCCTGAAGTGCTTCCCCCATGAAGAGAGAGCATGGCTGTGATGAGAATTCTTTACTCCCTGTCATTTGGCTATCACAAACTTGGCCCTCCTCTATTTTACATCCCTAAAGCTTTGCCTGTGTGATTATCAGAACTCCCTTTTCTGTGGGATTATATGTAATTAAGTTTTCAATCAATTTGACTAATTAAATGGAAGCACTGTCTGTTGGCTAGGTTGGGGAACTAGAAATGGGTTTCTGAGTATTAGTAACTCACTAGATGAATATGGGGAGTTATTTAAGACTCATTCTCCTATGAAGGGAGTAGAGGGGAAGTATCTTAGGTCAGGTCTATAGGTCCTGATTTTTCTAAGAACCCTTGATTCCTATTTCTATCTTCTGTGCTCTTGAACCTCAGACTCAAATTCCCAACTGTCTCTTCTTGCAGGTGAGTCTGGAGCCTCACCGAGTCCATCTGAAAAGTCAGCCACAAAGGGTTACATAACCCTATTGGGTTAATGCATGAGCCTAGAGAAGGGATCTGAATATTATCATTGATCTGGGCTTTACAGGCCTCACTGATCAAACGGTGGTTTTTATAGGAATGAGCCTATCTTAAGTTCATTGGTAAAGGCTTTGATTTTCTTTTATTTCTTCATTAAGCATGAATTAAGCATAGTGTTGAGAACATATTTTTTACCATGTCAGTGTTTCTAGCTTTGGACAAATATAAACTAATAGGACGTAATTTCTAGAGGGTGTCTTAGACATACTCTAGCCCAGCCTCCTCACTTTCTATAAAGAAACTGAAGCCCGTGAAGATACAGGATGTGCTATTTCAAGAGAAGCTTGAGTTCTGTGCTTCTTTCCCAGAGCTCTCACAACTGTGTAAGCTACCACACATTAGGTGCAACCAACATTGACATTCATAACTACTTTTGCCCCAAGCCTGAGGCCACTTTGCCAAGATGAAGAATTACTTGGAGCAAACATAACTCAGCTCAATTACAGGATAAGTGGCCACCATCTAGCATCCCTTAGGTATCCAAAGAATTGGAAATCTTGAGGTCCAAGTGCACCATGGGTGCCATGTAACCCTTATGTCTCTCATTTTCTACCAGGCACATCCTTTCATCACCTTTTGGAGTAAATAAAAGCTGTAGGAAGAATCCTCATGGAAAATATGATTTCCAGAAAGATAAGCAACAATCTGAGTGAGAAAGAGGCATATAAATACCTTCATGGGATCTGAGGTCATAGAGCCTACAGACTAAAAAGAAGAAAGCTCACATTTCATTCTGGCTTCTTCCCTCCATTGGGCCCTTCCTCAAGAACCCCACCAGCCCCCAAACAGGAACCAACCCCTTCACTTCACTTAACCCCTCCTAAATGTGTATTTCCTTCAACAAGTGCATTTATTGCTGACCTATGCTTCTTTCCTCGGCTAACCAGAGCACAAGGCAAAGTTTCCCATACTTTAAATTCTTCAGTATTTATTTAAATAGTCTGCTCTGGACTGTCATGCATTATTAATACGCTGCCTTGGATATATGTTCTTCCCTTATTTCCTGTGTGTTTTTCACATCACCCTGCAACATTACAAGTTCTTGAGGGGAGAGGCCGTGACTTCTTTGGCATCTCTAACAAAACTTACTACTTAATAAGCATTCATTGAGTTTACATAAATCTCCATGGAGACTCGAGAAAAGGGTGAGTTTTGTTTGTTTGTTTGTTTTTCAGCCACTCTTTCAATGTTCTTGTCATGGTTAAACAAGAAAATAAAGGACCTGGACCTCTGGTGAGTTGAAACTAGCTCAGTATCCAAGCACCCATTCATTAAAAGCATTGATAGTTTCAAAAGGCAAAGACAATTTTTTTAATGTTTAATTCTTTTTAAATTGTAGTTATATATCTATATTTTCAAATTGGAACATATATTTATTTAAAAGTTAATATAGATAGATAGGTCAATAACTAATAAGATTTCTGAAGATTGGTCTATAGTGACCCCAGAATCAATTGTTGAGATCTAGAAATATGATATATCTCTACACCAGAAATGAAACCATTTTGCTTTTCCCAGCTAAACTAATTCTTATTCTGTCATGCTTACTGATCACAAATGTTTCAGGGAATAATATGTACTAGAGCTATCAGGGACAGGTCTGCAATGTTAAATAGTAGCAAGTCAAAGATGACAAGTCTTGTCATTTAATGAGTCAAAGATCAGATACTAATATTGTATTAAAACTAAGTGATGTGCACTCATAGTCTGCTACTCTCTTTGCTTGCAAAATGTCAGCAAAGAAGCAACAGGAAATAGAATGTGGGAGACAAAAGTTGCCCATACTTGAAGGATGGCAATGAAACAAAATGAAGTTTGTTTAATTGAAATAATGAATTGTTTAATTAAAAGAAATTCATATCTCCCATTCATTAAGATATGCATCATTAAGATTCCTTTTAGAATAAAAATCTGATATCTGCTTTGGAACTTCACTGTTATTTTCATGTGTTTTTATATTCCAGAATAATACTGCCTGGTAAAGGAGGAAAGAAAATATGCATTTATGTTTCTAGTGTTCTGTGCGTATACCACTGTCTCAGATAAAATTAACAGCTTCAAAAGAAATGCACCAGAAATTATGATTAATCTAGAGATATAAATTGGAGGTGAGAGCAGTATGACTCAGAGCACTCTTGAAAGCTTTAAGATTTAAGTCTCTTAAAATTTAAATTCATATCCACTGAATGATGACAGATCAAGGCATCTCTAAGAAACTCTGAAGGCAGCTGGCACCTTGCATGCTGCTTTTTTATGGGAACACATAGATGAGTAGAATAAAAATTCTCTATGAAAAATAAAATTGATCATTGGAGGAAAGAAACTGATTTCAGAATATAAAGTACACACAACCACATTTTTTTTTTCCCCTCAATTTTGTATTGGTTGAAAAGATCGTACTTCTTGGTTCTTGGTAGAGAAATATCAAATTTTTGTCGAGTGACATCTGTCTTCATTAAATAGAGTAATTTCCCAGAGAGGAGCAAGAGTTTCAATGGAACAATAGGACACTTGCCAGTTGACAGGAAAGAATGTTCCCTGACCTGACCACTGTTGATGGGACTCTGATGTGTTCTCCCAGGAGCGGATGGTCTAAAGCATTGATTCATTAGTCTGTTTAATCTTCAGGCTTGCTAAGAAAGAGATCCTCCTTGATTTAAAGGCTGTCAGGCTGTCATCTCAGGAGGTTCATCCCTTGTCATTCCCTCCATCCACAATCAAAGAAAATGACTCCTAGCCCTGTTACAATGAATTAACATAAAGAAGAAAGAAATCTAGAAATAGAACCTGAAATTTTCAACTAGGGACATCTGCATTTCTATCTCTATCTACTTCTACTCCCAATGTGCTTTTCAATCACTCAGGTAGATATTTTCTATTCTTACTATAATATTAGCAGTTTTTTAAAAATCTCTGTTGAAAAAAATTATGGTTTGTGTTGAGTTGACAATTGTAGTGTTAAGACAAAAGTTACTTTTGTAATCACGATGTTAATATTTAGAATTCAAATTTTGATACAGGAACCCAAACACATTGCAAGGAAAGTTGAGAAGAATAGATCTTATTTGTGGGACAAACAGAAAAGCAGTGAAGTCCAATAGAGCTAACTGTTGGAGTGCCTATATTGCCGCATTTGGGATACATAATGTTACATTGGATGGAATTAACAGTGGTCTGAGTTCTGCTGTAAAAGTTTTAGATATCTTTACCATCCCTTAACATATAATTTATTAGGAGCCCAGGTTAATATCTACATGTCTAGTAGCTGAATTAATGTTAGAGAAATACTTAACATTGTGCTCGCTTCGGCAGCACATATACTAGAAATACTTAACATTGTTAACACTAGGTGACATTGTTGACCTGCCATTGTTAAATGCCAGATATCATGTTTACAGACAACCCCATTTAAATTTTTCATTATTATATTTAGCTATCACCCAGATCATACTGGTTGATTCTGGTTAATATTTGTTTTATTTAAAAAAAAATATTTGTTCCATTTCTCAGTTTCCATATCCCATTTAGTAAATCTGCTAATGTAATCACCACTCTGATTATTGACATTGTACTGAGTAGGAGTACAGAAACACTGCAGTGACATTTTTGCAGGTATGATTGGAGTAAACACACTACATACTAAGAGTTCATACACTCCTGTGGTTGGTGAATAGTTTTACACTGTGTGATCTGGAAGAACATCACTTTGATTCTCTCCACCTGCATCTCAATACAGTATTCACCAAGATGCTATCTTCTGTGGTATGCACAACATTCTCCCCGTTGTCAGCCTCAGGCTTATCTGTGACTCCATTTCCAACCTGCTTCCACCACTATCATTTCTGCTCACCCTCCATACTATCTTGGAAATAGTCTTGTAGTAGCATTCAACAGTCTGTATGCTCACTATTCTTACCTAGGCTGTTAAAATGGCCTCCTAACTAATGGCCATTAGCCATTCTAGTCTGTGCCCTTTCTAATTCTTTGTCAGAGTTTTGTCGAATTAAATGTCCTAATGCACAGTTCTTATCATTGTTCTTTCTGCCTTCCCCTATTGTCTATGTATCAGGTATACTCTTCAGCTGGATTGTTATCACTGCAGCCCTAAATCTTGGTTAAATAAGTCTTCATAATTGGATCTCTCTTCATACTTATATCAGAGTGGACAATGTCCCATGGATCCCCTCCATGCCTTTGCTCTCTTTCACACTTAACCTCCACCTGGAAGGGCTCTTCATCTGTATGTCCACATTGTGTACACGTCAAAGCCCAACAAAAAGTCTTCTCCTCACTATTTATATAAATTTCTTAGCTAGCAAAAAGTTTTACTTTTCTTTTTTTAAATTGCCATGTCACTATTCACACAACCTTACTTATGAAATACCATTTACATCACCTACTTTGGTGGTTTATACATTAACTGTAAGTTTCTCCTAATTGAAGTACATGTCTTGTAGGTTCCCTGACTCTCAAAAAAAAAAAAATATATATATATAGATCCCTATATATATATATCATAGTCTAACACGTGGTTAATTACAAATATTTTCCAGAATCTTTATTGTTATTATTCTCAAATCTACACAGAACAACAAATATTTTCCAGAATCTTTATTGTTATTATTCTCAAATCTACACAGACCAACAGTTTTCAATTATCACACACTTACTTCTAATCTTTGATTCAACTTTGAAGACATGGAAGAATATTGTTTTTTCCTAAAAAGTCATGGATGCTTCTATTAAAGGTTGGCAAATACATGGAAGATGAGTTTCGCCAATGGAAAGTGGGGTGGGGTGGGAGGATGGGCTTGGGGCACTGGGGATACATGCTTGAAAGAAAAGCTTGTGGCCTAAAGAGGAGAGCATGCCTTGGGGCGCCTGGGTGGCTCAGTGTGTTGAGCAGCTGCCTTCGGCTCAGGTCATGATCTCAGGGTCTTGGGATCGAGTCCCGCATCGGGCTCTCTGCTCAGCAGGGAGCCTGCTTCCTCCTCTCTCTCTGCCTACTTGTGATCTCTCTCTCTGTCAAATAAATAAATAGATAAATCTTTAAAAAAAAAAAAAAGAGGAGAGCATCCCTTTACTAAGATGAAAATCATCACATTCAAGAACACTCCTGGATGGAAAGTATGATCACTCAGTGACTGACCGCTACATAATATAAGATGTCATTATCCTAGGGTTTTATTGAAGAAGAAGTATCAATTAATGCCAGTGCAAACTCTAGTATTAGATGTGGGAACACGCACTTCCCCTACAACATTGTGTTGAGAAACTCAAAATGGAAACCCTTGGGTTGAGAGTCTAAGGAGAAATAGGTGGTGTGGTATTGGTGGCTGATACTTGAAAGTTATCCCTGGGCCAGATGAATAAAGATGAGTTGGCACGTATTACCTCAGAATACTCCTTAACCTGTTCTTTGTTGACTATGGGGACTAATGATGTTAGAACAGTGGTGAAGCAGGTGGGTGAAGTAAATTCTGGAATGACATCCTTCAGGGCTGGGTTATCTGAAGAGAGGTGAAGATGGAGAGAGTGGAAGAGAGGGAGAGTGAGGGAGCAGCTTGAGGGGCTTTTAAATAGTCACCTAGTGTGAAGAGATGAAGCTTACAAGTATGTCACCTTTTCCCTAACATTTGCTTTCCAAGGAATATCATTTAAAGATAAGGATAAAAAGAACTAAGCAAAGAATTTCAATCCTACCTAATCAGGTAGCTATGATAGGAGATGAGAAAAAAGAAAGGTAGACTGTCCAGCTTCAGGCAGAGCTCATGCTAACTCCACCACAGGCTCGCCACGAGAACTGGGTCCTCAGAGTCCTGTCACTTTTCTCCCTGGGGCAACTAAGGATGTTGTGGTCTCTGCTTTCATCCCTTCTTTTAGAAACTGATTTTAGCCATTTCCTTCAATCAAGTGAAAATGACAGGTAACAGCAGAAAATGTCATCCTTCCAATAGATATCTGTATTTCAAAGAAGGATTAGTCTTTAAGCTTATGGATCTTTGGTGATGTTTCAGGCACTCTCTTAAAAATGGGGTAACAGGGCGCCTGGGTGGCTCAGTGGGTTAAGCCCCTGCCTTCGGCTCAGGTCATGATCTCAGGGTCCTGGGATCGAGTCCCGCATCAGGCTCTCTGCTCAGCAGGGAGCCTGCTTCCTCCTCTCTCTCTCTGCCTGCCTCTCTGCCTACTTGTGATCTCTCTCTGTCAAATAAATAAATAAAATCTTTAAAAAAAAATGGGGTAACATGTTAAAGACATCTGAGCTTTCATAAGATCTCTAATGTCCCTCCTAAGTGGCCACAGGGAAAAATAAGAGGGCCTTGTTAAGTAAAATACCCTACCCTTGCTACACCTACTTGAAGGAGGTACTATTTTTTAGGAACCAAATAGCAGCTCCTTTGCTGAGGATGATTAGCTTAAGAGCTCTTTGCAATAACTTGGTTTCCTTAAATATCCTGTTTACTTTGTTTCCCATGACTTACAATTCTCCTCCTTTGTGATACACAATATTTATATCCACCCAAAACAATACTAAAGGTCCACTTTGTCCTTTTGTCCCTCATAGACTGTTGAGTTCCAAATAATTCATTTCCAAACAAGAATATATGAAATATCAAACCCCTCAGATTGTTTTTCAGAGGGGTTTGATATTTCATATATTCTTATTTGGAAATGAATTATTTGGGTTTGAAGTGGCGGGGGGGTGGGAGGTTGGGGTGCCAGGTGGTGGGTATTATAGAGGGCACGGATTGCATGGAGCACTGGGTGGGGTGAAAAAATAATGAATACTGTTATGCTGAAAATAAATAAATTTAATTTTAAAAAATAAATAAAATAAAACAAAATAAAACCACAAAAATTTTTTAAAAAATAAAAAGAAAAAAAAAGAATATATGAAATATCTTTAATTGACCCTTGTAAGAATGGCAGGGGTTAGTGTTTTTTTAAAAAAGGGGGGTGGCTAGGAGGAAATGCCCTTTCTTACTCCTCCCATATGCTGTCACTGAAGGGGGCTGCTTTGCTAATTATTCTCAGAATAGTAGGTTGCTTGTGGGGTTCATACTACTGGCACACTAAGAGACTGAAGTCCATATTACCTAGAGAAAGATCTGATTGATGACGTCCTACATGACAGGCACAAATCCAGGTATGTGCAGAGATGCAACAGGACACAACACTGAGAAATACCCTTGCCCTCATGAAGCTGACATTCCATGGGAATATGAGGCTGATTTAATTCTAGGTGCCGGGGCAAGTAGAATGGTAATCTGATTTAGATGGATCTGAAACATCTTGCTTAATACTTCACATTTTGGAAAAAAAGCAGGAAAAATTTTTCCAAGTGAAAAAGAATATCAAAAACTTGAATAAGCATCCACTGTTCTTACTGAATGAATAGAATTTGAATGTTCACCTATTTTACTTATAATAAAGGAACAGAATAAAAGTTGTAGTATCTCTATAACTCTATATCTCTATAAAGGGTTACAACGTAATTGGGACTAATATACCTCACCCCATTCTAGCACATTCACTCTTAGAATCCAAAATCAAGAACTTCCCAATAGTGAATTTTTTTTTCTCTGTGATAACTGGACAGGAAATTTAAAGAAATCATGTCCCAAGCTCATCCTCTTATGCTCCCTGTAGTTTTACTAAGGAAATGACCATGTCCAAGGACCATATTAGAACTATATTAGGACGGGGTTTTTTTTTTTTTTTTTTTTTTTCTTTTTCTGAATGTGCCGTAATTGATGTAGGTTTGATTGAAAGAAAACTGATGTAAAAGTGTTATATGTTAACATTAAATTATTGTGCTGTTACTTGGAAAATACATCCTGAGAAGCAATAAAGTAAAGGAATATAATATATTATTGCTGAAGATGAGAGCAAACAAGACTTATGTAGGCATTGATAATAAATTAACACTCAGATTGTTTTATAAGGTCTTGCTGCTGTTATACCTGTCCACCCTCTCTCACTGGACTCCCAGCTGCAAGGGACTTGATATTAACAGTCACTCTGGGTTCAACATCATTCATGTTCACTGTCAAGTCATCACAAATCCCACATTCCCATCATCTCTCAGGCTTAAAAAATTCATTTAACACCAAGGGCTAATTAATTAGCTGGATTTTCTTATATTTAATGGAGAACATTCTAAATCATTAGAATCCAGCCTTCTTCAAATTTAGGTCACTTAAATGTTATAAGAATGCCTGTCAACAGAAAACCTAGCTCTTTTCCCCCTTCCTGGATTTTATCTTATTAGTAATCAGGTGTTTAAAAACATGTGTTAAGGCAGAGCAAGGAAGGGTATCTTCATAATTCTTAACAGTATGCAAGTCCTTATTTCTAAGATTCCTTTTTCATTTTACACACAAAATGAACTTCACCTTTAAAATATGTGGTATCATTAATTCTAGAAATGGTGTGAAGACCTGATGCTATATGTTTGCATATATTCGATTATAAAAGGGTTCCCTTTTCTCTATGACTAAAGGCAGAAAATGAACTTCCTAAAACTATGGCTGTCAATTTTCTCATGTTGGGGCTATCTGATCTAAGACTGGCAAGTCTTTTATTTGACCTTGGCAAGCTCTCAATACCAAACAAAATCAGAAAGAACAATAAGGATTTATACCCATGTATACAAATAAAAATGACCTTATTCTACAAAGCTTCAAATTGGTGAATAGTCATGTATCAATTTCCATAAACACCTTACCTCTGAAACTAGATCATTTCTCCTGTGCAAATCTAAGACCTCTATTTCTTGAGGATGGGAAACCCCAAGTTCGTGTTGACACCAGAGATATAGTTTCCATCATTTTGTATTACCTGCTCAGTTTTATTTAAAGATTATTTTCCAAAATAAAACCCAAATGGATCCTAAGATAAGTTCACAGTAGAAAGATTCAATCAAGAGCAAAATCATCTTGAGAGATTTATCCTCATGGATATGAATGAATTATTCTAGACAACAGTTCTCTGCAATCCTTTGGGTTAACATTTGATGACAGTGTTCAAGGCCAGATTTTCCAAAATGCTATTTCCCAATACAATTGCATTTAAAAATGTTTAAAATAATGTGAGGTGGTTTGCAATTTATTTTCGTATTCTCTCCCTAGAAATACAGTTGAGAATTTTTGCTGAGGTAAGAACGCTCTCAGATTTTAGCTCCCATTCTAAAGATTCGTTTCTAGAATGAAGAGAAGTGGAACCTAAACCCCATAGAAGTAAGATTTCCACAAAATTTCTATCAGATTCTGCAGTGAATACACAGACTGCCCATGGACTATATTAAGTCAAATGTGACTTAATGTGAGTGGCTGTTCATTCCAGAAAATACAGACCTACATGCTTAGAGCATAGATGCCCTCAGGTAGCAACTCAAGAAGCATAAACATGCCTAAAATAATTTAAGGGTGATGGGGTAGGGCGGTTAGGTTCATTATCAGGTGGCTGTAGGCTTGAACAACTCCATAGTTTTCAGTGTAGACCTTGGACCCTAAAAGTCTCTTCAGAAGAACCACAAGACTCACCAAAAGTTCAGAAGATTCACCAGAAGGGTAATGACCCAAAGAGCACAACACAGCTTTTGAGACTGTAGATAGTTTGTGGAAGGGTCAGTTTCCCTCACTCTGTAGGCAACAGTGAGTCTCCCTTCAGGTCTCAAGAAACCAGCCCATAGGATTCACCTTGGAACATTTGAAAGCCCTTGACATTCATACGAGATGACCGTCATAAATCCCAAGGACCCCATATTGAGAATGCCACATTTTTGTCATTTCACTCATAAAGTTTATTTAATAGTAACACGGTGTGACTTTAATGACAGCAAATGTGATTTTCAGGAGTACAATGGCAATGAATGGGCCACTAGAATCTGACCTTTGTCAAGCAAATGTCTGCTAGCCCATTACTCTCTCATTGGGAGACTCTAGCTCATCCTTCTTTGTAGAAAAAGTAAAAACTTCAATATTCCAGAGACCTTCAAGAACTAAACCATAAATGCTTCCTGGAGCATGCCAGTGGCCTATTTGCAGCAAACTACATCATCCTTCAGGACAAGACTTACACAGTTTTTTGATCTGCTGATGATACCTGGCAAAATGTCTTGCACTGGGCAAGTATTACCTAAATACTCATCAGGTAAATTTAAAAGTGAATGAATCAATGAATTTATCTATAAGATGATGGTATGCACCATAGTTGTTCTTTGCATCAACTCTCTGGAGTGATTGAAAGCATTGAAAAAAAATAGCATTGTTGTACCTTACAAAAAGCCTAGATCCAGGTAACCCCACTATTTAATCTAAATCCCTTTTATGAAAATATGCTTCTACTAGCCAAAGTGATTTAATCGATTCTAATATACTTCATCACCCAGTATATTTGAGAATAAAGTACAAGCATCAATACTAAATAAAGCATCATTAACAAAATTCACATATATCCTGAACATCATAACATATAACATCGTGCATAGTGTTGTGGATTTGATGGTTTTGAAATACTTTTAAAATCTGTCCCTTTGAATGCTGAAGTCCAGTGCAATAAACATTGTGTGGTCTCTTGTTAAATTGTTTCAAATTTTTAAACCCAATGATTATTTAAATTAGGAATCACATGTTTACATACAATTACTATATATTCATTTGCTCACATGCCTTCTTACCAGAGAAATTAATAATTTAAAAAATCTTTGTATCTCTTCAATATAGTGATTTTCTGGACATTCTACATCACACCAAAAGTGATGATCCATTTTTTTTTAATCAATGATAAGACTACTTCAAACACCATGACATTATCTCAATCTTGATGATGTCATTATAAGGAAGGGAGTTGAGGAAAATTGGAGGGGGAAATGAACCATGAGAGACTATGGACTCAGAAAAACAATCTGAGGGTTTTGGAGGGGCAGAGGGTGGGAGGTTGTGCGAGCCTCATGGTGGGTATTAGGGAGGGCACGTATTGCATAGAGCACTGGTTGTGGTGCATAAACAATGAATTCTGATACTCTGAAAAGAAATTTAAAAAAAAAAAACATTAAAAAAAGACTAAAAAAAAAAAAAACCCAAACCTAAGAATTCTTGAAACAGTACCATGAACCAACTTCTTTTTCTATAGTTAAGTAGTGCCTATATATAATTTAATAGAATTTTCTTTTCTTTTCCTTTATTTTTTTAAGACCTCATTTATTTATTTGAGAGAGAGAGAGAGCACAAGCGGGGAGCGGGGAGGCACAGATGGTGGAGAAGCCGCTTCCCGCTGAGCAGGGATCCCAACTCAGGGGCTCAATCCCAGGACCCCAGGATCATGACCTGAGCGGAAGGCAGTCACTCAACCAACCAAGCCATCCAAGTGCCCTGGGATTTGCTCCTCTTTTCCATATTTACAACATGCAGGTGTCACCTTACTTTTTTGAAGCAAAGTGGCTTTACTGTTCACAGATTTTTCACTCTCCAATGGGCCGCAATGGGTGTGGGAGAGGAAGGCTTAGAGAGCCAGCTGGAATCCTTCTCGGGGCAGGTTTCCAATGTCAAGACAGGGCCCAGTTACCTCAACTCCACCAAAAAGACTTAAGGTTAAGGCCAGGAAGACGGAGGTGGGCTGGGGGGAAATATGACAGTGATCGAGATGCTTTAAGTCTACACACGCAAAATGAAGGAGGGGCAGGCAGATGTAGGGCAGAGGGGAGATGAGGCTTACGGTAAGACCAGCAAAACCCAGTGGACCCTTGCTGCTCCTTCTTCCCTGGACAGCTTACTTGCTGGGGAGTAGGCTGTTCCCCACAGATAAAGGTTTGCCTCTGCCAAACAAGGTTACATTTTATAGGGAAGAGACACTAATGCTTACAATAGAATTATTCATAGAACTTTTGTAATCATTTAGTTTATATTACTGATTAATTTATATTATTACATGTATTTAATTTAATTTTTTAAAAATTTTTTAAAAGATTTTTATTTATTTATTTATTTGACAGAGAGAGATCACAAGTAGGCAGAGAGGCAGGCAGAGAGAGAGGAAGTGAAGCAAGCTCCCTGCTGAGCAGAGAGCCCAATGCGGGACTCGATCCCAAGACCCTGAGATCATGACCTGAACCGAAGGCAGTGGCTCAACCCACTGAACCGCCCAGGTGCCCCTAATTTAATTTTTATTATATTACTCTACTGCGTATATTCCTTTATTACCATCAACCAACTGTAGCAACTGTGGTACTCGTTTATTTACTTTGTCTTTATCTGTGTGTATTTAAATATTTGCAATCACATTATAAGTACATGTTTACTTAATATATATTTTTTAAAGATTTTATTCATTTATTTGACAGAGAGAGATCACAAATAGGCAGAGAGAAAGGGGGAGGCAGGCTCCCCGCTGAGCAGAGAGCCCGATTTGGGGCTTGATCCCAGGACCCTGAGACCATGACCTGAGCCGAAGGTGGAGGCTTAACCCACTGAGCCACCCAGGCGCCCCGTACCTAATATATTTTAAATGGTACTTATTTAATATATCATCTTAGTAGTATCACCGGCCTTAGCAATCAGATCCCAGTATCAGAGGCATCACCAGTATTTATAAATGATGAGATTTCCTTGTCTGGCTTCCCATGTGTGCTCTTTTCTTCCATCCCTGCTCTCCAAACTGACCTGTGTGCTCCTCTGTGTGTTTCTCACTGGGGTTCAGTGCTCTAACAGTGAGCTAACAGGCTAGTTGGTCCCGATGTCTTTCCTCAATTTCACAGTCTCTGTCTTATATTCGCTGATATCAAATGTTTCCTTCTTGATTTGGATTACTATGATTTCCTAATTTCCAACACCGTTTCAAGTTCCTTCTCTGTTTGCACCTTGTTCATAATTTTTTTTTCGTGTCTGAAAAGGCAGGTAGTAGGAGATTTTGTGCAAGTTAATACCAGGTCCCTGAATCATGCGCCCTGTTTTGGTGGACTACCTGACCCGTGCTCAAAGTGGAGCCCTTTCCATCTCTTTCAGGATCCCCTTCGAGGAGTAGCTAGTCTGATTCTGAATTGCACTTGTTAGTTATGGGGTCACATAGATTTGCATTTAGGAATCCATTTCTTTAGATCACCTAGGATTTTGTTCCTCCTGCCAGTGGAAATAGCTTCCTTTGCTGATGCATATCCTAGTTGACTTGAGATCAGTAAATATTTACTGAGCACTTAATCCGTGCCATGAAGGAATAGGTATATGCAAATTAATAGGACAAGCCCCTTCTTTCTTGGAGCCTAGGATCTACTGGAGATACAGACATAAAATGACATAATGTTTTGCAGGACTGTGCTGGATCAAATTCTGTATGTTGAGGTGAAGTTTAAAGCAAGGAGTCAGAAAACCCTGATTCAAATGGTGACATTGTTGCTTTGAAATGTAAACTATTAGTTCTCTTAACTACTTTCATATTAGTTTCTTTGCATGTCAAACTATCATACCAATACTTGCCTCATAGAAATATTATAAAAATGGATTGAAGAAATTCATCCAAATTAACATTTATAAGCATTGAACTGTAAGGGTGTTGTTACTATGTGACAGCCCATGTTTCTAAGCAATGTGATTGTATTACTGTTTCTATATAGCCACTGCCCTCCAGCCCAACACCAGCAGGAGCACACATATATTTGACAAGTTAGAAGCATTGCTTATCACAGAGTGGGGAGAATGTACATTACAGGGCATTCTTCAGTAAGAAGGTAGTAGAAAGGACCTATTGTAGGATTTGAGTTTGTGTTGGATGACATTTGGGGTTGTCTCTGGATGGGGTGCTATTGGGAATCATAGGTAATTTTTGTGATTGGGTATCTTAATAAATCTTATCTAGAAGGAAGAACAGCTGGCATCAAGATAAAGTGTTGTTGCATTTAATCACTAAAAAAGTGGTGGTCGGGGCAGGTTTCCAGAAAGGAGCATGGACAGTGTTTGGTCATCTGTGTGGTTTAGACAATGTGTGTGACTTTGTCTGTATTCAGCCATGACTAAGCAGTGATCTCGTTTTGGTCTTCATTCATCACAGAGTGGCCTTGTCTGGTACAGATGAAATTGTTTATGTTCAACAGAAGAACACCAAGATCTGCCTGTGAGTGCCAGGCCAGCTCCTGGATGCCAGGGGCTGTTTTTCTCTTTCCTGATGTAAATATGTGTATGCTTGTGTGTGTGTGTGTGTGTGTGTGTGTACACACATATCTAGAAGCTCAGTGTCAATGTCAAATTCTGTAAAACTGAATAAATTAAAGTCTCAACATATTTTCATTAGTAGAGATGAAATCCTTTTCATTTAAAAAAAATCCCACAAGCTCTTTTTCATTTGTATTTATATATGCTTCCTTCTGTGTATTCCGTTTAAGGTGAAACATCATAATGTTGGAAAATAACGACAAAAATTATGACTATTAGACACATACATGTTTTATGAAAGAATAACCAAGTATTAAAATAATTAGACAAAAGTAATCACTTTCTTCAAGAAAAGAAAAAGATTCTAAACTTCTCTAAGATGGAAAAAAAAATAAGCAAAATTTATATGGATGTTTTCCTGAGTTCAAGGTTTGATTATGTTTTGAGCTGTCCTGCCTACCCAGTGCCAAAGAGAAAGAGAGAGAGAGAGAGAGAGAGAAATTATATTTATGGGGCAAAGAAGAAATAATTATTATTTCCCAAACATATTTATTCCAATATGTACCACTGAAGGAAGCTTCTTAGACAACCCAACAAATCATCCTCATTCTCAGCCATGCTTGCATTTTGCATGGAACTATCTATGCCAAATGGTCATTTTTCTCACATTTATTATGTTAACAGGATAAATGCCAACATTTGTCAACATCTTGTAAATGATGAGTCTTAATGAGGCAAGCTACTGTTTCACTCCTCTGAGGAATTTCATAGCAGAATAAGCAAAATATCAGGTTAAAGCAAGTGGGAGGGAATCCCAGAGAGCAAACCTTTTCTATGAATGTATATTCCTTGAGGTTTTGCTTAGAGTGTGTTCTAGGATCCAGGCCAATTTGGCCTAAACCTTTATACAACATTTTAATTATATTTTTAACAAATCCTGCAAAATGAGGTTCACATGTTGATTCAGCCAAAAAAAAAAAAAAAAAAAAAAAGGCAAAAAAAAAAAGGCAGTATCTACAAGCTAAACAGAATGCAAGAGAGAGGGAGTGACTTGGAGATGTTGCCAAAAACCAGTGAATACAGTGTTTTTTATAATAGCAGGCCATGTTGTGTTCATACTGGGGTAGGTCTAAAGACTGATGGAGGATATATTCTTGCTCTAGAACAAATGAATCAGCAAGTTTTTATTTAACATGTATGCTAGACAAGTTTTATTTAACACATGTGTGCTAGAAGTAGAAAATGTGGCATTTACCAAAACCTTGTTTAGAGCATGAGGACTTGAGGCAAGACAAAGTTTAAATAAGGTACTGCTTATGCTGGCCAAGGGAATGAGACTGTATTTTTTTACAGGCTCTGTAATGAGCCTGAACTCAATACAAGATTATGGTCAGTGTCCTAAGTTTGGGGGTCCGAAATATTAAGTGCGTGTTTAAGTTCTGACTTCACTGATTACAAACTATATACCCTTGCACAAATCACTTTATTCCCTTTTGTCTCAGTCTTCTTGTCTATAGAATGGTAAGTATTACCTAGAGTGTGAGTTAGAATGCCATCTAATGTTTCCGAGCGCTTATTATGCGCCAGAGGCAGTTATAAGCCAGAGTTCAGCAACTTTGCCACAGAGGGCCAGATATTAAGTATTTTAGACTTTGTGGGCTGTATAATCTCTGTTGCAACTACTCTCTCTGCCCATAAGTGCAAAAGCAGTCACTGACAACACATAAAGGAGTGAGCAGCACAACGTGTTCTAATAAAACTTTATTTCCAAATCAGTCAGTGGGCTGGCTACAGTTCTGCTGACCTCTGTTCTACATGCATTCACTCAGTAATTTTATTTCCATTTTTTTTTTTTTTTTTTGGATCAGGACACTAAGGCATGGGGAGAGTTTAAGTAACTCACCTAAGATCACAGAGTAACAAATGTCGGAGAAAGAATTCAGTCCCAAGTGTCCGGTTCTACAGCTTGTGCTATTACCTGTAGCTGTTTCTTTCAGCCATAGGTCTTCAGTGAACTGGGGGAGAGCAGTTTCCAGGCAGGGGTGAGGGGAGACGCTTGCTGGCAATTGTCTGAGCTACACGTGGGAAGTGAGAAAAGAAAATCAATAGCAGGGAACTCTTCCAAAATGGTAGACTATGAAAACAAGAAATAGATCAAAGGAGAAATAGGGGCAAAACAGTATTTTTTTTTTAAATTTAAGGCAGGAATGATATTTTGCATTTGTTTAAGTGATAATAGGAAGGGGAGAGATTAAATAATATAAATAGATAAAATAATATGAAGAGGTCTGGGGACAAGACAAGGAAGAGATTCAAAGAGCAGTTACTCAGAAAACAACTAGATACATCTCTCTGTGGCAAGAGTGAGTTGTGTTAACACAAGTAATTTTATATGTTATGTAAATGGAAATTTTGAAAATTTCTGCACAAAACTTTCTATTTTCCTCCGGGAAACAAAGAAGACCATCTACTCAGAGAGTCATGGAGAAAATTGAAATTATTTGCTTTGCAAAAAAGTTGTTGTTATAATGCGTTGAGGTGTTGACTACCTATAGTGCCAGGTACCCTATAAAGCCTTTTTAAAGTATTGTTTCAGGGACTCGGTCGGTTAAGCATCTGCCTTCAGCTCAGGTCATGATCTCAGGGTTCTGGGATCAAGTCCCACATCGGGCTCCCTGCTCAGAGTGGAGCCTGCTTCTTTCTCTCCCTCTGCCTGTTGCTCCCCCTGCTTGTGCTCTGTCTCTCTCAAATAAATAAATAAAATGAGAGAAGATAAAATAAAATTAAAAGTGTTATTTCATTCCAAACACAGAGCATCCCTATGAAGTAGATACTCTCATATTAGATTTAGACAGGAGACTGAAGCTTAACTAGAAACTTGCCAATTAGGGAGAAATACACTATATATATATTTTTTTTAATTAATTTATTTATTTCAAGGATAATGCTTTTATCCATTATCCTACAATGCCCACTAGAATAGAATATCAGGAATAGCTGACTTGGGAAAGACAGGAGGGCTGTGACCAACAGCTGGAGACATGATGCTAGCATCTTAGACTCTGCCCGGTTGCGTAGACCCCCTCAGGCGGGATATGATTAACTACACAATGAATGATTAAAACATCAACTGTTCTAGAAAACCTGAGGTATAAGAAGTCATTCCCTGATCCAGTCCATCACCAAAGTCTATCTACTTTCAGAGTAGTTATGATATAGAACAGGAGAAGAACATGGAGATCTTTCCTTTGGAGAACATCTTGAGAGCAGAGCTCAGCAAAAGATAAAAGGGGACCCACATAGTGGAAAACATGAAAATCAGCATTCAGGGTGATCCAAAAGTTTGAGTGAGAAGTGCACTCAGGAGCCCAGGCCAAAACATGGAGCCTGGGTTAGGACAGCAAAAGGCACACCACACATTCATTCATTTCCTCATTTTGATGAAATCGGGAAGTGCCCATGGTGTACAGGGCAAAGGTCTGGGCCATGTGGGGAGTGAAGTGATGGCAAATGGATAAGATCTTACCTGAAGGAGCCTACACTACCGGAGAGATGGGACTCACGCACCATGTCCATAAGCATGAGGATGGGACTGACCAAGATGTCTCTCTAGAAAATGCCACAGTGAGGCGCCGACATATTTCCAGCCAATAGCTTTATTTACAAGCACACACACACGTACACACATACAGGGAATCCAAACAGTTGTTTTGTATCCCATGCACAATAAATTCCCACGTTCAATGTTATAGCTCCTTATGATCCCTCGTTTGTTATTCCTCACAGAACACCCCCCTATCACTCTGCAGGACTCTGAGTGAGTTTCAGCTATTACCCAAAACTGCTTTTGTCTTCAAAAACCAGTTGTCCTATGTGAGAATAAGCAAAAGAATGTGATTTCGGTTTTGACAGTGTCTGACATCAAAGTCTGAAAGCATCCTTGATCTTCCAAAGTAATGTTTTGGAAACAGACAATATTTATTCAGTGCGCAGGTTTAGTACTTCTGTTTTCTGAACTGGTCACTTAACTTTTTATAATTTTCGGTAGCAGAGACCACAATTCTGCTGTGGATTTTGGTGTTTGTATGTATGTATATATGCATGTAATGGATTTTTTGTGTTTTCTTTCTCAAAAGTTTTATGATTACTGCAATAGGAATGGGATGGTTGCTGTGGTAGAAGCTCTCTGAGTAAGGAAAGAAGGAAAAAGGGGACATGAAGAATGATGTGGGGTGTGGGGCTGCACTGGCAGCACGGTTCCTGGGGAGCAGAAGAGGAGGAGAAACAGGCTTCCCATAAGACTGTCTGCATAGAGACGGGACCTAGCCGTGGCTCTCACCTGCCTTAAGAGTTCCCTGCTTTGTTGAATCTCCAGGCAGGAAAGTTGAAGAGATCCTTAGAAATAATCAGCCTGTGCATCTCCTTCTAGCACACCTCCATGTCACTCCAAGGACGCAAAGAATCAGGCAGTATTCTAAGGTGAAGAATCAAAGAGTATTTTATTTTATTAAATATTTTATTTATTTAATTAAGAGAAAGAGCACAAGTGGTAGGGAGAGGCAGAAGGAGAGGGAGAAGCAGACTCCCCACTGAGCACACAGCCCCCAACATGGGACTCGATCCCAGGATCCTGAGGTCATGATCTGAGCCAAAGACAGATGCTTAACCTACTGAGCCACCCAGTCACCCCTGTTGGAATTGTTTAAGCTCAAGCTTTAATAGGCAAATCTTATTCTGATACTGCTGTTCTCTGGAAGATCATAGTCTATTTCCATTCTTTTATATGTACAAAATAATAATTATTATTTTAGAAAGCTGAATATCCAGAAGCTAAATCTATGGGTTTTTTTTTTTTTTTTAAAATAATCACTTTAAATAGGCTCTTGCGAACCACTTAGCTGGGGGATAGACTCACAAGCTGATATTATTGATAATGTGCTCAGAGACTCTGGCTGTTTTGTGCTGCTCTGTGCTCCTAGCTGCTGTTCTGAGTGTACAATTTCCATGGACTCCCTAGAGAGAATTGTTAGCCAGTTGGCTTCCCAGAAGTAAAGAAGGGAAAGCCTAGAAACAGATCTCTGGCTAACATAAAAAGGAAAATCATGCTGAAAATGGGGTGAATAGTAAGTCCTATTTGGAGAAAGCCGCCTAAGGATAGAAGCAAACGATCTTCAGACAGGTCAAGACCTCTCTCTACGGAGAATGCCATGTAATATTATCTGATGAGGGAAAAGCGTGTGTTTCTTTTCTCCATGCCTGCTAAGTTATGCAGGATCGAAGGGCTTGAGAATAGGGCAGTTACTGAGATGGAAGCTGAATGGCACCAGGAAGGGGGTGCTGCCCAGTTCCAGGGATCAGGATATAAATTCTGTGGCCAAACACACCATTTTGCAGTTGTGTATGTTTACAAGCGAAATAATGGCTTTCCATTAGTTGGAATGAGAAACCCTGACAATAAATGTTTTAAAGGCCTTGTTTTAAATGAAATGAGATTATTTGTTAATCTGAAACACTTGGAAAATCAATTTTACTGATGTGACGTGGAGCAAATTAGTGTTCCTGTCCCTGTGCCAGAGTTCTGACTCTTGTTCTGTCTGTGTGAGGAAAATCCAACTCTAGCACCTTAATGCTTAGGTGTTTGGGAATGAGGAGGAAGGGGTTCCCATGACAGCAGACATTTTGGGGGAATATGTGCTAACCAGTACCATACTGAGAATGCTTTAGATCAAATGATATTATCTATACCAAGTAAAGAATGAACAGTTAGTGGTTCATATTCTTTCCTCTCAAAATACTAATGTTTTTTTTTTAATTGCCTCATGAGAAATTTAACATTTATTTATATTTGTCATGAACATGGCCCAGTTACCAATGTTCCATTGACATTTGCCTATGAAAGACTTTGGTATAAAGAAATATTTAGTTTTTAAAATAGATTAATAGGAGCACCTGGGTGGCTCAGTGGGTTAAAGCCTCTGCCTTCAGCTCAGGTCATGGTCTCAGGGTCCCGGGATTGAGCCCCACATCGGACTCTCTGCTTGGCAGGGAGTCTGCTTCCCCTTCTCTCTGCCTGTCTCTCTGTCTACTTGTGAACTCTGTCTGTCAAATAAATAAATAAATAAATCCAATAAAATAAAATAGATTAATCATTTTCTATGTGATTTCTGGCTTTGCTTTTTTACTTAGGACCCACTTGCTCATTCTCAAATTAGGTAAATAATCACATTTCTCTTTGCCTGTTTCAGTACTAACAATACTGATGATGGTGCTTTCAATTTTCACACTGCATTCTTGAAATCCCACCTTCCACCATGCTTTTTTAAACCTAGATGTTTCAGAACACCTGAGTGGCTCAGTCAGATAAGCGTCTGCCTTCTGTTCCGGTCATGATCCCGGGGTCCTCGGATCAAGTTCCCTGCCCGGCTCTCTACTCAGTGGGTCTGCTTGTCCCTCTGCCCGCTTTTCCCCTTGCTTCTACTCTCTCTCTCTCTGACAAATAAACAAATAAAATCTTAAAAAGATAAATAAAACTAGATGTTTAGATCTGGTCTTAAAAATATACCTGAATTCAGTTAGGGAGAGTGGTAATCCAACTTTTAAAAATGGCTGCCATAAGCATCTTCAATCTGGGTGGTGTGCTTTTTTATTTTTTTTTTAAACACAATCTGCATCTTTAAGTATTTTTCCTGACAGAATCCTTAACCTTTTCAGACATTCTCTAAGAAAACCAATCTATTTTAAACCCCAGAGAAATATCACAAAGCATTTAAAGACTTTGCTTATTATGTGATACGGTATCACTAATATTTTTCACCAGGTAGCTGTAGTTTAAAAAAATGTCACAGTGCTAAATATGGGCCATATTAGTGCCTTTTCTGTGCATTAGTCTCTGTTTCCTTAATAATATAAATTCTTAACTCTTGTCAATTCTTAACTCTTGTCTGCCTGACCACTGAATCCAACCGTTTGCATTACCACCAACCACTACAATAGTCACTCCCGAAATCAGCAGTCTGCTGCTCAGACCACAAACTCCTGCACTCCCATGTCCAGTACATGCAGAAGTAGGTTCAACCTTTGTCTTCCACCAACAATTGAATGAGCACAAGAAAAATAAAAGATGATAGAGTTAAAACAACATCGAACTTCCCCATGCTCTAAAACAAAGGTTTTTAAAAATGCTTCCTCACATTAAAATAACTTCCTTCAGCATGTAATGGGAAATAGATGTTTTACTGAGAAGCTTCAATTATAGAAAAGTCACCATTATTCCCTCAATAGTCCTAATAAAGAATTTTGTTCCGAGAACATTGCTCACACTTTCACATGAAACCCTTAAATTATGGGCATGGCCCTTGTGTTAAGGGGATAAAAATGGGCCCCTGTTGCCTATCATTACACCCTGAATATTGCATTACATCTAGAAGAAAAGATTTAATCCATAGGAATTATAAGTAGTGAAATGGAAATGACCTGACTCAGTCACATAATCCACACTGAAGAATCAAACGTTTATATACAGAAATCTCATTTATAGCATTCCTGGGTTATTGGAAATGTTTATCCTTAAATTAATTCTATACTACACTCTACCTAGCTCAATCTCACTATTATGAGTTTATTTCTTCTCAACAAATGGTTTACCTGCTGTAATCTAATGTTGATGTTTAAAAGCAAAAGGAGGAGCGCCTGGATGGCTCAGTTGGTTGGGCAGTTGCCTTTGGCTCAAATCATGATCCCAGGGTTCAGGGATCAACCCCAGCACGGGGTTCACTGCTGTGCAGAGAGCCTGATTCTCCCTCTCCATTTGCCTGCCACTCTGCCTCCTTGTACTCTCTGTCTGTCAAATAAATAAATAAAAATATTTCTAAAAAAAATTAAAAGCAAAGGAAAAAGGAAACTTAGGTGAGTATTACTATAATACACAGAGCAATTATTGTGTGTCTGTCTCTGGACTAAAAGGCTCTTCCCTATCTCTTGCTGTCTCTGGGCAAATCAGGTATGCTTACACAATACTCCCATCATGATGTTCATTGCCCCTGAGTGTGGAACAGGCTACATTTGTCTTCTCATTTTATTTAAAACACATGACGCGTGGGTGGATAAGTTAGCAAATCTCAGTTATCTGTTACCTGCGCGTTAGTAAGATAAGGCAACCAATCCTGGATCAAGTCATTTCTAAAAACTCTTTTGAAGACAGTCATGTTGTCCAAGAAATGAATTGCTGTGGCAGATCATGTGACAATAGCACGTGATATCATGAGGAAGTTGCAGACGGGATTCTTCTCACACGAGAGAGTCACTGGGGAGAGTCATTGGTCTCTCTCACTATCCTTGCTCAGAGGCACCCCAGCTAGGAAAGGACCACACATTCTCAGAAGGAAAAAGAAAGCAGGATTTAGTTCCTATCTTCCCATAGACATGTTTTCCCCTGTAAGGTCCTCCATGGTACCCCGATGGATTTTACAGATACAGGGCAAACGTACGAATATGTCGGAGTATTTGGTCTCCCCGGTGAATGCATCATGGTGTGGATTTGGAGGGCCTCCAGATGGAGATGCAGATGTGGATAAAGTTGCACTGGCTAGAATACAGGGGTCTGTATGGGAGAGCCCCAGACTGGTTATCTCTGCAACTTTCTTTAATTAAGTGGAACAAAGATTCTCTCCTTGATCAATTCTACTCAGGCTTTTCTGAATTCTCTTCTCAAGAGGGTCCTGACTTTTTTAATTCTGTCATCATCTGTGCATGGTCTGATCGCAACAAGAAGCCTGCTTAGCCATTTACCAGAATCTCCCATCTTTAGTATCTGATCACCTATGTTTTTTGAGCAGGTTCCTCATCCTCCACCTTCTGGTTTAGCCAGAATCCCCCTGAGACTCCTGGTATCTCCTCTCAGTAATTTTCCATCCCCTGACCCCACACAGGCACACTCAGCTTCTTTGTTATATTTGGAGTTGAGTCCAATAATTTACTTACTAAATAAATTAATAATTTTTAAATTATTTATTTATAATTATTAAGTTAAATTATTATTAAAAAGATCCATGAGATCATAAGCTGAGCTGGAATCAGGAGTCCCTCACTTAACTGACTGAGCCACTCAGACACCCCTTTTCAGGAACTCTTTCTAAGCTGAGTGTATTTGACAGAACCAACCAAATTACTGTACACCCAAGTCTCCCAGCCCCCATGATAAAAGACTTTCTGAAAAGGTACAAGTAAAGATCCCGATTACCCGTGAAGCCTCTGTGATTTCCAAGAAGGGGTTGCAAGTGGTTGGAAGGCAGCTAATTGAGCTCATATTCTGGACATTAGCCCAAAACACACACACACACACACACACACACACACACACACACTGATTCTGAGCCCACAAAACTTAACCTTTTCCAAAGAAGTTGAACTTTTTCCCTGCTTATTTTCTTCATATAGAACTCAGAAAAATACACATAAGAAGACCAGCCAACTTGGAATGGTCCTTTACCTGTTAGGGCCATTGGAGTTCAGAGACTAGAATAAGCTCCATGAACTTCAGCAAAGACCTACCAAATTTGACTGCCAAATGTCACCCAAAAGAAAAGGAGTTTGGAAGCATCCCTTGTCATCAAGTAGGGTCAAGTGCTTTGTGTACTAACTTGGATATTCCAGAGTTTTCTGGATCTGTGCAAACAACCAAAGACTGGTTTACCAACATGTTCTTGAAGATCACAGATGATTTTAAGGGCTTAGGTTGAAGTGAGTGCTAATGTATCCTATAATTAAAAAAAAAAATGCGTACAACATTTATTTCCAACGAGCTTTCAAAAAACACTACTTACTCAGGTGGAGATTAATGTATAAGGCCATTTAGTGGTACCTGAGGCGTCCATGAGAATATGTCTAAGGAGGAACACATACCCAATCACTCAGGAGGAAGAACAAAATATTGAAGTGCTAGAAGGACGCTTGCTACAGGGAAATGCCTAGGAACAATGCAATAGAAATAAATCACAAGACAACTCTAAGAAGAGGGAACCCCACCCTAAGGTCCCAGGGGACCAGGGAGAGAGACAGGGGTGAGGCTGAAGCCATGGATGGAAACAGGCTGGTGTTTAAACCCATAGGCCTTGGAGTTAAAGAGTCCTTGATCTATACCACTGACTAGCTTCATTACCTTAGGAGAGATGCTTAGTCTCTCTGGGACTTCGTTTAGCTATCTGTAAAATCAAAGCAGTAAGTGCTTATTTCATAAATTTTCTTCAAAGATTAAATGGAATAATCCATAAGAAACACTGTGCATAATTCTTGCAACATAGAAAGGGCCACCAATGAAGCAGGTGTTAGGAGCTCTCTAATCAGAGAGAGGGGGTGACATTTAAAATGTCCCTGTTGCCTGTCTTCACTCCCTAACTCCAAAGGTATCCTCATGCTGCTCTCTCTACTTTGAGTATTTAATAAGATAGTGTATATAATTTTAAGATGTTCTCATTAAAAACCAAACAGTGGAAAAGACTCTCTCCTGAAAACCTGGCCTGTAGCTGGGACCTAAAGGGCGAGTAGAAGTTATTCAGGAGAAGAGAAGATAGAGGGAACTTCTCATGCCCAATGTCAAGATGTCCAAGTTAGATGCACTAGAAAAAACTAAAAGAAAGGGACGTCTCTGTACAATAAAATGCACATAAGAGATGAGTGGGTACAAATCTGGAAGTAGAAATATGGGAGGGAAGCCTCCCAAATCCAATCCACTGGCCATACTTATCAGTGTTACCATCACCTTCAAAGGAGATCTAGAATTTGTCCACATCTACTACTGCATCCCTGGTTCAAGCTAACTTGAACCTGTTTTTTGTTTGTTTGTTTGTTTGTTTGTTTGTAGGGATGCCACACCTCTGTCTCACTTCTTACTTCCACCATGGCCCTGTGCAGAAGCCAAAGTTACATCAGATCATCCCTCTCTTGGCCTTAGCAGAGATTAACTGACTTTCCATTGTGCAAAGAATAAAGATCGTGTTCCTTTTCTTTTCTAAATTAAGTTTTTCACTTTGAAATCATTGTAGACTCATGTGCAATTGTAAGCAGTAATTGTACTCTTTACCCAGTTTCTCTGGATAATAACATACATGTTGCAAAAGTACAGAGCAATAGTCAGGATATTGACATTGATGCAGTACATTTCCATCACCGCAAGACTCTCTTGCCTTGCTCTTTTATAGCTACATCCAGCTAGTGCTCCCATCTTCCCCTTCCCTAACCCGTTACCCACTGATCTCTTCTCCATTTTTATAATTCTCTCATTGAAAGAATGATCTAGAAATAGAATCGTGCAGTATATGTAGCTACTTTTTTTTTTCACTAAATGTAATTTCCTGCAGATTCATCCATATTATTATATGTATCAGTAGTTAATTCAAAGTTCTATCGATATAGGGACATTTGGGTGGCTCAGTTGGTTGCGGGTCTGACTCTTGGTTTTGGTTCGGGTAATGATCTCAGAATCCTGGGATCGAGTTCCATGTTGGGCTGTGTACCTTGCAGGGAGTCTGCTTAAGGATTCTCTTTCTCCCACCCCTTCTGTCTCTCCCCACCCCTTTTGCATGGTCTCTCTCTCTCTGTCTCTCAAATAAATAAATCAATCTTTAAAAAAATTATTAGTATGGGTGTTTCACAGTGTAGTTATAATTCACCTGTTGAATCTGGGTCATTTCTAGTTTAGGCCTATTATAAATAAAGCGACTATGAATAGCCACATATAGATTTTTGTGTGACCAGAAGCTTTCATTTCTCTGGGATAAATACACAAGAATGCAATTGCTGGGTCATACGGTAGCTAGCTGCAAAGTTGTTCTTTCTCATAAAAAACTTTCCAAACTGTGCTCCAGAATGGCCTGACCATTTTGCATTGCTATCAGCAAATGTATGAAAGACTTTTTTTTTTTTTTTTATCCCTATCAGTGTTTGGTGTTTTCACTAACTTTTTTTTTTTTTTTTTTCAATTTTAGCCACTCTGGTAGGCATATAGTAGTATTTCAATGCAATTTTAATTTTCATTTCCCTAATGGCTAATGAAGTGGAACACCTTTTACTGTATTTGTCATCTCTAAATCCTCTTCTATGAAATGTTTGTTCATATATTTTTCCTGTTGTCTGAATTGTTTATTTTTTAGTATTGAGTTTGGAGAGTCTGTTGTATACTTTGGACACCACTTCTTTATCAAATCTGTGGTTTGCAAATACTGTGCCCCATTCTACAGCTTGTCCTTTTATCCCCTTCACATCAGCTTTCACAGACCAAAAGTTTTTAAGTATGATGAGGTCTAATTCAATTTTGGAACAAATGAATTTAATTTTGACAAGGTGCATTTTTCTCCTCCTGAGTCATGTTTTTAGTGTTAACTCTGACACTTTCCTCTAGCCTGAGAGAGCAAATATTACAGATTCACATTTTACGTTTAAGTCTGTGATCCATTTGGTGTCAATTTCTGTATAAGGTGTGAGGTTAAGGTTCATCTTTTTTTACGATGGATGTCCAGACCTACAGCATAATTTGTTGGTAAGGCTGTTTGTATTAGTTAATCTGGTTGGGTTACTATAACAAAACTCCAAGGACTGGGGGCCTTAAACAACAGACGTTTAACCTGGGAAGTCCAAGATCAAGGTACAGGCCCATTCAGTTCCTGGTGACAGTCCTCTCCTTGACTTGAAGGCAGCTGCCTTCTCATTGTCCTCACATGTAAGTGGGACTGTGATAACTCTCCTTCTTTTAAAGCCTCTGTCCAATCATAGAGATCTGACCCTCAATACCTCCCAAAGGCCCATCTTCAAGAACGGTCACATGGAGGTTTAGGGCTTTAACATGTGAACTGTGGGAGGGACACAATTCAGTCCATAAAAGTATCTTAACCCTGTTGAATTGTTTGGGCACCTTGCAAATAGTATTTGGCCACAATTGTGTGGGGAAGTATTTTGGGGTTCTCCGCTCTGTTTCGTTGATCTATGTATATCTCCTCACAATATCGCATGGATTTGGCTACTTTGGCTAAGGTTGCTATGTAATAGACTTAAATATCTAGAGAGCCATTCCTCCCACTTTATTCTTCTTTCTCAAGATTGTTTTAACTATCATAGGTTCTGTTCCTTTTTACATAAATTTTATAATAAGATTGTTTATTTCTATCAAAACCTGCGATTGTGAGAGGAAGCACACTGATCAATTGGGGAAGAAGTGACATTTTTACCACTTGAATCATCCAATTTGTCTATACAATGTATCTCTCCATTTGGTTTTTTTTTTTTTATTCCTTTCTCAACATTTTGTAATTTTCAGCATGCAGATCCTGTAAATGTTAAGTTTATACCTAGCATTTAATTTTCTTTGGAGTGTTCGTAAATGGTATTAAGTTTTTAATTTTGTTTTTTACATGTCCATTATTAGTATACAGAAACGTGATTGAGTCCCATGTGCTGATCTCCTATCCTGAGATGACACTGAAGTCACTGATTAGCTCTGGGAGGGTTTTTTTCTTGTTTTGCTTGCTTGTTTGTTTGTTTCTGGTACTTTCTTTTTTAGACTCCTTGGGACTTTTAATGTAGCCAATCATGTCTTCTTCAAGTAGAGACAACTTTGTATCTTTCTGTCTCATCTGTTTGCCTTTTGTTTCTGTTTCTTGCCTTATTGCATTTCCTGGAAATTCTAGAACCATGTTGAATAAGAGTAGTTAAAGTGTGCATCTTTGCCTGCTTCCCAGTCTTAGAGAGAAAATCATCATTACGTACGATGTTTGGTGGAGTTTTTGGGTAGATAATTGTTATCACATTAAGGAACTTTCTTCTGTTTCTCTTTACCAAGAATTTGGGGTTTTTTATTGTATTTTTTGTAGTGAATGGGTGCTAGATATTGTCAAATGCCTTTTCTGCATCTGTTGATATAATCTTATGAATTTTCTTCTTTTGCTCGTTCATATTATGGGTAACACTGATTTTCAAACGTTGAACCCATTGTGCATACCTGGAGTACAACTTAGTCATATTTTCTAATTCTTATTACACACTGTTAGAATTGATATGATAAAACTTTGTTGACTTTAACATCTAAATTCAGGAAAGGTATTAATTTGTACTTTTCTCTTTGTTTTTTTGTTGTTTGTTTGTTTGTTTGTTTGTAATGTGTTTGTCTAATTTTGCTAACAGGACATTACTAGCCTCAAAAAAAAAATGAACTGAGAGAGGGGAAATTGGAGTGAAACTGGCCGAATTGCTTATCACCTCATTTGGCCTTGTTAATAATGGTCAGGTGCAGAGGACCATCTCCCCACCGGGCTCTACTGATACTGGAATGAGGGGAAAGGAGCCCTGCCTGACCAGCCCTGCCTTTAATCAACTTGTTAAAATCTCCTTATCAGGTTGGAGATTCAACTTGATACTAGATCCTGCTTGGGAATCCTAGCAGAGGAATCTGGGAATCTGTGCATACTTGATTCCACAGAATGGGAAGCGAAAGATCAGCTTCCTGCTTGACCCCCACCAACACTACTAGATGAAGGGATAGGAGCTCGATGCCTATTTGTAGAAGGATGTAGTGAGAGAACATAATTTCCATTGGTATTTGAATGAGTGTGTGGAGAGAGGTGAGAGTATGGCCAGAAAGGTTTTCTGTTGATAGGTCAGATAGGACCCTTTTCCAGTCCTTTGGTTAGGAGGAACAGACTTTTCTCAAAGGTGGTTTTTGTTTTGTTTTGTTTTGTTTTTTAATTTGTTTTCTGATTTTAATGTTATTGTTGTTGGCACTTGTTGACAGTTCTGGATGGAGGCTCCTGCAGGTCCTGTACAGGATATATGGGAGCAAAAAGGAAACCCAAGGAACTCACCCCATACCATTTTTTCTCATGTCCAAGGACCCTACATAATCCGCCTCTCCACTTTCCAGAGTCTTCTACACTTCTCTGGTGTGTTACATCCAGCAGTTTTAGCAGTAAGGAAGAGGATTGGGAATTGTGTCCTACTCTATGTTGTTGCAATGAGAAATCATTACCAGTGTCCTTTCAACAACATGATTTGATCTCCTTTTATCTCTCCAAGTCTATCCCTACTATGCTTCTTCTCACTCATTTCCTCCCAGACTCAGTGGCATCCTTATTATGACTTCAACACGCCAAGGAAACCCCTACCTCTGGGCCTTTGTAGTTGCTGTCTCTGGTGGCTGAAGAAATCTTCCTTCCTATCACCATACATCCTTCTGATCTCTGTTCAAATAATCCCCTCTATGCAAAGTCCTCCCTAAGGACTCTTCCTATAACAACAGCTCTCACCCCAGCACTTGGAACCCCCTGATCCTGCTTTATTTGGATCCATAGCAGTTACCACCATTGGATATATCACACCCTTGTTTGTGATGTTTCCTCTATTAGAATAAGGGAAAGGACTTTGTGTCACCTTTTTTCTCTTCATAATATTAGTTCAATGAATGAATACATGAGATAGAAACTCTTTCTCATTTTCGAATTAAAAACTGAAGTAGAGATTGAAGTGTGGGGAGATAATTGGCCTGCATAAGATTAGCTTCTTAGAGGAAGAACATTGTCCTGCATGCATAAAAAATGGGATTGCTTCCCAACTCCCACTTTATGGATATCAGTCAATTGGCTGAGCGATCACAAGCTGAGTATGTTTCAAAATGAGGTTCTGACGGCTATCCAGGGGGCACCAGCATAAGATGACTCATGTCCATGACTTCTGCAGACAGCAAAAGCCTATGTCAACTTCCACCTGCAGAAGCCCTCCTGGAAAGCCAAGAGGAAGCTATTTGCCTGGGGGAAATTCACACCATTTCTCAGGCACATGTTTGATTGTTCAATGTCAATACTCAAGGATCTAAGTGCTATATAATCTTCATTACTTTATAATTATATTTCAATTTCAAAAGTGTTCCTTCTATTTGTTTTCAGGGAGTCTCTTTTGAAACTTGTCAAGTAATTAGTTGATCAGCTTACCTTTCAGCATCAAGTGGTATTTTATCTTAATCTAAGATGTCTTTAATAACAAGGTATCAGTGATGTGATAATTCAATTCAGAAGCCTCCAGAGACTGACTTACATTATATTCGTCATACAAAAGCAGAGACTTACTCAAGTGGAATGTGAATATCTGTGTTCAGTTATATTTGGCACTTGTGATAAACTGTGAATTGAAGACATAACAAGTACTTCTCAACATAATATGTATAATTTCTGAAAATAAAATATAATGTCTATGAAATAGCATGATACAATTATTTCATGATACAGTTTCCCTTTTTACCTTAGGTTTGGGAGACTTAGGGCCAAATTTCATTTAAAAACATAGCAATCAATTCATTTGGGTTGTCTGCAAGAACCACATCTTCTGTACTTTTTAAAATAGACTTTATACTTTTCTCTTTTTTCCTCTCTCTCTCTCCTTCCATCCCTCCATTCCCTTCTTCCTTTCTCCTTCTTTCTTCTTTTCGTTCTCTGTCTTTCTTTCCTTTTTTCTACCTCTTCAACTCCTTAAACATTGTAAGACATCTTAAATATTTCTTAAACTCTTAAACATCTTCTCTAATGCACCCTTTTTATTATATAATACACTTATGATATTTTGCTGTAAATGTCATAAATATTGTCCCAAATATTTACAAAATTAACCCTATCAAAAGACTGGATATCTTTACAGACATCTGGGTGGGCTTGTAGGTTTTAAGGATTGAATGCACATTCTCGTACCTTGCAATGGTATTAGGTTATCACAAGATAAAATTCTCTGATCAACCTGATAAGTCTACCCCCTTTAAGTCTCCTTGTCCAAGCTTATGATATATACTAAAATATAATGATTGCTTTTTTTTTTCCCCATCTAGAATGTCTGGGATATTCTCATTTTCTGCATCTTCCAGCAAGAGGGATGTAGTACAAGTATTTGAATGGGTGTTTCACTATAATTCCCCACTGTTATTGAAATATAGAATTTGAAAATTATTGCTAGCATTCGGACGAGTTGTTAGCACAGCTGCATGACAGGCATGTCTAAGACATTGTGTAAGACACAAGGAAAAGAACAATGCTCAGAGCTAGAAAAGCCTAAATACATAGACTGAAGAGCTAGGGTACCTGTGTTCAACTCCCAGCATCCTCATTTACGACACCAGGACCTCACACGAGTTACTTATCTGGGCAAGTTTTCCTTCCTTATGTGTAAAAGTAAAATCACAAGAACACCTACTTCCTGGATGGGTCTGAGAGGTAAATGCGTTACTCTTCCCAAGCACTTGGGACAGCATCTGGAACTTGAATATTCACTGTGAGCACTTCTGAGTAGAAACACACCCTGGAATGCCACAGGGTCCCCAGTCCAGGAGATCTCAGTTCTCTGACCTTACAATCTTGCCAACAACAAAATAAGGATCAAAAGCTACTGGAAAGGTCAAGGAAGGGTATGGCATCTCTGCTGTATCATTTTTCAGTAACTGGGCTAATCTGGAATCTGCATCATGTCATTTCTTTGTAGAGTCTTATCAGGATTTTTTTTAACTTATTTATTCATTCAAAACATATTTATCTCACTGCACTAAGGTAGGATCTGTAGGAGAATCCAAAATGTAATAGATTCTACCTTTAAAGGATTATGGGTAGTACTATAGGAAAAAAGTAGAAAGCTCAAAATATAGATGGATGGATGGATAGATAAATAAAGATCGGTTCTTAATATTTTTGTCTATCAGCATAATCTGAGCGATTTTATTGCTACTTACCCTACTTCTTAGGAAGTTCTTAGGAATATCTACTTATATTTTTAAATGAATGATCAATTTTAACCCTCGGCATCCCTAATTGTCTTTATGTTTAACTAAAGCCACCAAGCTGTTTGCTTCTCCATGGACATATTTTGTAAAATCGAGCCTCTATGCCTGACCAGCAACGTGGAACAGGCGTGGCTAGGCTTGTGCAAGGACTCTTGAGTCTTTCTGGGATTAGTGGTAGAGAGCCCACCATGTCCCCCCAAATGGCCCCCTCCTGGTTTTACCCTTATTCAGTTTCAGACCACAGGTGGGAATCGCCTGAGTTGCTAACCCACACATCACTAAAAGACCCAACTCATCAATCTGTAGATTATTAGAGATCCTGGCAGCTGAAGACCTTGTATTTATTGGGTGGGTGGGAGAGGGAACAGGGGTCTCTGCCAGGCAGCTCTATTTGCTATTTTTGCCTAATATTTAAATGGTAGAAAATTCCCTTGCAGCTTTTTTCCAACACAGCTCTTTCTTTTGCCCTTCTGTCCCTTTTACCTCTCTGCCCCTGGGTCTGCTGCCTCTGACGTCCCCTGCACTGTTCCTGCCCTAGTTGGTTGGGCACAGTCTCCAGCTCAAATGAAGTCGAATAGGCCTCCCAGGGCTTGGCACATGGCACAAGAAGGCAATAGGGTTTTTTTCCCCCTTTCTTTCTTTGTAACTCTTAATGATCTTTTCTTTGTAACTCCCATCCCCAATTATGTTCTCAAAAGGCAAAGTCTATGCATATGTACACAACCGAGAGACAGTCTTCTCCTTGTTTTTCTTATGATTGCGCCTGTGAATAAAACCCTGAAATTATCAATTGGATAATAGGGCAATGTAGCTCTTCCAAATGGTTGGGTTAAATTGGCTGTGGTTTCAAGTAGTATTATCATTAATAATAATAGTAATAACCCTTCCACCAGTTGGATATTCACTCACACATAATAGCATACAAACCCCTCAGCTAGGGAAGTATCTGGGGGAGCGCTGTCTGGACAGAAGCCTCTAGACGATGAGACAGAAGACGCCTGGATGGACCGTCCATGGCAGGCTCCTCTCTCCTCCCTCACAGCAAGCCCCAGGACCACCGTCACCTTTCCCTGTCCGTCCAAGCCCTTCACGACCCCTCCCCTCCCTGGCAGTATTCATGATCTCCAGCCTTGTTTATCACTTTACAGTGCTGCCTGGGATGGTTATTGATCTTTTAATGTTTGTCCTGTCCCTTACTTCTACTTTTATCTTTCTGCTTCACACAGTTCCCACCTGCTACTCCTCTAAGATTCAGGCTTAACGAAGGTAGCTCTTGTCTCTCAAACTTCTTACACGTGTCTTCATTAACTCAGACAGTTCCCATTGTACGCTCCCACCGAGGTGAGATCCACACCTGTGAAAGCCTTTCATACAGTTTGTCACATTTGCTGCCCTAATTACCAATATGACCAGTATTTACTGGACTCCGACTCTGTGTCAATGGTAGACTCAGTCCTTCGATAACATGACCTGAAAACCTTCTTATGTTATTAATCTTTGTTAATTCTATGAGAATGGGTGATATTTCCACCACAGCATAGACGTTATAAGTTCAAAGAGGTGAAGTCAATTTCTCAAGGTCATACACTAGTAATTTTCAGAAAGGGTCCCAACCACAGTTGTTAACCATCCCAGTACAGCAATGATAACAGTAAAAGGCGTCTGTGGGATCCCTTCCTCTCCTGACGGGTGCTATTGTATGCCCTGTGTATTCTATCCTCTGATGCCGAAAAGAAGAAAATAGGACAAATTATGAAGGGAAAAATGACCCTGGATATCAAGGGGTCAGAAATAATTCTAGGATTCTGCCAGTAGTGGGTCGACCATTGCATGGTGGCCTGCCATTATGGCAAAGATTGTTTGAAGAGTTGTGGAAAAGAAACAAGCCGTCCTCTTTTTATGATGTTTAATTCAGTAGGTGAAAGGATATTAGTCCAGAATGCTGCACTCACTGGCCCTGTACCGCGCAGAGCTGGCTGAGGAGGCAACAGAAATAGCGTTCCCTTCCCCTGGCTCAGTTTCTTTTTTTCATCTATGGAGGCGGGCATGGCCTCCCTTCTGAACTTGGTTCCACATAGCCATGGGAATTCTCAAGTCCCAGTGAAATACTCCCAAGCAAAAGTATTTCATTAAACAATATTTATCTTTGTCTCATCGCAACAATACTTCCTTCCTGTATGTTGTGCTTCACAGGCGTGTCATAAAATGTCCAGAAACATCTTCAGCTAGAATTGTTTCCTGCTCCTTCTAGTTACATTATTGCAAATCCTCGGTTCTATCCATTTTCCTGGTATTTATCACAGCACTTTTGTGAATATCATTCTTAAAGCTCCCTTTGTATTCTCCTACCTTCAGTTGCCCTGTACTGTCACTTGATTACACAAACTGCATTTGTTTGGGGCCCATTGTTTAATGACGAGGGAATTGATCCTTTAGCAATTACCTACTTATTGGGGCCAACCAAGGTCAGGGATATCGCCGGAATTTTTTTTAAATGCTGGTAAAATGGAACCAATAAGAACTCCTAGTCTGTCATTTTCCCTTAGATATTAAATGATTGAAATTAAATAAAATATGATTGTGCCACTTTTCGTGATTGACAATATCTTTCTCTCAGTCCTCATTACTTCCCTATTGTTTTGTCAGGTTTCCCTTTGTTTTCTTGGCGTTGCTGGGTTTCGCTGCTTGGTGGCAGTCTCCGTTTTGCCAAGATTTCTCTTCTCGCTCCTCTTCGGCGGGCTACTCCATCATGCAGCCGGGGGAGACTGACGTGACTTACCTTTCACATTTCCTACTTGCCCTGGTGATGAGGGATTTGTTGACATTTTCTGCAAACCCTGTTGCTATTATGAATCAGAAACTAGATTTCAAGCTCCAGCACGCTCAGAGTTAAGCTGCGTTGAAAAGGTGGAAAAAAATAAATGGGAAAAACTTAAAGATTTAGAATAAGAGACCATTTGTAACAATAAAACCTTTCCATCCGCCAAGCATTGTCCCATCAGGTTTTGCTTTCAGAACTTTCTGAAACTAGCCCCTCCTGCTCCCTCACCTACTGATTGTAACCCCAGCTAATAAACAGATCACTATTATTGTTGTAATCGTTATTGTAATTAACAGCTAGTTAGCTATACTTGAAAGAAAACCCTTGCACATAGGGAAACATGCCTCCTAAACTTTCGCTGTATGGCGTTTCTGTGGTTTTGAAACAGAAGTGAAACCAGTCACTTAGACTCCCTTTGTGTATCTTTGCCAGTATCCAAATTTCACAATTTTGGAGAACCTGGTGCTCTATTTAGAGTATGACCTAAATCATTATGTGTTATATTCTAAGTTGATAACTCTTCTGTCTCTATTGAAAAAGAGATCTCTCCATAAGCCAACTTAAGAACACACTGTGTAGACACCAAAGTGAATGCAGAGGCTGAACGAGGACCTTCGTCTTCATACACGGGTGTGAACATGGCAAAACGATGCGATTCTACATTCAAACAACCTAACACACACACACAAGTGCGTGCACACACACACACACACACACACATATACCCCGATGCCCCTCATGAAGGGTTTAGCCCATTTTCTGCCCCCGAGTTTAAGGATATTTTCAGACTTGTCCAAACGTTTGATTTTTGTAATTATTGTTGGGACCTTTTTTTTTTTTTTTTTTAAATCTTGCTCTACATGGAAAATAAAATTGTGATTTAGATAGTTTGGTCCCAGCGGTCCTGTCTGCGCTCAGCAAATGGTTCCATGTCACTCCGTGCATCACAATATGGGAGCCACCGAGCTTGGCGGCAGCTAATCCTCTGAGCCCGTTAATAAGCTTAGGAGCACGTTCATTGAAGGCTGACGCGTTAGGCACAAACAGGGAGAAAATATCTACTGGGGGAAGCTGAATTGGTTTTAATCATCTGCTAATCACCAGTAATGAGACCTACTCTGGGGAAGAAAAGAAAAACAGATAGTCGGAGGGAGGTTTTGTTCTTCACAGCAGAGTAACAGGGAATGAGAGGGCAGCTGTTATTAGGAAAGAAAGGATGGAAAGAAAGAAGGGATTTGGCCAGAGCAGATGAAGCATCCTGGACTGCGCTCCGTTTTGTTAGCTGAGTGTTTTTCATTCAGTCTCAGGAACTTCAGATGCTGTGGGATCCCTGACAGCCCACCTCTAAGATATTGCTTCTTGAAGAAAGAAACTTCCCCCGTCATCTCCCCCTTTGCATTTGCTTCTCTAGCATTCTACCACAGCACTTGACAGAGCATCTGAGTTTCAGGGGAGAAGAAAAGGAAATAGCAAGAGGAGCTCTGGATTGGGACCAAAGTACAAAGGGTGTATGCAGGGGAGGGGGTTGTGGACAGAAAGCCGGGTAAGGGCATGGAGATTCCTTGTCCTGAGGGGAAGCCTGAGAGTCCAGAAAGCCAGAATCCACTGCGAAATGAATGCACCTAGAGGAATTGGGTAGATTCCTAGGTTCCTTGGTTCAGGAAACTCCAGGGCAGTTAGAACTTTGCCGCCATTTTGGATAGGGGGCCATTTGCAGACATTTCCTTCAAAGGTTCAAAGTCTTAACAATCGCTAATGACATAGCTATATACAAGGCAGTGGATTGGGAATGCTTTTCTACAATGGAGCAGTGTTCTCCATGAGAGCTTAATCACACTCACTTGAATAATCATTCTGGAATAATCAATACCTATGACTGAACTATTACAATAGCTTCCCTGGCCACAGTTGACTCTTCATTCTCCAAACATTCCTAGATTGCTGGGTTAGAGCAAAAATCCCAAACAACACCCTCTGCTTCCAACTCAAAAATCTCCATTAGCTCTCAATGCCCTCCATGTAGAAATTTAAGCCTTGTCCCTGGATGCAAATATCATGGTCCTCTGGCCCAGTTCTCTCCTTCCAGTGCCAAGGTCTAGACCTCTGCCCACGAGTGTGCTGCTTCTGCCATCACGAAGGCTAACTGTTCCCATGTAGCCTGGCCTTTCCCCTCAGTTTTTGCAAGTACTATGCACTCTTGTGTACCCTTTGCTGCCTGCCATTTCCTTTAATTTTGCCAAAGTTTCATAGATTGTGAGGAAGCTGTTCCCTTAGCTGAAATTATCTGCCCCCTTCTCTCTGGGCTCTCATAACAATTTGCTTCCCAGTATCTGTGGCTTTAATCATATTCTCTGGATTCGTGTCAGTTTCTATACAAGTTCCTACAATAACAGGGACAGTGGCCTTCTTCACTGCATCCCACCATCTGAAACTGGCCTGTACGGCATAAATTCTTTACTTGTTGAAATGGGATGAATTTTAAGATCTTTAGCAAATGAAATCAAGTGAAGATTTTAACATTTTGTAAATTTATACTTAAATAGTTAGTTGGGATTGAGGGTGAGAGAATCAAAACAAACTTGAGTGTTCATATTTATTTTTCTTTAGTAGCCATTTGTATTCATTATTCCAGTTAGTGGCAATGAGTCAGGAGTGGAGAACAGCAGAGTAAAAGCATAAAATGTATTTCAGGGAAAAATGGAAAAAGAAGAGCTGGTAGAGAGCATTTACCAAATACATGAGTCATCATTTGATAACACTCTATTATAGTTCCAACAAATCCAGAGCCCTTCCTAGCTGAGCAAATGCCCAGTGTCTGCCCTGGGGGAGACTATAGTTGTAAAAGGGAAGAACAAGAGGTAAACACACCAGTAGCAGTTCAGAACTATACTACAGCACAGACATGCAAATGTCCTGGGAGCCCTGGGGAGGCAAGACTCAGTCCGACTGAATGAACCTGCTAAGGGAGAGCTCAAGAGAAGTGACACAGAAGTCAGAACCCTGGAGGTGAAGAGATTTCCAGGAGAAGAAAGTTAGGACTTTCACAAAGAGGAAGCATAGAGGCGGCAAGAGATCAATGTATTTTGTGTGTTTACTAGGGGAATGCCCAGTCGTCTGGTGAGGGTGGAAGAAGTTTGTAAGGCCGTAATTGAGAATTCAAAGTAGACTTTGGACATGGTAGTAGGTTCTACCTTTGAGCCTTGTGATGAGCAAGTCAAGTGAGGAAAAAGACACAAAAACAAGCGTGTCTTCTCCTCTGATCACTGCCGGTGCTCACCACTCTGATTTTTGTGTTCTAACACCTGAAAGTCCCTTTGAGGGTCATTCCATCAATAGGTGAGCCCCTGGTTTGATTCAAATGTGCAGCGCAGTGCTGGGTACAGAGTGAGCACCAAATCTTTATGTAATCATCATCATCATCATTTATGTCCAGTACTAAGACAAGTTGAAAAGACAATGAGCTAAATCCCTTTATTTGAAAAGAGGAAATTGTGACCTAGTGACAGGAAGTGGTTTATCTGAGAGAATGGTAGTGATACTTTTACTAGCACAACACATTTCTTAGATATTCCTTGTCTCAGACAAAGACAACATGGAGTAGGGAGTGGAGATGCTCTTACCATGGAGATGCTGTGCCGGATTACCACTACCAATCAGAGGCACAGAGAGAACCTGAACACGGGACCTGCCCTCCTTATCACAGCTGCCTCAGTCAATAGATCTGCATGCATTCACCATTTTAAAGATGAGTCTTGGGACCTCTGGGTGGCTCAGTCAGTTA
>NC_081563.1:83611045-83660955 GCF_022355385.1 Mustela nigripes | reverse complement strand
AGCATCTGCCTTTGGCTCAGCCAGGATCCCTGAGATGGAGCCCTGAGATGGAGCCCTGCATTTGGCTCTCTGCTCAGCATCTGCCTTTGGCTCAGCCAGGATCCCTGAGATGGAGCCCTGAGATGGAGCCCTGCATTTGGCTCTCTGCTCAGCAGGGAGCCTGCTTCTCCCTTTCCCTCTCCCCCTCCCTCCCCAGCTTGGGCTCTATCTCTCACTCACTCTCCTTCTATCTCAAATAAATAAATAAAATATTTTTTTAAAATAATAAATAAATGAGTCCTATTCAAGCCTCTATTCACAGCATCCCTATTTCAGTTATTAAAGAGTGTTAGGTTCCTTATAAAGCTAAGCATTTAAAATGCTTGTTAGGTGGGCAACATTCTTCTGTTGTGAAACAATGGATTGGTAAAAATATTTGATTGATTTTTCATGACAGTGCAGACAGTATCTGTATTTATTTTAGTGACACTATCAAGACAAGACATCCAAGCTCATACGGTAGACCTCTTAAATCAATCATATTGCAGATTTGGGAACTGAATTCAGAGACATGAAGTGACCTTCCCAAAATCACACAGCAACCATTGGAAAATTCTAGCCAAGGTTTCCTCCTTACACTGCTCCAGCTTGCCTACATAGGAAGAGATCAAGGAAAACAGAGGAAGCTAAGTGAAAAATGAGATGTGCTGTCTCATAGAGCAATGAAAGAGATGCAGGGAGACACATATTCCCACTTCTGCAGGAAGAGCATCTTGAAGTAGGAAAAAATGGGAATGTCCATGGCACTTTTGAGTTCTAATCTAAAGAAATTATCTAGGAAAACTCGGGATTTAGAAGCTAAGACTCTTGATTTAGTACTTCTCTCAACCAGGTTTCTGGGTATGGTCCTTAAATGTCTCAAGTCTCAGTTTCTATTTCTGTAAAATGGTGATGAAAATAATATTTGCTTACTTATACTGGTTTGTGGTAAGGCTGTGATGTTATTCTAAATGGAACATACTAAGAGTGAGCCTAAGACAGGGCCAGGTGGTAGAAAGGCTGCAGTGAGCTCAGGGGCTAAACTCTGACTACAGATGAGCAGGGAGGAAGAGGGGGAGGATCACTGCCCACAGCAGAAGGACCTGCCCTGTCCCTTGACTGAGACAGTAGAGATGTTGCCAGGGTCAGCAGGCCCGTGCCAGAGGGCACGCTCAGGGCAAAAGGGTCAGGTCTGCCAGAGGGGGTATAGGGCCTTTACCCTGCATGCTGTTAGGTATCTCAGGAAAGCTTAAACTGGAGACATTCAGGTCTTTAGAAAGATCTCTCAGGCAACAATGACAACAATTAATCCAAAGAGGCACTAGAGGCAAGGCAATGGTGAAGAGGCCTGATGGGGACTTCTCCTGAACCAGTGCCCATGGAAACAGAAGGAATTTGGCAAAACCGAGAGCAACTAGGGAGTCTGAACATACAGGATGGGCTTAGTGATGGAAGGGAATGACTTCCAGCTTTCTTGGTAAGATAATTTTTAGGTATAATGGCACTTCTACTGAGTTGAGAGAATGGGTTGGATGTGAGGAGAAAATTAAGTTGTGGCTATGCTGGTGTGGGAGTACAACATACTTTTGAAGAGAATGGATCTTGAGGTCAAGAATATATGGGTTTCAATCTTGGCCTCAACAATTCCTAGGAGTATAGGAAGTCATGATGTGAAGCCTGAAACATATAGAATACAATGAGAATAAGACACAGGATGATGGTGGTAGTGGTGGAGATGGTGATGGTGGTGGTGATCAGTGGTAACATAGTCATCCAGTTAAGTGTTCCAGAATGACAGACCTCTGAGTAGGTCATAGTACATTTAGCATTTAGATAGTGAGGCAAATATGGAAAAGAATTACTTTTTTTGTTTTAAAGTAATCTCTACACCTGACATGGGGCTCAAACTTACAATCTCAGCATCAAGAGTGACACACTTTACCAACTGAACCAGCCAAGGAGCCCTGAAGATATATATGGAAAAGAATTAAATCACCATGTACATAATTCTGACGGAAAATTGGAAAAGACACAACAGAAAAGACATTCACTTTGACATAAGGTGGCAGGCATAAGACAAGAATCAATTTTTGGGAAACAGCAGTTTCCCACCTCAAGTGCAGCCTCCATGAAGGCCTGATTTTCTTTTACTGCCAATTAATACAGGTGCTAAATAAAAGTTTTTGAGGAAATGAACTTGAATGCCATCTCCTATTTCCTATGGACCGCATTAATGGCCTCCACACATCTCCAATGTTCTAGTCTTTACACATTGGTATCCAGAAACTAGAACTCTTAATTCAGTGATTCTCACACTTTTTCCTGTGCTAGGACTCATGGAAACCTTCACAGCACAAATGTTGTTGTGTACATGTGTATGTGTGTGTGGCAGGGGGGAACAGTTGCCAAAGTGTCTGTGTGTATATGTGTTTGATGGGTGGCTTGACATATACAGGAATGGGATTATTGCTGTATTTTTGATAGAGGGATAAATACAATAAGGCCAATGCTGTATAAAATTGGTCAATGAATTTGCTTTATTTATTAAACATTGCCCAACACACAAGCACATACAAAGGTATTTGACATAATGAAACTATTTGTAGAAAATGTAAAAAAAAGAAAAGAAAAGAAAAGAAAATATAAAAATAAAAGTGCTCCAAGAATGTCAAAAGGGTCATCAAGAAGCCAGTAATAGTAATGTGTGTGAGGGATACTTGGGAGATATATGTAAATAGGTAGAGACTCTGCTACTGGCATTCCCCTTGGAACTTAGGAGTTTGGGGGAGCGTCCTTTTTCAAATATCCCTTCTAAGGTGACAGGAATCCCACTTTAAAAACTTTAGAAATTAAGAACTTTAAACTTGGGGTTCTCCTACAGAGGATACTTATGAGTCCAACCTTGATGGACCAAGCATGGAATCACAGATCCAAGGGCTCAGAAAACTATGAGCAGACAATGACTATTCCCTGACTTCTAAGGTAACTATAGCCTCTGGTTTGCCTTGGCAAGAAGGCTCGGTAATGTAAAGTGGAAAACAGATTTTAGAGCCAAATGCAAGAAATTCCAGAGAAGGAACCGTATATCAATAGACAAGTGTTCATCCTCTCTGAACTTCATTTTCTCTCTTATTGAACAAATGATGAAATGTCAATATCTAGCCCCTTTTGTCCTCGGAGTCAAAAGTGAAATAGCTTCTGTCAACTATCTTGCTCAATGTACACAATGAAGGATGTGTTCAGTGATTTCCCCTTTATTCTTCCTATCTGAGACAGGTACAGTAAGGAACTAAATGGTTGGTTGATGTTGTGTGAACTCACAAGATCTGTGCAATTCCATTAACTAGAGACTTACATGGTTTTAGAAGTCTATAGTCAGAGAAAGATCCGGCTATGCTGCAGTAACAAAATAACCCTGAAATCAATGGCTTATTGCAACAGAAGTTCACGTCTTGCTCATAGAAGAGATGTCTATTTGCATCAGCTCTCCCTCCCCCTAGTTGCTAAAGAACCAAGAATATCAGGAATCCCTCTCCTGGTAGCTGGACCATGTGAATCCCAGCCTCACATTCTCCCTCAGCAGAAGAGAAAGCCAGAAGGGCACACACGAGCTCCTAAATGCTGGGAGTCCAAAATGACACGTGTCATTTCCACTCACCCTGTCACAAAGACCCACCTGACAGCAGGGAGCCTGGAAAACTGGAAGAGTCCATGGATAGTTGATGAGCAGTAAATGAGCCTGTCCAAGTTACGGGACGGTGTGAGACATGCAGGCAAAACTGCAGACAAATTTGGCAAAAACTGGGATATTCACCTGTTTCCCAACCCATCCACAACTTTTTATCCTACAAAATGTACTTTAAGCTCTGTTCACAGTCAAAGGAGTTTTCTGGAATGAGTGAGTTTGCTCACTTTGCCAGGCTTTGAAGACAAGTAGTCACTTGCTTCTGAGACTCTGTCTAGCTCCAAAACTTTTGGGGCCACCCCGGAAGAGTCCCCCCATGGGGACCATTAGCCACAGCGTCCTCCACTTCCCCTTGGTTCCCCATCCTCTCCTTCCTTTTCGTCTTTCACTCCTAGTGCATCTGCCTCCACATTTTATCTCTGTGTCTGTCAGGCTGATTAACATACTTTGACAGATTAAAAGGCTAAGGTCAAACCAACAAACCCCTAAAGAAATACTGCTAATTATTGTCATGTGTTTTAAATACTTTGCTATTCAAAGAACGTAAGAAGGAATAAAATTCAACTTTGTATCCCAAGGGGTTGTTTTCATTTTCTATTTAAAAAAAAAAAAAAATTGCCCTCTGCTTTCTGTGTTCTGGGCTGTAGGAGAGCAAAGAACCAATCCCAGGGGTTAGTGGCAGTCAAGTGCACTTGGGAAGAGCTCCTTCCTAGAGTGACACATGAAGTGGCAAGCGGTCGCGTGATACTGCACGAAAGCAGTCCAGGGAGATATGAGACACTTTAGCATCCGTATGTAATGCCCAACGTGAACGTCAGGACAGGGTGCGTAGTGGACCATCCTGAGAAGAGCCACATTTGAGTGGCTCACCTCGCTGGTATTGCCATGCCTGGGTGTGAAGCCCAGTCTCACCCTTGGGGAGCTGGGAGTCCCCAGGCTCATCATTGATTCTCTCCACACCTCAGTGTGCTGATCTTTAAAATAGGGACATGGGGATATAGTACTGATCCCATCAGATGGCGGCATGAAGAGGCATGAAATGTGTCTGGAACTCAAACACTGTTCACCATGAGGGACCCCCTCCCAGTACTAATTACCTTCACCAAGTGCTTGACCTCTTTGAGGTTCAGAAGCAAGACTAAGTATGTCATCATTTCTAAAGAGTGGGTTGTCTCCCTGGCGGGTGTGCAGAGGCAACGTTGCCAGACCTTGTCCTCTGCAGAGTGCACAGACAGTGCTCATGAGGAACGCTGGTGCTTCTGCCCCGGCCCCGTCAGGAGCAGTGCTGGGACCACAGGGGTGATGATGGCCACCTTTGGTCTCTGTTCACCCACCCAATTTAAAAAAAAAAAAATCAGTTTAGAAAACAATAATAGAATCGGGTCCACTGGGCTGTCCCTCACAGGTCTGTGTTGTTTTGGTGACAGGCTATAGCTCTTCACCCAATGACTTCTGGCGGGGAGAGGCCTGGGGCTCCTTGGAGCCTGAGAGGAAGCCGGGGCGGGCGCGCCCTTGCGACAAGAGCGAGGGGCAAGAGGAAGGAGAGAGAGCTCTACATTCAAAAGCTAATTATTCAACATACTTTGGAAGACAAGAACAGGATAGCCTCCAAGTAAGAGGCATCTAATAGCTCCAGAAGTCTCCAGTGAAGTGTTCACGACAGGTAAAAGGCCAAATTACCAGATCAAGTGGCCACATTATCAAAAATTATTCTATTGATTTCAGTGAGGTGTGTTTTCCTGGAGATGATTACCACCGTCTAAAATCTCCTTTCCCGCTGATTTGGAGCAGGCAGCGGAGCCTCTGAGTTTCAAGTTGTTCAAGATGTGTAGGCATGTGTGGGTAAGCACGGGTCGGCCTGCTGTGAGTGTCTAGTTAGCACTGGCTCAGAGAGGGAGGCAGGCACCCACCAGGGTTCCCAGGGCCCGGGCCTTTGTGGATATTGAGGAATTGGGTGCACTGAGTGTCATTCACCCAAGGCATGTTTCCAGCTCTGGATTTCTTGTGACATTTCCTACCAGGGAACCTACTTTGGGAAGCAGCCCCATGAATCAGGGCGGGGAGGGAGTTGCCGGATCCATCTAGTCATAGCTGGAAAGCAGAGAGACAAAGCATGTAACTTCACACCTTATGGGCCCCAGCTTTATGGGTCTTTATCTGAGTCACAATTCGAAGGAGATGGAGGATAGGTAACAGAGGTGGTTCTGATTTCACTTTTAGACGATCAACTGCTCTATTTTTAAGGACTATTCTGAGAAAAAGAGCATGTTTCAAAGGAGGTGTAGTTAACATTGTATTAGTTTCAGGTGTATGACTTAATTATTTGGTATATGGACCTAGTACACCGCGATTACCATGGTAAGTCTGGTTATCATCCAGAGAGAAAGAACAGGGACCTAAGTGCCAGCCAGAAGAGGATCTTCGAAGCACATCACCTTTTTAAGAAAATAAAATGTGCTCCCTACAGTTTTGCATGTCATGCCATTTTAAGAGTTCGGCTAGCCTGTTCCCCGAAAATGATTTCTTTGCAGCACAGGAACGCGTGGACAATTTCCCTTCGCCAGGGGTAGAAAGTACAATGAATTCAGTGACTAGCATCCCTCCTCGCAGCCTCCAAACTCGTATCCTGATTTCCTGGGTACTGTTCTAGGAGTCCCAGTTGGTTAATGTAAAACCAGGCTGATACAGGGCGCCTTACAGCTTCTGCTTGAACTGGAGCCAAAAGAAAGCGTCTTTTGGTGTTGGCGAACTTCTACCTCGCATGGGTCCTGGGAGAGCGCTATTGTGTCCTTGAACAAAAGCACTGAGGTGGCCATGCATTGAACTTTAAGCCAATTATCCCTGCATTTGCTCTCCATCGGATGCTTCCTCCTTCCTGGGACTCCTCGGGCTGATGCTGAACATATTCAAATCTTCGCCTAAAAGGTTTTGTCTAGGTTGCTTCTTCAGTACTGTTTGAACATTAAATATGCAAATAATCATCATTACACTTCCAACAATTACACATGTTTGCGAGCACCGTGTCAAGTGCTGGCAGCAGAGCAATCATTTGTAAAGACAAATATTCCATTCCAAGAGATGTCATGCTGCTCAGAAGATCCTTTTTTGTATCAGTAGCCACACTGTTGCTTCCTAAAGTGTGCAAATGAACGAGACGGTGCTGCCAATAGCTGCCAGGCCCTTGCCCTCGGCAGAGCAGGTGCCAATCCCCCGTGGCAGGCGGCAGCGGGGACCCGGGAGCCACGCAGACACAGGAGCCAGGCCCCGTGTGGTTAGAGGAGGCCCTTGCAAAAGGCAGGCGCTCCTCGAGTCCCTTCTCCTCCTGCGGCCCCTCCCCGGCCATCCCTCCTCTTCCAGGGGGCCTGGGCCTGCAGAATGTTTTAATTCCCGATTTCTGACTCTGTTATCATGTGTTTGTAGGAGAGGAGTTGTCGTCTGTAGCTCGGAGGGGGCGCGCCGAGCTGCCTGAAACCACAGGCCACGGGTGTCACAGCGGGGCCCGCGTTCTCTTCGCGGGCGTTTTTTTATCTCTCCTCCCTTTCTCCTCCTCTCCCCTCCCTTCCCTTTGCTCTCGGCTTGGCCCCTCCCGCTCTTTCACGTAGTTCTGGATAATTGTCACCATTTACTTTTATCACATCCAAAGTGGCGGATTAGAGGGGCCTGGACTTGAGTTGGGACTAATCTTGCCTTCTCCCAAAGTCAGAAAATCCCAAGTCTTGCCGGGCCCAATTGATAACCCTTGTGCTTCTTTTCCATGAAAGACGGATGGCTCCGGCAAGCTTGGGAGACTGCAGATAATGGGATTGACTTGGTAGTTAAATCTCAGTGAACCAGGACAGCATAAGTAATTAGTGAATTGTATCCATCCCGGGGTGCTAATGATGGCTAAGTCTGCCCCCACGCCATTCTGGAAACGGCAAGAGGCACATCCATCTCACACAGATAAAAACCAAAGGGACGCTGCTCACAGACACCGTTTATTCCTTCTTTAGTGCACAATTTATCCTAGAAGGGGAAAAAAAATCTAATTTTCCTTGAGTGATACCCAAAAGACCAAGTGACCACACTCCCACCAGAGTTCATTTTGATCACAATACTGCTGCTGTTTTTAATTAAGAAAGGCTAATTAAGAGAAACTCCACATTTATCTTCTTATCTACTTGTCGGTACAGACTCTCAGACATTACCGATATTTGTTTACAATTTGGTTACTGGCTTTCTATCAGCAAGCCAGGGAGGATTCTGCATTTATAGCAAGGTTGGGGCAGTATAAGGATTTCGAAAGGGAAGAGCTGAGCAGCTAACCACAGTCGTAACTTTTAGCATGTGAGATCCTGTTTTACACACACGCACACGCACGCACGCACAGATACGTGCACATAGTCGTACATATTTACATTTATACATGCATATATGGATGTATGCTTACACATCTATCTTTAGATTACCCGTGATATATCTTTGTATTTCTCTGCAAGTAATTCAAGTGCAAGGCAGCTGTGCACAGACTGGCCTTCTCCCATTTTTCTTTCTACCCAGAGTGACGGCACTTTATGAGGATAATTTAGATAAATGTCTTTTCGCGGAGTTCACTTATCCTTCCAGCAAACATGATCGACAAAGAGCCACAGAAGACGAATGACACTGCATTTTGATCAAACATGTGTTCTGTCAATGGACAAGACTTCAAGGTGGGCATCGTCCTTCCCCCTTTTTTTTTTCTTCCCCCATACGATTCCATTGACATTTCCAACACCCCAAAAATGTGCACAAAATTCACTTTTGTGGAAACATGCTTAGGGGCATGGACTCTTAGGAATTAAAAATGAAATTGTGGAGCAAATGCATTTTGTCTCCAAAGTCAGCAGACGTCAAGTGGGCCAGTCTGACAGTTTCTACATGGCTAGGTCAGGACTCAGTGTGACAGACTGTGAGCATCTTCGACTCAGCTTCCTTGTGACAAAGGGTCATAAAAGCCAAAAAACCTTGCCTCTTTGGTCCATGTTACTCTGTGTCTTCTGAAGGGATCGCCTTTCTGCAAACCTTCCCTTCATGGGCCTACCGGAGTTCTGACCGATAATGGGTTAGTAATAATTGGTTAGGTTGCTTGTAACTAAGTTTCCTCTCCACACCCTGTGCCAACCCAATTCTTTCTTGTTTGCATGTGAGGCTCCTTCCTGTGATTTTTAGCTTCCACACTGACTGGTTTCTCAGAAGGCATGTTTGTGTACACGTACCCCACACACGCACATTGGCACATTATCATATCAAGGACTGATTTCCCCCAAATCTTTCTTAATATTTAATATTTGAGGAGAAAGCTGATTAGGCCAGCACTCCATTTCTTCCTCACAATCTGTCACTGATTAGGAGGTATTTAGACTAACGTTGGATGGAAGATGGGGAGGCAGGTTCTCACTGAGGAGAGTGTGCATGGTGAGAAATTTAGCCTCTTCCTGGAACCCAGCAAGTTCTGATTTTATTTTCCTAGATATGAATTCTTCAAAGTTTCAGTCTACTGAAAACTTGACCTCCGTATTCAAACCAGACCAGTGTGTATTCATGTTTGTGGTTCAGATGATGTCTGTCTCCCTTTGGGCAGAGGGGGGTTTTGTTGATTGTGTGATTTTCCTCAGGAGCAACCTCTTATGTGGCTTTCAATGTGCGTGGGGTATAATAGTCTTATGGGTACTGCTTAAAACAGCTCTGTCCACTAAGCAACGTGCAGTTTTATTCAGAAGTATTTTATTATTTTTGTACTTTTCTACCTATGCCAGGAAGAAATATAGCCTGATTTTTAAAAATGATTCTTTCCCTGATATCATCTCTCAAAGAAGTACATCACTCCCCTCATCACATACTATAGTAAAATTACAGTACGTATCTTCCAGTGACTTTTGGAGAACTACTTACAGGGTAAAAAAAAAAAAAAAGTTATTTTTCAATCTTTAAAAAAGCACCATACATCGAGAAGACTTGAATTGACAAAAATAAATTTATCTTTTCTGGGGAAAGTGGCACCCGAATAGGGTATTTTTTTAGGGACATATGTCTGCCCACATTAGTTAAGGAAAGGCTATTAAAAAAAGTTCTAAGTTGTTGAATTTGAATATATATGAATGTATTATAGGTAAAAGGGTAAGATGGCAAGTGTTTCTATCTGTTCACCTGGGTATGAATCCCAGCCTCATGCCCCATTAGCTGTGTCTTCTTGGGCACATTTCTACACATCTCTGTAATTCCATTTCCTCTTCAATAAAGTAGAAGGTAACAATAATACTAACTTGCCAGATCTTGGAGGATTAAATCAGTTTACCTATAGAAAGTGCTTTAATAACAATACCTAGCACATTAAACATTTTTTTTTAAAAAAGCTGTTTTTACTAAAGTTGTATCTTAGTAATAAAAGTGAGTTTTATTTGTTCCCCTGCATAAAGGATTTTATGTTTTTACCCCTAATTCTGGTGACTTCTGAGGTTTTTCACATGACAAAGAAAGAAAAATTGTCACACAGGTCATTTCCATGAAGCACTGCTATTGGTAATTTTCAAAACATGATCTATGTGAGAAGCTAGAACTCCTGAAGATTCAGTCCAGGTGATGGTCAGCCTTAAGTCCCCATCACCCCATGGCAATACTTTGCTTATAATGTTCACTTAAGGTCTATTTAGTGGAGGACAACTTCTACACATAGACCTCTCCCTCTAGAATCTGAAAATAACTAATTCATGTGAGGCTGATGATGAAATACACTTTTCAAAGAATCCTCTGAGTGACATTAGAAATTGGAACCCTCCTCACGTGGCACTCATTGTGAATGAATTATCTAATTTCATATAGCTGTCATTGTGGGATTATGGTTAAGAAATCAATTTCAGATTACAGTAATATTACTTTAGGACAGTTGGAAATTGGGGTGCCTGGGTCAGTTAAGCTTCTGACTCTTGATTTCAGCTCAGGTCATGATCTCAGGGTCGTGAGATCGAGCCCCATGTTGGGCTCCACGCTGAGCATAGAGCCTGCTTAAGATTCTGTCTCTCCTTCTCCTTCTGTCCCTAGGCATCCCCCCATGCTCCCCCTCTCTGAAAAAGAAGGAGAAAGAGAAGGAGAAGGAGAAGAAGAAGAGGAGGAGGAGGAGGGGAAAGAGAACAGTTGGAGATTAATGATGAGATGAAAGGGAATGTCTTAAATATAAACCCAGTGTTTATATTTTAATTGTTTCTGCATCCTTTTTACCTGGCCACTAATAACATTTCCTCCTCCTTTTCATCAGAGATTCACTTGCACAGTAATAAAAAAAAGTTGTTATTTTGAAATTTTAGGGAGAAATTATTTACTAGAATTTTAAATACTGTCACTGCAATGATTGCTTTACTACCACAACACATTCTTTTCCAACGTTGACCTTCATCATTGCAGACTACTCACATGGCGGTAATGCAGCAGTGATTACCTTGGCATTTGAACTTCCCCAGCCATACATAAATGGAGAGTTCCTTTACTCCATGAGAAAATGGAGTCATTAAATGGAATCCTGGCAGGTGGACTAGCCACCCTCTCTGAGGAGTAGGGTTACATGGGCAACAGATGAAATCTACGAGGTATTCTTTCTATGAAAGAGACCAAGAGAATAGGAGAGAGAGAAAATGTGAGTGAATGATTAAATGAACTTCAGGAGCATTTTTATCTGAGAGACAAGTGTGAAAGGAGAAATAATAAATGACTCCCTGGCTTTCTGGAAAACGATTGGTATCCATTGTCTATTCTGGACGCCATCTGATAGCCCATGCCATCTACCAATGGGCATAGAAAAGTTAACATAAAAGAAAAGGGGTCAGCTAAGTAGACAGAAGAGGCTTAGCCAAAACAAAGTGAAATGCTTCATTTCACTAAGGTTTGATTAATGGGATATTAGACACCTAAGACCGTTAAGACAAGAGCTAACTAGCCTTTAGCAAACTGTGCTGTGAATCACACTTCACACATCAAGATGTGAGGTAATGAGATTCTCAAAAAGTACTACATTTAGAAGCAGCCCCTTAAACTCGAACACACAATTCCCAACTCCTGCCAGTTGCTGGCACATTTCCACAGATGAAGTTGGAAAGGAAGCTCTGCATTTTTTTTTTTTTTTTTTTTAGGGGTAGTTTTTGTTTGTTTGTTCCTGACCACTGATAGCATGAGCTAGCAGCTGGTGTGAGAATAAAGGAAAATATGTGTGTATTGGCAGCAGACAATTTATAACATAGTGTGATTATTCTCTCAGAGTCTTAAACATCAGAACTTATGGCTTAAAAAAAAAAAAAAAAAAAAAGAGTAATTCGCATGGACAACTTTACAACAGCACATTGAGAGGGTTTTTGCTGTTGTTGTATGATGTGGGATTTTTTTTAAACCTTCCCCCCCAACACACGCACACCCAAAGATTAGTGTGAATTCGTGACCAACATGATTCATAATTGATCAATCTTGAACATTTTAAATTTTTGTTAAGGATTTCACAGCCACGACGGGCCATTTTTCGCCAGGAAATTAATGCTTGGTAACGCTACATCTCCACCTAGTGGTAGCGGGGAGAAGTTCATCCCTTTCCGCCCCCAGGAAGCCAAGATTTTGTGGGGCTTTGCAGCCAGCCTGCAAACCCTTGGTCGCTGTGGAGTCGAAGCGCAATGTTTAAAGATAACATTGTAATCTCGGGATATTTTTACTTCCTTTCCATTCCCCCCCACAACCATTTTCCTTCTCCTCAACCCTAAAATCTGACATTATTAGATTGCAAAGTAGCTGAAAAATATTCCTCCCACTCCATTTTTTATTCTTACACTGTGCTCAGAGACTTTGACCAAAAACTCATTTGAGTAGCAAAGGAGCATCCTTCAAGATCCCCCCTCCCCCCCGCCCTGCTTGCTTATCCTCTGCCAGCTCACTACTTGGCAGGCGTCTCCATTGCTAGAGAGACCGAGCAGAAGTCTCTATATAGATGTCTCAGAGCTTATTCTCAGCCTGCTTGAAATATTACTTACCAGGCCCCCTCACCCTCCGAAGGTGGGCCACGTCTACACTCCCCACCTCGGACTGTCCCAAACAGATATGGCCTTTCCCCGAAGTGGCTCAGCACCCTGCTTTCCCATTACACCGTGGCACCTGTCTTCAAAAGAAACTGTTTGACCGCGCTCATATATCTTGGGTTTATATGATTTGAATAATCAATAAACAATTAAGAATGTTTTGCTTCTTTAATACCAAAAGGACATTTGAATCTAGTCACAGTGAAAAGGAAATAGTTTGTTTTGCTTTTAATTTAATTCGCCAGATTACAGACCACCTGCTCCACGGAGATGGTATATCAGACAATTACATAGAGTCGCCTATAGCTGCATCTTCTCGCCGTTGGATTCAGCATTGGTATCAAATGCACCATAGTGAATGCAAAGACCAGGGCTTTTCGGCTGGTGTATGTCTAGAAAAATTAAAGCTAACTCAGAGAGTCGCTGCTTGCTAATCCCTGTAATTAAACACTACTTACGGGAAGGTATATTACACTGATTGGAGGAGTTGCTACTGTATTGGACCCAAAAATGTTTAATAATCCTACCCTGCGATGTTGAATTTTTTAGTACCTATTAATTAACACCCATTAACTTATATAGAAGGCAAAAGGTATAAATGTATTAATTGTCAGTAACTTCACTTTTCCGTAAAACTGGTGTTCCGGCATGTGATTCCTTAAATTGCAGGAAAGCTCCATATGTAGAGAAATATATGGAAAGGAGGTTAGAACAATGGAATTCTCAGAGCATTTTTAACTTGCTCCATGTTTAGAATGAAATGTACAGCATTCTTCAGCTCAGATGTTGAAACTCGTCAGTTACCATCCTCCCTGTTACCATCATCCAAGTTCAATCCCAGGTGCCTTCCTCCTCCCCACCCTCTATCGATTTCCCAAAGCCTGCATTGACAGGGAACATTCTGCCTGGTCCGGTGTTTATGAATTCTCAATATGATGCTCTTTCAGTAAGAGGGAACTGTATTCTGCCTTCATTTTGCCAGATCTGTCCACAATTACACTGCTGTAACCAACACAACCTCCCTCCTTGAATGTCCTTAGAATATTCATACTTAAACATAAGTGGAAATTGACCAGAACAGGAAGCATTCAAACTAAGGGCACTTCAAGCTTCCACAAGAGGACCAGTCCAGAATGAAGGAGCAAAGAACCGGACAGATTCTCTCAAAAACTATGTCACACAGAGAGAGACTAGGTTTAGGTGTAGTGGGTAAGAAAAAGTCTTCTGGATGTGGGGTGAACTACCCTTGACTGTAGGCTTCTTGGAGGCATCCAGTGGCCACAACTGTGGCAAAATTTGCACAAAATTCAATCTCTCTTGGGCCCGCCTATAAGTGAAAAGTCCTCTGTAGGATGAGCCATGACAATTTAATGATGTGGGGAGGTAAGAGGGTTTAAGAGAGTTTCCAACAGTGCCTACAATGAAATACACACACACGTTTCCCCTTTCAAGTCCATCGGCCTGACTGCCTTCAGTGACTCCCTAATTAAAAAGAGCCCCATGTTTTAAAATGATATTTCTTAAATAAGAGAGGAAGAGATAATTTATAAGCTTGGGTGTGTGGGGTTGCTTCTGGGATCTCACTGAGCCTCCACCCCGTGCCTGTGATCTAAGGTGGGGGAAGGGAGAAGAGCTAGTTCTGCAATCAGACCCAATCAGACCCACCTACTTTCCAACTCTGCGGTTCGCAGGGAGAAGGCACAGAGGTTTGCTAATAATTTTCGAGATTCCACAGTTAATTGTATCCGTAGTAAAAGTCTTTGTGATTTTGGCAACTGTGTGGCCTCTGTGACAAGGGTCACACTAGCTCTTGCTGCCACCAGGTATCACTCTTACAGGCGGCTCCTCCACCGTCTGGTGGGTCCTTTTTCATTATTGTGTAGACGTATAGATGCCTCTGCTGACTGAGACCCCTGTCCATGCCCAATGCTGGGCTCCAAGGACAAAGCCTTTTCAGTGCCTTTGGACAACCTCAGTCCCCCAAGCACAAGGAATTGATGAGTAAGGAGCAGCCTTAGCTGCACACCAGCTGGAACACCCCCGCGACCCCTTGGGTTCCTGTCACCAGCGTAGGACCTTTCCCTTCACCTTCCCGAGAATACAGATTCCCCGCTCTGGGCTGCTCCACCCCAGGGAGGCACCCCTCTCCAGAGCCCCCTTGTATCAACGGCCCTGACAACTGGCAGGGCTCTAGCAAGCCAGAAGGTTCTAACTTTTCCTCCTGCCAGGACCCAGTCCTCTTTATTTACGTAACAAAAAAGACAGACTCCTCCCCTATATGAAGAAGAAAATCTGCTCCAACATGATTGGCAGGATACCTAAAATCCTCTCTTATCTTTCCTGATAGGTGTTTACTACCGTGAACCCACCCTGAAACCCACCAGTACTTTAAGAGATTATATTAGTCCTCTTCGTGTTCATAGAACTTCTATGCCCAGGCTCTTAATCAATGGCTGGATGTTTTCTTTGTCTGTGATGAAATTAAGGTTCCCAAGAGCAAGGGGCACCTGGGTGGCTCAGTGGGTTAAAGCCTCTGCCTTCAGCTCTCAGGTCATGATCTCAGGGTCCTGGGATCGAGTTCCACGAGGGGCTCTCTGCTCAGCAGGGAGTCTGCTCCCCCCACCCCCCGCCTACCTCTCTGCCTACTTGTGATCTCTGTCAAATAAACAAATACAAATCATAAAAAGAAAAAAGAAAAAAGATCCTAAGAGCAAGGCCCTCCCCATCTCATGCCCTGGAATCTGGCTTTCAGCACAAAATGGACAGCTTCCCTGTACCAAGCGTGGATAAGACTGGCGCAGGAAGGACTGGAGATCTTTGAGGTCCAGAAGCAGTGATGCTGACAGGATTCTGCTCCAAGAAGCAAGCCCTGTGTTCTCAACCCAGGAACACTTTCAAGAATCCCGCACATGCTTGATGGATTTTCTTCTTTATCAGTTGCTCCAACTCTGCCTGCTTTTAAGGTCAGTCCTCCTTTACATAAGGAAATTCATATCAATAAGGGAATGTCAAGTGGAACCTCGAATAATCAGCAAAGTAATGAACTGACATCTTTAGAAAGAGAAGCACAATACCAGGGCATGCTCCAGTGTTCCCTCATGACAGCAGCAAACCTGAACTGGGATGGCCACAGAACATACCAGAAGAACAAATGAGCGACTTCATGGAAATAAAAGGGAAGAGACTGAATTTATTTCCAGAGCCAAGGCACTCCGGGACGCAAGGACGAACCTTCACAAAAAATACTTCTTGTCAAAAGTGTATAAAAACTATCCACTTCACAAAATCAGGGATTTGTTCCTAAAATCCCGCATTGATTTGAGTCTGTCGGTGGTAGGTAGAGAGGCCTCGTTTTTTCTGAAGTTAAGTGTCTTTCTGTCAGGATGGGCCCTAAAAGGAGTGAATTTTCTGTTCACTCCACATGAAGCTTCTAGAGCTCAGTGGAGTGGTTTAGAAAAATTAAATAAGATAGTCCCTTCCTGCTCTTCATTCCCTAAGTAGTCCTTCAGCCCCATACAGAATTTAAAACTGTAATGTGTTTGGCATTACTGGTTACAGAGAACGAGGGGGGAAGTCCAAATTTTGTGATCCCTATCTAAGGCAAACTGCATAAGCAAACACTTGGCTTCCATTTCTGGCCACTTTCTCTAGCTCCCTCACAGAAATGCTGCTGTGTCTTTCTCAGAGGTGCCAAGGGTACTCACTTCATAAGTACTTCTCGAGCGATCGTTTTGAAATCCCAGTGCTTAAATGATGGATATTATTAGGCCTCGGAAAATACCCTCACCGGTCCCAAATTGACTCGCAGAGTCTAGGCGCGGGACCTGGGGAAAAACAACAACAACAACAACAACAACAGCATAACATCTGTGCATTTGGCTAAATTCTGCACTTCTCTGCTCCTACTTGTAGACCAAACTACATTGTGAGGAATCCAATGTGTTCAAGTTAATGACTTATAATTTGCTTGTACCAAGTTTCAGTGCATATTGTATTCATTTATCTGTATCCTAGTCTACATGCTTATTTAGTTAAGAGCAACTATCCAACTTATCCTGGTATCTCCTCAATTATGCAATGTATGGGCTTGGGTCAGATGTTCAGTAAGTTCTTAATGGAAATCAGACCTCCCCAGCAGGGGCTCTTATTAACTCTTGAAATGTGCTACTTCATCGTGTCATTCCTTCTGGGGATGTCCATGCACATGCATGTAAATGTGTATGTGTCGACTATTTCAAGACTCTTTTGGGTTTTCTAAGAATTGAATGGGGAGACTGAAGTGGAGCCCTGGCTGGAAAGAGACGAGAATGAACAAATCGCCCAAATTCAAGAATGATTCCATCATTCCTCACATCCAGTTAGTTCAACAAATTTAAAATTCTTCCAATCAATAGCACTGGAATTACTGAAATCTGACTGCCTGTCACAATGCTAAGGGAACTGCTGAAAATTCTTCATGACAAGAACTCAAAGGAAGCATCAGCTTAAGGAAAAACTTTACCTTCTCCAAAGTGTTAGCATAACCATAGGTCCTCACGGAAACAGAACATCTCAGAATGTGCTAATCTATCTAGAAATTATCTGACAGTTCAAACAGAACCTTATAGCCCTGCCCTCTCTCAAGCTGAAAATCATAATGAAATTATAAGGGGCTTTGAAGTTGCCCTTTGTTATTTTTTGTTTACTTTTTTCATATTACTTCCAGACTCCCCTCTTCACCCTCCAAAGCCTCAAATTACCCCCACCTCCTGTATGCTCCCCCCGCACACTTACAAAGATAAAGTTGTAGACAGCAGGGCCAGACCACCTGCTACCTTCCTACCATCTTCTGTCTAATCTCTTACCCAAACTTTCTCAGATCACAATGAAAAAAAAAAAAAAAAAAAAGCAAGCTACTCTATCATATGCAGATCTGTTGTGCTTCACCTTATAATGATGATACATATTCCAAAATGTGGGAAGTGTGGGGGATGGGGAGAAACAGGGCACCTAGAGGGAAGCCTATTGGAAAAGAGAGGTTCAGAACCAGGGGCAGTGGAGTGCAGTGTCAAGATGCCTTGTAGGGTAGCTGGAATGCACCAGCTTAATCTCCCCGACTCCTTGTTTCTACTTAGTTTTTGTAAGATTTTATTTATTTATTCAGAGAGCGAGAGAATGCAAGCAGGGAGAGGAGCAGAGGGAGAGGGAGAATCTCAAGCAGACTTGTATTGAGGGCAGAGCCTGGTATGGGACTCGATCTCACAACCCCGTGATCATGACCTGAACTGAAATCAAGAATCGGACGCTTAACCAACGGAGCCACCCAGGCTCCCCTAGACTCCTTGTTTTTAACATGAAGATGAAAATCATCCTTGCTACTCAGCTGCTGTGAAGGTTGAATAAGATGATGCGGGCAGTCAGCACTCATGGTCGCGAATGACTAAAGATATCTGGGTTGCCTCATACTAGGAGATCTCCTCCTCCCCCTTCTTGCCCCTTCACAACCTCTCTCTCCCCTTGTCATCCCTTCCTCATCTCTTATGTTTTCCCCCTCCTTCTCAGCTTCTGAAGCAATTTGTTAAGTAGGACATGTAAAAGTATTATATGTTACCTCTTCTGTTGAAAAGGAAGACGGCCATGTTTGTGCAGGGGCTTACAACTACCCCTTAACACTCTTGTCTAGATCCCTAAAAAGAAGCAGACACAGCCCCAAGAAACTTGCAGAAAAAGCACTCACAGAAGTTGTCTGAAGAGAAATGTTCCTGCTAAGGTCCCTTGCTAGAAAACAACACGTGTTTTTACCCATACTAACGCTGCATACCTATCATTCCAGCGTGCCGGGCCCTGTACAGCCTCATTTCAGCTTGCAAGGCCAGGTCATGAGAGCACATTGCATGCCAGGCATCATGCCTTAGGTACTCCTCACGATGACCCTGCAAGCTCAGGGCCGTCCCAAGACGAGGCCTCTGAGAAACAGTGAGGCCAAGTCCCATACAATCCCACCAAGGCAACCGAGGCAGGGCTGGGTCTGATTAGGTCTGTTTGGCTCAACATCCATACATTCCCGCTATCTTTATTGAAAAAGAAATTAATATCTCAGGGGGGAAAATGTCCTACAACCAGGCACCTGAGTATAGATTTCGTTTCCTCAGTCTACCAACATTCCAGTGATGTGGCATGAAAGTGCCATGCTCACTTTCACTTTAACTTGGTGGAGTCATGTTTCAAGCACCCCGTATTGACAAGAAAAGCCAAGGGTGGCTGACTGCAAATTGTCCTTAACCATAGTGGACTCTCCTGTCTACTTGGCATCCATGTTGCCTAGACAGGAATCCTGGGACCCAGTCAACATGGCTGGTTTTCACCAGGCCTCCCTTAGACAGCTTCTTCTCTCAGCTCAGCCAACTTCTGCTACCATCTAGGTCTTGCAGTGCCTCTCCTCTCATAAATTTTTCTTCAGCACCAATACCATAATTCTTTCTTCCCTTAATTATGGCGTGGAAACACAACACTGAGCCATGCTGCGTGTTGTGACTGTAATTCATTAGCACAGGGAGGTTGTGGGAACATGTCCTCACCTCTCATCAGCAATTGGAATGTGGATTCTCTTGGTGTCGAGTTTTCCACAATCTTTATGAAGTGAAATGCAATATTAGTTTCTAAGGCTTTCCCAAGCAACTGTCTTCTAATGGGAAAACTTTAACAAAAAATATGTATCGCATGCCAAATAGCTAACCTCACTCTCATAAATATTTATATTTTAGGCAGAGTCGAAACATCATTTGTAAGATGGATGTGCTTCTTTGGATTTCCAACAAGAAAATGCCTCACGAGCTGAACCGGTTTCTCCCGCTAATAGGCACAAAGCCCTTGGCCGTGGGCTGGGGGGTAGGATGGAACAAAACAAAACCACTGACTATTCGAGGAAGAAATCCTCTCAGAAAATTCCCTGGTGTCATGCATTTTCACTAAAGTGGAAGATGGAAACAAAAGAACAAATGTTGGAGGATATGGCTTGGAAAGATCTCCAGCTGCTGTTGGGAAGTGGCATAGATAGGACTGGGATGGGCCAGCTGGTATGGAGCAGTGGCTGGATCTCAAAGTGTGGTCCTCATGCCCCTGGCAGCAACATCATCTGGGAACTTACTAGAAATGCACATTCTCAGGCTCTGACACAGATCTGTTGAAAATCGTGTGGGAAGACAGGGAGGTGTTCTGTGCTTTACTAAGCCCTCCAGGTGATTCTCAAACACACTAGACTCTGAGAAACACAGTGGTTTATGGTCCTGGCATCAGAAAACACTAAGCTTGAAGGCCGCCTCTAAAACTATCCCGTGTCCCTTGGTGCATGATTTAACTTCTTCAAGCTTCATATGGCTCATCCATGAAAAGGCCATAATGTTACTTATGTCCTGGGGTGGTTGTAAAGACTCACTGAGAAAATCCATAGAAATCCTTTGTAACAGTGCCTGGCACAAAGTCTGATAGCATATATGTTATCTGGCTTTACCAGCATAACTAAATTCATGCAAATTAACCAAATCATGTAGATGTAACAGTTTCAAACAAGGTATTCACTGAAGTCAAAGCAACTTGCTTTGATGACTCAAAGTAAACTTCAGGGTTAAAAGTAACTGTATGTGAAAATTGATTTTTGCTTTCCTATCAAAAAAACATTTTTTTTTAACATCCAGTGTGATGGGCACCCCATGAGAGTTATGGTAAGTCCCCTGAGCCCCTCCTTTTGCCCCAGCCCTTTTGCAGAGACTACTTCTTAGCAGACATCTCCTGACTCTGTAGGATGCAATGTTCACTGCTCTGTCCTCCCTCCAAGGTTGCACCTCTACTTGGGTCTTCTACTGTGGACTTCTCACAGAAGGTCTGCAAGAACTTGAAATTCACCCTTGTCAACTGGAGGTGCAGGAGAAATAACAAGTATGAAGCTGCTGTCCCACTGGGAGACAGGACCCAGAAGTGAGCCTGTGCCCCCTTCTATCAGCTAGACAGATCATGAGATTTCTTTCAAACGACTTTTGGAAACATGGGATAGAAACTTGGTAAGACATTCTTGAGTTTCATTTCTTTCCTTTCCTGCTATAATTCCCTCCCCTCCTGTCCTCCTGCTCCCTGGGCTCACTTCCAAAACAAGCCACCTGCATCCAAAATTATGTCTCAGCCTCTGTTTGGGCGCCTAGGCCAAGATAGCCAACTTCAACCAAAAAGGAATAATGGCATAAAAGTTGTGTGTTTTTTTTTGTTTTTGTTTTTTTTTAAGTTTGCTCAGTAACTCTGGGTGCAGAACAAGGATTTATAAGCTGAGATCCATGCGTGGGCTTCAGATAGTTCCAGAAAGCTACTGAAATCTTATCCAGATTTTATGCATGTGTACTTTTCTCTCTAGGATCAATAGTAGCAGCTGGTCCAAGGAGTCTGGGGCTAAATAAATGAGGTTAAATCTATTGTTTTATACAGGTCACAGGACAAATTCTATTATTATGAATAATGTGACTCTATGACTCATATGAGTGACTCTTTCAATTCTTTTGGTGTATTCAAACTTCAGAATATCGAAGATCATTTGAAATGGGTGGAACATCTCAACTTCTTGGTTTCTTGTTTGACTCATTGATTTTCCAAGGGGATATGACTCCCTTGTGATTTTACATGTCCATCCAGACCTCCAGGCCTTGTTTGAACACCACAGCCTTTGCCACAGTTCTGGCCTCAGCTTCCTCTCTCACCTCACGGCCTCTGGCCTCACTGATACTTGTAGTAGCTGCCCATTGTTGCTATAAAAAATTACCACATACTTGTGGATCAGGACAACACGCATTTTTTTGTCTTACAATTTGGGAGGGCAGAGCCCAAAACCAGTCTCACTGAGCTGAAGTAAAGATGTTGGAAGGGCTGGTTCCTTCTGGAAGGTCTGAGAGGAGAATCCATTCCCTGGCCTTTCTTGCCTCCAGGGGACTGCCTGCATTCCTTGGTTCATGGTCCCTTCCTTGTATCATTCACATTATACTCTTTTTTCTTAAGAAGGCCCATGCTGACAATCTGGGAAAATCTTCTCCTGTCAAGATGCTTACCTTAATCAGATGGTCAAAGTCCCTACTCATAAGTTCTGGGGATTAAGACTGTAGCTATCTCTGTGGGGCATTGTTTGGCTACCACAGTGTTATTTGAACATAGACAGAACACTTCACCTCAGGGAACTGAATGTGCTGTCCTTACTCCAATGTATTTGCACAGCGAGCCCCATGTCATCATTCAGGCATCTGCTCAGGTGTCCCCTCCTCTGGAAAGCCACCCAGGTTAACTCCATCCTGACTCCCATCTCTCATTACCCACTATGCCCTTCCTAGTTTTTGTTTAAAGTGATGGTATTTTAGTTTAGTTTTTGTTTAAATTGATGGTATTAAGTGACTATATATTACAGATTATGTATTCATTCATTAGTTTGTGGATCCAGTAAGAAAGATGGGGAAGCAGCCACCCACCTCATGCTCCACCAAAAAAAAAAAAAAAAAAAAAAGACTGTGGTGAAAATAAATAAATAAATAATATGAATAATATAAATAAGGTTCTAGCTAAACATCGCCTAAGGAAGTAGAGGCATTGTGGGAGAGGCAGGAAAGTCTCCATAAGGTTTGCTTTGAAAAAAAAAACAAAAAAAAATCTTGCCTTGATTAGAAGGAAGGAGAAAAAGAAAGACTTAAAATCCTCAATCATGCCTCTGAGCACAGCTGGAATGTTCCCATAGACCAGGGCCTCACTGGTTGTCCCAGCTTCCCACAGGCTCACAGCAGCCACTGGATATTGGGGGCCTGGCACCTACTAGATGATGAGAGTCCTGGATCCCATTGTCTTCCTGCCCTCAATCGCTCTGTAGATCTGGTTGCAAAAGGAAAACATCCCGTCCCCCACATTTGGCCCAAGGAAGCCTTTCCAACATACCTAGTACGTGATTTTCTCTTACAGAGAGCTGCACTAGTAAATGTAGACACTGTTTTAAATTAAGAAAATGCCAGGGGGAGAGACACTCTTCTCTAAGGAGAGCAGTTTATGTCACAGTCAACACAGACAGAGGGCGGTCTTTCAGGAATCCATACCTGAGGCAAATAGTCACTGACAGACCCATTTACCATCCCAGGTGGTTGCTTGGCATCTGCAGGTGTGAATCTTATCACTGTACTCCTGACTATTGGGCCATGAAGAGAAAAAGATGAGAAGAAAGGCAAGGGATGTAGAATATGTATTAGAAAAATATTAAAAGTAGGGAAAAGAAAGCACACTGTGGAAGTGCTCATTCTTGGAATCTGACTCCCAGGCTTTGAATCCTGGCTCCACCATTACCTCACCCATGACTCCGTTTCCCCCTCTCTAAAATGTGGCCAGTGACACCATTTGCTTTACAGAGATTGAGGATAAAACAAAATCCTCTACCTAAAGCAAAATAACATCTAGTATGTAACAGCAATTCAAAAAACATGAGGTATTTCTGTCATTTGTTTTTAGTCACAAATATTCTGATGCTAACCTTGGTGCTGGTAGTCACTCTTTGACATGGAGATAATCACACACACTCTCATTTTCTCTGTTATTTTTCTTTTAAAGTTTCACAAACAGAGACAAGTTTCAATATAGCCTGCCCCTCCCTGGAGAGTGGGGAAGTAAGGGTGGAGTGAGGTGGTCCCCTCCATCAAAGTAAGCTTTTTAATCTCCCTTCTCCCTAGACTCACATAGTAACATCTCCTGGGCAAGGATGGAGACATTCATAGTGATTTGTCATGGATTAAAGAGTCATCTACGATGAGGACTGCAGATACTACTACTGCAGAAAGTCCAGTTTTCTCAAATATTCCACCCAACAGAGAGCTGTGGCACCTGTTCCAGAAATAATGCTTCGTAACTTCTAAAATACAAGGCTTACCTTTCTTCAAGACCTTGACAGTTTCTATCCAAGTGACGCTTATAATTTGGAGTGCTTTTATTCTGCAAAGTAATTTTTTTTCAACTAGGGGAAATGCATTTGGTGCCAGATATAATTTTGGAAGCCCACTACAGGTGGCATATTGTACATGTCCAAGACCACAAGTCTGCCTTCTTGGAGATAATTAATATCGATATTAGTATTAGTAATAATGTTTGGAAAGTGGCAAATTGGTTATCAATGATAATCACGATAGAGTTGTACCTTCACCTGTTTGTAACAAAATAAAACACATTGGGGTGACTTATAAACAGCACAAAGTTATTTTTTATTGTTCTAGAGACTAAAAGTCCAAGAGCAAGTCACCAGAAGATTCAATCTCTGGGAGAAACCTGCTTCCCGGGCCATAGATAACTACTTTCTTGCTATGTCTTCACATAATAGGAGGAAGGAAGAATTATTTTAGGTTCTCTTCTAAATGGACACCGGTCTTATTCATGAGGGATCTGCACTTGTGATCTAACCACCTGCCAATAGCCCCACCCCCAAAAGTTATCATGGGGGTTAGAACCTCAATACATGAATTTGAAGGAACACAAACATTCAATGCATAGCATATTATATGTAACAAAATCCCATACATATCCCCTTCGCTAAAAGGAATAAATGATAATCCCTTATATTAAAAATCATACACACACACACCCACACCTCACAAGTTGTAACAATCAGATTTTAAACAAGGGTGTGAAGAAGTAAGATGACTCTTAGGACCATCAGACTTGGCCTTCATAAACCACAGAGAACAAAATACAAACAGAGGAGGGAAAAAGACAAACTGTCTCAAGGAGGCCAGTCTATCTCTGATACTGATGCATGTCTCCCCATTTCCAGTCAATTGGTTCTGGCAGAAGAGGATCTTGATATCTTCCCTATTTTCTTTATTTTTCAGGGCAGCTAGGATACGTCTAGTATTTGAGTCTAGCACAGAACTCCAAGAGCATGCTTATGGCATAAAAAATGAATTGTCTCTATCTTGGGCCCTCCTCCCCCAAACTTGATTTGCCTCTCTGTTACGTGGAAGACAGCGACTGTTATTTATTTATTTATTTTTAATTTAACGGTGTGACCGTAGTGATTTTGTTTCAACCATCAATTCGGTCATATACTGTGTGGGGCTGTCATTTAAGATGGGCATTCACGGACGCTTCCTCATCTACCTACACCAATGGCTTGCCAAATAATTTCATTACCTTAAAATTAATGAAAGATCCTACCTCCATAAATAATCAATTTTTCTTAAAGTCTCCCCACACTCTAATGTCTTCTTGATATGACAAGTACCGTCCCTTAACCGTCAAAGATGAAACACAGCTGGGGTGGTGTTTTTGTTCTTATCTTTTATTTATAGAGGGCATAGGTGTGGACACAGCCCTACGCTGGGTATGCCCCTGCACCAGACAGAACAAAGAGAGGATTTTCCTTGTGGAGAATTGCAACAGAAATGCACACAAGGACACAGGAGACAATGAACAGCGATAAAACACAATGCAATGTGAGCAATGTGGAGAAGTGAGTGGGGATCGTAACAGAAATGCTTTGCAGAGCAGATGGTTTTTAAAGAGTTTTGTGATAAAAAGGTGAGTGCACATTTTTTGTTGTACATTAATAGGAGGGTCCTGTGGGATTCTGAGGAGAAAAGAAAAATGCAGCCATGGGGAGGAAACTTCTTTCCCTCCACAGCCTGGGTGAGTCTCCTTTGCTTCTCCATTATCCATACTTCGTAATTAGAGGGCACTTGGCCAGTGGGTGTATTTCTCCGAAATAAAAGAAAAAGCAAACAAATAATGGCCAAGAATGCGATGTTGAGTAGTCTCAGCGTTGGGTTTGGACAGACCCGGGTTCAAATTTGGGCCGCTGGGCATCTTCAGATGAGCAACCTTGGAAATTCTGGTTTGCCCCTTTTCAAGATTATTATTACAGGTCCATAAATGCTTGGAGCCAGATATGTTTTCAAATTCAGAATAATTCAGGATTTACATGGGTAATATGATATATGAATGGCATATCACATACTGGCCAGGCAAGGTCTGGGATAATAAAACACAGACATAATTTTATGACAAAATATTCCAAGCAAGTGAAATAAACAAAGACTCTAGGCAGCCTCATGTCCGTTCAGTCCAGATTTTTCTGCCAGTAAGTTTGGGTATATTTTCATGGACTGGGGAATCATGCCACAGCTTCCTGTGGGGAAGCAAGAAACTCAGCATGTGAACATGTGACAGAGGGTGATCGTGGGCAGCAGACACAGCACACTCGCTAAGTTACAACTCGTTCGGTGGGTTGTGTTGTCTGATCCTTCATTACCACTGTGCCCTCCCTTCCTCTTCAGGACCAGCTCCCCAGTCCCAGTTCCCAACTCTCCTTAGGGTCCACGCCCAACCGTCGCCCAGCTAATGGCTCCACTAGGCTAGAGTGGCCTCTCCAAGAAGCTGTATTCCCCCAGACTGTTCTGCCAGTGCCAATCAGATCCACCATACCTGGCAGAAATGCTGTCGTCTTGTCCCTTTAGTCACAGGCCGGTGGACCAAGCCCTCAGCTAGGTCTACAAGCCCAGGTTTTGATTCGCATTCTCCTTACCCCTCAGTCATATAATTCTCAGTTCCTAAACTCATTCTCCTGTCTCGGGCCTTCCCACTGGCTATTTCCTCTGTCCAGAATATTCCTCTCCTGCTTTCCCAGTCCCCATGCTCTCATTCCTTGGATTTGAGCCTAAGGGTTGCTCTGTGTTGCCCACATTTGGCCAAAGTGATACTTGTACTACTTAGCACACCGGCATTTTCCTTCTTCAAATCCCAGGTATATATTTCCTGGAATTTGATCACACAATCTCCTGATGAAATATGGGTTCCACAAAGACAGGTACTGCACCCGTTCTTTCGCTGTTAGATCACAGGGCCCAGAACATTGCTTGACACCCAGTATCGTCACTCTACGTATATTTCCTAAATTGACAAAAGATTGAATGAATGTCAAAGGCATCTGTGAGCTGCTAAACACAAAGCTAGGTAATTTACTCACGCTCTTTTATCCTTCTAACAAAACTTTTCTTTGTTAATCTCTTGTATGCCAAAATTTAACCTTGTCAGATAAGTTTTACTATCACCACTTTGTAGATGAAGCCAAGCCTGAGAAGAATCCAGTAACTTGCACAACATCACAGGGCAAGTAAAGTGTGAATTCAAGGCTGGGGCAAAGGTCTAGCTGGAGTCCAAGCTTCAGTCCCTTCCCTTCCATCATACTGCCTGGGACCTGAGCCGGTGGCAGGTGGATGTGGGAAACTGACTCATGTAGACATGGTTTAAGTGAAACTACAGCAAAATTTAACTTACAGATTGAAGTGAAGAGCTTGTTTGAGACTCTGGAAGGAAAAATGATAGAACGGTTATTTACGATTACAGTGTTCCATGTTCAGGTGACAGAACTTACAAACAAACAGAAATTTCGGTAGGCCTTCTGTGCCCAAGGCCAGTGGTGTCGCCTCTATTTGGCTGCATTAGGCAGAGCCATAGTCAGGCAGAAACACTGAGAAGCTTCACTTTCTAGCAGAAGAGAAGATACAGTTCTTTTCTTGGAGCATCCATTCCCTCACCCCAAAATACCTTCCCTTCTGATGCACAAAGTCTATCACAGCCCCAAAGGTAAGCATGGTCATACCCCTATTGTAAGCTTTTCTTTTAACCCTAAAACACATTTTCAAACTTTATCTTTTGGAGAGTTGCTTTCTCTGAGTGACGTGCTGTGTTCTTTACTTTTGTGAGTTCTGTGAATGTTTTGATTTCATCTTAAAGTAATAGTTGATGAAACTTAAACTGTACCAGAAACTATTCTTTTCTTTACCAAAATTATAAATGTCATACCTTTTCTATATGTGTATGATAAATCAAAAAGCTAGAAATGTTTATTAGACATATAAATCAAAAAACTTTCAGCAAAGCCTTGCCTTTGAATAATTCCTCCCCATTACTATCAGACTTCTATGGGAAAAATAAGGTATATTTGGTTGCCTTAAAGAAAAAGTAACCATAATATGTTAGCTCTTTTGCTATGTATGTATAATCATTGAATGACATTCTGCAGTGTAGCTACTTTAAGAAGACTCATGTGCTAAGAATCTCACATCTCAGGATAAATATGCCAGATGGTTATCATTTGTCCAAAAATCTGAACACAACAGAAGATATGAAAATGGAGAAATGTCTCCAGAAAGCAGTTCTGGAAAGAGCAAAGCAAATTTCATCTGTTTCTAATGGTAGTCTGGGACTGGACAAGTAAGTTAGTGTAACCCTGAAATGAAATCTTGAGATATTGAAATGATTAAAAAAGATGGAACAGAATTTAGCACAAATGTTCTGGAAAGGAATTAAAAAAAAAATTAATGGGGAATATGCCACAGGCTTGACTCCTGAACAGTTTGTGGCTTTGGTCCTGGCCCTAGGATAAACTAGCTGCTGATGTGTCTCTGAGCTCCAGTTCCTTTCACTGTGAAATGAAGATAACAGGGCTATTGTCAAAATTAAATGAGATCGTACTCACATTCAGGCTCTAACTAGCGTGGTAGTATTATTCTGCTACAGAACTTTCCATAACTTCATGTGTTAGATAATTGGAGAACTTTCCTAATGAAATAAATTCTAATCATTTCATGAACTTAGATTCTGTCCAGGTTACTGTGTGAAAGATGATGATTGCAAAGGTCAACTGACCGTGACCTTTCCCATCAGGCCTTTGTAGGAATGACCCCTCTCCCCACCACCTAGTCTCACGGTTCAATTAAAAGGGTTATCTTATTATTTATTGGCCTCGCTCCCTGGTCCCAGTCGATCGATCCAAGGGTGGGCAATTAAGTAAACTAAGCCAATGAGAACTTGACCTCGAATTTATGGACATGGGACCAGAGAAACCATAATTAAAGTCTCTTCCCCAGGGTCTGAAATAATATAATATAAAACTGAGGAGCTAACAGGGCCAAGACCCAGCCACCTGGGGTGCTTTTGTGGTAAGGATGCTTTGGGGCAGAAAGATGCCATGATGGGTGAATTTCCTGTCACTTGCAGCCACGGGGTCCTTAGAAGTCTCTGGAAAACCATGGTCCCTAGAGAACCATTCGTGGTAGAATGATCAATGAATTAAAATTCTTGCTAAGATTTTTAGAACGTAAGGACAACATGTACCCCAATGTACAGTTCACATAACTTGGTTACTTGACATTTCTACAAATTATCGAATGAAGCTTCCCAGAGATTAAAACACTTATTTTGAGAATCATCAGGAAATATTGTAAAGGTGATACCCTGAGGTGAAACATGAACACCAGATGATATATAAAATAGATAAAATTCTTACGGTTGAAAATTAAATTGGTTGATTTTATAGGTGAGCCAAAGGAGCATTTACTCTTTATTTCCCTTCCCTATCTTAAATATTAACTTTTTTTTTTTTTTTCAAAATAAAAGCTTTCTACCCACTAAGCCCTAGCTAATGCTGGCACATGGGAAGTTATTCAGTCATACATAATGTGTCTGTGGAAAATGGTAAGTATGGTCAGCCTGAGAGCATGTTCCCTAATTCTATTTAATTTAGAAATAAAGTAGGTCTTTTTTAGAGGAGTAAATACAGTGAAATAATTCTGTTATATATCCAGAATTAAAAGCAACACCCACCATATGTCAAAGGTTAATTATATCAATATAGGACCCCACATGGATTGGAGTCTACCTGTGGGAATGAGACACCTAGGGAGTTTGTGTGGCAGTGGAAAATTCGCTACCTCTATCATTGGTGGCTGAAATACATTCTACTCTTCAACTATAATAATAACCACAATAACAGTAAGTGGCACGTAAATAGCACTTTTCAAATGCAGCAACATAATACTTTGCATTTCTGTGAGCATTTACAGTCAGTAGAACTCTTCCCCACACATTATTCCAAGGGAAACTCACAAGTCGGCTGGACAGAGATGATCCTGTCTGCTTAAAGCTCCAAGAGATCAAGTGCTGAAAGTCAAAACTGTCGCACATGTGGGGGCCAGGCTGGTACTCGGGTCTACTGGCAGTTTCCACATCCTATTTGCGAAACAAGTGATCCGCGTAGCGTCTTATTACATGTGGGACACTTGTGCCTGTTTGCAGATAGGATGAATGGGCGGCAGGCACTTGAAAAAGACTCTCTTGAAAGCTGATGTCTCTTTTATAATCATCCAAAATCAAGACATATTTCTAGTTATAGTAATCATTTTGAGTGTATTTTTCATGTATACTGCAGTTCGCTATTGACAAGGTTCGCTCATATCCATGATGTCACTTGAACCTCACATCTTCATTTCCAGAGAGAAAAGACAGTCCTTACATTCAAGTTTGAGTATAATGGAAAAAACAGAGATCTATGGTCATAAAGGTTTGACTAGATTACCTAATTTTATAAGCTCAGAATGGCAGAGGAAGAATGCTGACTAGGTTTTCCCATACCAACCCAACGCCATATACCATGGAATCTGACCTTTCGTGTCATTGTGAAAAAAAAGGTCATTAGCCACACAAATGTCAATTTACCTCTAAAGCATATCACACACGATCCATGGACTAGGATATAGAAAGATAGCTCATGTTAAGGATGCAGAAGTCATTTCCAAATTCACTTTCTAACTCTGAAGCTCCTTTCTTCGAGTCCGTTTTCCAGAAGCACGTGGCTACATGGTTGGCAAAACACCCAGGATGCTGGAGGGATGAAAGCACAGGTGTGAGTCTCAGCCTGACCTGAGTTTGAATCGTCACTCTGACCAGCTCTGTGATCTTGTTATCTTTTGCTTTTCTGGGCTTTCTTGTCCTCTTGAACCTGGGAAAGATTATCTCCACTTAATGTTTTTGTTTCGAGGATTCAATGTGATAAAAGTACGTAGGGTCCTTACCTCAGAGCCCCATACGTCATAAAAATCCCTTAAATGTTTTAACCTTAAAAACACAGGACCTTTCTTTATAGGTTTCATGCCTACCGAAACAAACAAGGCCAGAAATCCAAGAAATTCCCCGCTGAACACTTCTCTGTTTCCAGTTTCCCGCAAAGCCCTGCTTTTGTCCTTCTCATGTCCTGGGTCAGGTGGTGACACCTCCATCCTCAGCAACCGCTTGGCCTCAGCAACTACCCCTCACCCTCCTCCTGCCCCCTCCTTTTGTCCCAACAACGTAAAACCGCTTACAGTGTGGACATAAACAAAGACCAATCAAATGAGAACCAGCAAAGGCTATTTTCACAGAGCTGGCTCCAGCAAGGGAGTCGGCCACCATGGCTTGCATTTTGGCAAAGACTCAAAGACAGGCAGAGGATGGGGGGAGATTAATGGGGAGAAAAAGAGAAGGCTCCAGGTGTTTTCTGTATGTCCTGATTGAAAGCTGTTGGCCTGGGGCCTCCTGAAGCAAGCTAACGAGTTGTGGGGTGGCCTATGTGATTGCATAGGAGTTCCCATTTGGCTCTCTCTTATTGGTCCCAAGTTGGAAATGGGGACTCAAATTAGGTAAGTTGTCAATTATCAATCACGTCTGGGCCTTTCTAGGCTGATGATCACTCGGGTTACCGTTTTGCTTTTTGAGATGTTGCTAGAGATCACGGTTGTTTTCCTGGGCTGGTTTTTGTAGGTGGTGAGTTAGAGTTCTATTTCTGTCTATGGTCTGGCCATTCTTCATTTGTATACTCAGTCTCTTGACGGAGGTCCGCAAATTCTTCCTCCACAGGACTTTCATCATGGCCTGTCATCCACCTCCCCACTCACTCACCTGGCCTGGCCCGATACCCATGTTCCACTCATGTGCCATTGATCTCCAAGAACTAGAAATCACGCTTATTTGTTTACAACTCTTAACTTCTTGCCTGATCCCTTCCTAGGCCTGTCAATGTCATTTCACAAGCTGAGCCTACAGGTCATCCAGCAAAACAAGTCTAGCTCTGTGCAAGGTAGTAAATCCTGGCCAGCATGGCTTATAGCAAGAGTTACACCGCCTTAGATGCCAGTGTCTATATCCAAGTATGAGAAAGGTGGTAAAAGCTAGGTCAAGGTCATGGGGTTATACGCGGGTGAGGGGCTTATCACCCTGACAGGGTCCTTCTCTTCTCTCTCATCAATATCCAACCTCTAGTCAATATCCAACCACCACCCACAGCTCCATTTCCTAGTCCACCTCCTTCTCCTTCTTTTTCATTGCATATCATCCATCTTTCTTAATCCCCAAGATTTCAGTAGATGATAAAATCTCAATAAATACTTGCAGAATTCATTTCTTCCTAGACAAGTGCCTTATTATTATCTCAAGTCAAATGCAGTAGCTATAATGGTTCCAAAAAGCACTGTAGTCAACTCCCTACTTGGAGTAGACATGGCCATTCACACAGGTGGAGGGTGGTGTGGGGACTCATTGAAAGAGAAATGTGCATTTATATCCAAGGAAGTTTTGAGAAGATTGAAATCAACCCGTTGGAAACCATAGGACTCCCTGCTTTTCGGAGGGCTCTTGGTGCACACCCGCCGGCTCTTCCGCTCTTGGCCATGGTCCAGCCTCGCACTGTGGGCCCTACAAAAACCACCCCATGTGTAACAGGAAGAACCCGAGCCGAAGACGGCTGCAGTCATGGTTTGAACGAACATAAGGCAGTGCTTTGAAAGCATCTGACATTTAGGAAATTCACTTTGACCTTTGGTTTCCTCTTCCTCAGAAAGAGGGTCAAAAATCCCCCCTCGACACACACCTGTGGGCAGCAGATGGGAGAGAGTATCTCCAATTTGTGGCATTTTGCTCTCTGTTTCTTAGAGCCTGTTTGTGCAGGAGGTGGAGAAGCTGGGGAGAGAAAATCGGTGGATGATAATAAGGGAGAGAGGTCCAAGGTCATTGTTTAATGTGACAAAAGGAGACATTTTAATTTGAAGGAATTATTCCATCTCTGTTTTCATGAGTTGTTCTTCCTTGGGAAGTAAATTTTGATAGTTCTTGTTTGGGTTTATAAAATGGTTGCAAGTTTTAAAGCAGACTGGACACATGCACCAAAGCTGAAGAGAGTGTGGGTAGCTCACTGGTTAACTTTCAAGGCCCAAGGCCCAGTTCAGGGTCAATGTTGCTGATGTGCTGGGGCCCGTTCCCCACCAGGGACCTGCTGAGTCAGCCTGGAAGAAAGAACCCACTGAGTTTAGCCGCTGAAAACACAGAGACTTCTCTAATAGAGTATGTACTCATAAAAAGATGTTTAACCTGCATGGGAGACGCCCTATTGTTTTGACCTTCACGACAATTGGGTGTAAAACTTTGAGTAAACACCTTCCTGACACCTATTACGGGGACTCGGTGGGAGGCGCAGCCATTAATCAGAACAGCCGCGGGAGGCGAGGGCTGCTGATGAATCCCTGGAAAGATGGCTTGGTCCCCTGCAGTTCTCTCTCTTTTTCTTCAAATTAAAACCCAAGGAAATCTAGAAGGAAAGAAACTCCATTTGGTTTCTGTTCACCTCCCCGGAGAAGGGGCATTTCAACCTGACTGTGCTAGGAGGAGGCAGGTGGGGGATGCTGTTGGTGTTTGTGCTTTAACCTCTCAGGTAGAAGTGAGGAAACAGAGCCCAGAGATAGGAGGTTCTCTCCCAAGGGACTCAAGGAGCGGCTGAAGCTGAGCTCCTGGTGACAGGTCCTGGCCAGGACTTTCCCATGACATCAGCTTGCTTACTTCACAGATGGCCCAGAGAGACAAAGGTGAGTGGCACGGAAGAAAGGTCTGGGAGAGCCACAGGTGCAGAGGCAGGGAGTGTGTCCTTGTGGAGTGAAGCTTGTCCTCCATTGCTGGGAGCTCCTTCTGTATCTGGCCCCATATTGGAGCCACAGAGAATGGTTGAGAGTCAGGGCTCCGGGCTTGGACGGTGAGTGTGTGTGCAAATCCTGCTTCTGGCATTTGAGTTGACTTCACCCCAGTGTGCTCCAATTCCCCATCTGTTAAATGGGCTTAGGAACTCTAATCACCAGCTATTTGAATTTCTGCAGGGATCAGTGGTGGGTTGGGATCAATCGTTATGGCGCTGGAAACGAGGACAAGCAGGTGATGAGTCATTGCTTGCTCTAGGTCACTTCAGAAGCACAGAATTAAGGATGTCAGGAAGGATGGGTATACCCTGGGTTAGTGCTGTGAGAGAAATAAAATTCCAAACAGCTACTGGGGATGAAAATAGCCTTTCCAACTATCCACAATGAAGGAAAAAACATGAGCGCTTCACTTCTGTAAGTGGAGAAATGAATATGATCATACCAGTGATTAAGTGAGCTGGCAGCCCCCAGGACAGAAGAAAAGAGAAAGCTTAGGTCTGAAGGGCCAGCAAACATTCACCCGTCACACTCACATTCTCCAGAAGAATCTGTGAGAACTGAGTGTTACCTCGAAGTGCCTCATATGATCTCAGAACTGGAATTCTGAGTCCTTAAGTTCAAATTGTTGACACTAAACTCAAATACTGAATGGATTACAAAGAGGGACTCACATGAGCGGAATTAGTTTCTTCAGATTTGGGTCCCTCCTGGTACCGCATGTCCCCAGCTCCCACCATGCTGACTGACGTGGTTTAGTTGAGTAAAATGCCAAGGCACAACAATTTCTTGGTGGTGGCAGGTGACTCATTGATTACTGCTGCTGGTTGCTGTGACCAGTCTCTAGCAATAGGACTCTTTAATGATTTCGTTCTCTAAGAAAGCAACCACCCATTCTTTGCCCCACAGGTTAAGTGAAAAAGGAAGTTATTTATTCAAATGTAGATTTTGCTCTCTTTTATTTCCAATCACAGACCAATTTTTCCTGGAGTATGAGGAAAATGCTTATCTAGATTATCTATAATGTTTTAATAGATATTATTTTACTGAGAACAAATGCAGTTGTGGGCAAATCTGGTACATAAATGTCTGTTAGTAAATCTAAGAAAGTAAGTAGCCTGTTTATTAATTAGATTACGGTAGCCTCCCCCTTATGGGAGGATTTACTTTCTCTGGTTTCAGTTACCTGCTATTAACCCTGGTCTGGAAGCAAATGAAGCTCCTTCTGACGCATGGCCAGATCACTAGGAGCCTAATACTACGTCACAGAGCCCACGTTATCCCCTCACAGCATCCCTTCATGTGGGCATTTTGTCCTCTCACATCATCACAAGAAGAAGGGTAAGTTCCATCCGAGAGACTAAAAGCCAGAAAATTACCTCACAGCAGTTGATAGGAGCCATATGGCTCAGGTCTGGCCATTAAGGTCAGAGGCAACTGTCTGCTGGAGGAACTGTGAGAAAGATTTTTCATTTTTGATAAAAGGAGAAAGAAACATCTTGTCGCTGAGGGTCAACACCCTGCCCCTATCTCCTCTAGGACAAAGATGTGATACCTAAAGTTGTGGCTTTAATCCTTTCAAAATGAGGAAGGAAGTTTTCAGAAAAAAAGGAAAATAAAAGAAAAGAAAAAAAGCTGGGGAAGTAGCCACAGAAGATGCCTGGGAAGAATCTGGAGCCTTCAGGCTGGTGAGCTGCTTCCACAATGCTGGGACTCCCAACCCAGTATCTCTCACTAAGTAAATAATAAGTGAACTTTTTAAAGCCACCGTTTGTTGGGTATTCTAAAACTCATAGCCAAAAGAAATCATACTGATACCCTGACCTTCTCTCATGCTTGGCTTTCGAATTCAAAACTTGAAAACTAAAGACAATATTACCTACCCACCTCTATTTATTTGTGTGTAGGTAATTGTCCACTCCTAAGTCTACTTACGAAAAACTTGTTTGCCTTTAATTCTAGGTGAATCAGAGTGAGCACAATTCCTTTGTGTCTGTTTTCAAAGATTAACTTAAAACATTCATCCTTTTTTACTCCCAGATGGAACTAAGTTCCACAAAGAATGCACAGCCATGTGAGAGTTGGAAACACTGGAGGGGGAATCACATGCTGACACCATCTAAGTGCAGAAGACAGAGAGAGAATCTATAGAAATAGAAAAGAGGGACACACATTGAGATACTAACAATACGAAATACTACCGTAGAAAGTAACCTCCCTATGACAAATGTTCAAAGGACAGCATCTTTGTGATCTGGGCAGGAAAAGGGCAACATGGTAGGGTTATGCAAAAGTGGATAAAGAGATCCTGAGGTAAAGGAGTCTTTCTCTGGAATCTTTCTCCAGAATCTTCTTTCACTCCAGAATTGGGACCCCAAACCTCACATTGGGCATCTAAGCAACACATCCAGTCTGACTGGTGGACAGTCTCCACAAGGGAGTGAATGAAGGATAAAAACAGGGACGTCCTACCTTGTGGGCAAACTGGAGCCCCACCAAAATAGCACTCTTAAGGAAATTCCAATATCCAATGATTTGATTTCCTTTCTATCTGCCTCACTGCGCACGACCTTACATGGAATGACAAGGACTTCTGGGGGAAAATGAGAGACTTCTCTTATCTGCTCAAGAGAAGATGTGACGTGGGTGAATGGAAATCAGAGCAATGAGGGAGTATGGAGCCTGTCAAGAGCCTTCTTTCCTTGATGACAGATCTGTTTCTGGTTCTTTTTCAGATGAAAGGTGCTAGGAAAGTTGTGGATATTATTATTCTCTGGGAAACGTTGAGAATTTGGCACTTTCCTCTCCCCCTTTGCCCTGCTGGCTGACCTGGGGCATCTCTCCACTTGTCTGTTTATAATTATATTAGGGTCCCCAAGAAATTCAGGCAGCCTGCTCTCCAGCCCAGGTGTGCCGGTCGGCACATGCTGTGCCCATGTGTGAGATGAATATTAACAGAGGTTGTGAAAGTTCACTATTGCTTTCTTTGCTCATTCCCTCTCCAACACGTACTATGTAACTCTCGTTCAACACTCTCGGCCACACGCTTTCCTAATCATACAACTGTAGCCACCAAGAAACTTTTTGGTGATAGTGATGTTGAAGTGACTGACACATAATGAATGAATCGTATCATAAAAGCTTGTAAACCAAAGTCCATTTTCCACTTTTCCTGCTTTCTTGTGGGGATGTTGACCTCCTGAGCTACATTACCACCCCTGGCAACTCTGCATTTTGAAAGAGCTTAAGCAGAGCTTTCTCATGAAGCGCTATGGTGAGAAATAAGATCTGGAAAGAAGGCAATGGGGCTCCGGAGTACTGCCGCAGCGCCTGATGGGACCGATGGTTTCTCACCCTTGTGCCCCTGTCACTCTTCCCACTGCATCTTCAGCCCCTGATTCATGCAGGACCCACACTTAAAGGGATTAATGGATGCTCTTCTTAGGGGAGAGCTCTCAGTCTCTCTCCTCCCCAACCCCCATCTCTGTTTCTGTCTCTATCCCTATCTATCTTTTCCCCCTCTTACTCTTTTATTTTGGTTGTCATTATGATATTTAAAAGCCCACATCAGTAGAGTCAAATCTGTCACTGAAAAGTCCCCTTCAACCTAAATGCTTCAAATAATTGGATTCCTGCATGATGTGGACGAAGTTGGATTTGGGTTAAAATTGTCTATGTCCTAATCACAGTTGTGGAGAACATTCCAAATGAGGTTACATAAGAGCTTTACCAGCGTATCATAATTGTTGTGCTGAAACAGTGTGCTAGGTTGACAGCAAGTTCATCTGCTTTCGACAGATTTCCTCTAGTGATTGGATTTAAAAATATATTTTGGATCCACCATCGTTAGAGTTCTGTGTGTATCCTTCAGTTTTCTAGGGGAAAGGAGAGCTACATAATAATTTCCTTGGCTTCAGGCAATGTCAATGTTGTTTTTCTTATGCATGTGTTTATTGTAATAGAACATTGTGAAAATACCTAAAACAATTTAATAAGCCAGGTTTAAAACAAAGCTTAAGTCATCTGATATCATCTGAGAAACGCCCAACATTTGTTCTATGAGTAAAACATAAGTAAAAAGACTAAGAGATGCTGGCTACATTTCACAACCAATCATATGCTGAGAATAATTAGCCGTCGCTGAAGAATCAAACATAAACCAATCAGTGGAATTAATTCAAGACTTCTTTAATAAACTTTATTTATGAATTCTGACAGGTACCGAGACATTTTGCAATGGGCATCATTATGATCAGGATTTTAAATCATTAATCTTTACCAAAATTTGGTTGATCTGCTTTGTATGTTCCAAACTAAGTTTAATGGGGAAAATGATGTGACTGGTGGTATATTTCTTTATATATTTAAAAATAAACTTTTTTATTTTTAATAAAAACTTATTTGAAATTATTTAATTACTTAAAATTTAAAATTATTTCTGACTAAATCTTTAGAATTTTGTTAAACTCTTTAAACTCTTCGGAATTTTTATCCATCACTCTGTGTGATCCAGAGAAAAGGAAGCTGCTCATTCGTTGTCAATTTAAAGATAAACAGCAAAATCACCAAAATAATATTTAATTTAATGTAATTGGTGCACTCCTGTACGCTTCTTGTTAAACTAAGTATGAAATTCATATCTTCCTAAGTCCAATGAGAAAAATATGATTTTCTTTGTGATGTTATTGTAATACTTTGTGTTTTAGGGAAAGGATTAAAAACCTTAATTTAAGTATTCCACAAATTTCCATAAAGGAAATCGAGTTTTTTGATACACATCAAAAGCCTTTAAGGTGTCAAAAATCACTCAAAAGTTTTTGCTTTTTAAGAGCAAAGAGTAAGGGGCCCCTGGCTGGCTCAGTCAGAAGAGCTCATGACTCTTGATCTCAGGGTTGTGAGTTTGAGCCCCACGTTGGGTGTAGAGATAACTTAAAGATAAAAGCTTGTAAAAAGTAAGCGAAGAGTATATATTTAAATGCACAATGGAAAGAAATGGGAAGGAAATAGTAGTCTGTAATAAAACAAGGCTTCATAGGTTCACTAGAAGAATGAATTTTAAACCCAAAATGCAGTTAAGTATTCTGGTTACAAGGAATAGATCTTGTCTATTCAGCTAATAGACCAATGAATGATCTGGACAGTTGTATATCCATGACTAAAGAGTGCAGGGCGCTGTGGGGCTCAGCTTTAACACTTTCACGTGTGTTTTACAATCACAAGGGAAAAACACATGTGTTGCAATGTTCAGTTACAGAGCCGTTGCAAATCATTTCAAAAATTGTAGAATTGATCTTAATTATACAGTTACGTTAACTCCTAATTGTTAGGCATCCTGGCTATAATTCATTTACTCCTAGTCTTTGACAACAAATCATTGGATTTTCCCACATGTTTCTGGAATGTGCATAAAGTCAAGAAAGGACTAAGTCCTATGAAACTCATCAGAAAGGCACACATTTTACCCACCTAGGATATGTTATTCTGATCTGACAATGTTTAGATACTTATTATTAATGAATCTGAGAAGGATCTTTATTCAGGCTTTGCAGAATTCCATAATCCAATTTTATATAGAGTAGGGAAATAAGGATGATATGCGATTTACTAACTAGGTAACTTAAGCAAGCATTTTATCATATAAACCACAGGTTGCATCCAAGGCGATTTTGCAGTTGTCAGAATGGTAACACAGTTGCAGGTTAAACTTAAACCTCTAGCCACTAACTACCCTGGTCTGTTTTACTCGTCTGTTTCATTCCCCGCCCAGAGGCCCACCAGCCCACTATCTTATTCTTTGCATTCTATATTGAAATAATGATCTGCCCTTAAAAGGAGAAGCTTTAAAGACAATTTTCGTTCCCACTGATAGCCTTTGCTCACAATCCAAAGCTTAAAGTTTCTTTAACTCGTTCCTGTAATAGCTAAGGGCCCTGATTTTTAACTGGCTTTCAGATCGGAGCAATCCTGGCTATTATTTTTAAAACCTTATCTGTGAATGGCCCGCTGTCAGTTAGCTGGAGGCAGTGGCACTTCTCCGCCTGGGGGACTCTGTCTCACACCATCCACCCCTTGTCATGGTGGGTAACAGGGCTTCTCTGGGACTGCAGACTCCAGGTCCAGCTTGGGGTGCAGTCCCTGGTCTCCCAGGGCAGAGACCACGATCCCGTTCCTAAAACCCATACATAGGACCATCCTCCTGCCGCAGCTGCTGGAAATTTTATTGCTCATTCATTTCTTACTCACAGTATGTAAGTTGCTTGGCTTTCTAATAAAGCTCTTCTTCCTGTTATATCTAATTTTTAGTGGTGGCAAAATCTACAAAACATAAAATTAATCATCTTAACCATTTTTAAGTGTGTAACTCAGGCACATGAAGCCCATTCTTATGGACAACATCGTTACCACCCATCTCCAGAATTTTTTTCATTTTGTCAAATTGAAACTCTACCCCTGTAAGCCCTAACTCCATCCTCTCCCTCCCTGAGGCTTTGGCAACCACCAGTCCACTTTCCCACCTTCCAGAATGCCTTCTGTTGTTAACTTTCCAGCACTGTAATTGGTAGGACATAGTGAAAGGAGTCTTTCTAAAAAATGTCCTTTAAAGTAGTCACATCACAGGTCTGACCCAGGGGACAACAGGAAAGATAAGCTCCGATGAACTCATTCAAGGGGAGAGTGCTGAGTCACCATGCAGTTGATGGCAGACCCTGAGGCCAGTTCAAGTCCTCTGTGTCTCCCAGATGTCCTCCTGCCCTCCCTTACCCCACCCCACCCTATTCACCCTATTCTTGCCTTCTGTCCTCACACAGGAAAAAAATAGGATACAAAAAGAACAGTAGTATTTGGGTATTTGATATACACAAACCAAGTTTTTCTTCTCATGGTATTACTTAACTGCCAAATCACAGTGAGGTGTTCAAAAAACCATTTTATATATTACTTATGACAAGTCATTATTTTACACTTAACAATTATTAATTTCATAGAAACTGATTTTTCACAATGACAGAATTCCCTTTACCATCCCTTCCATTTATAGAAATAAATATTAAGTGGCATCTGTGCCATATATATAGACATACACATATATTTATATACACATACATATATATGTGTATATATATACATATATATAAATTAATTGTGACATCTCTTTCTTTTATTACTAATATTTGAGAAATAATATCACTTTCTGGATTAAACATATATAGTGAAAGGAGGGATAGCAGAAGAGAAGAAAACGAACCTTTAAATCAATGCTAGGTATAGCTTCCTTTGCCTATTATTATTCTGTGATATCCTAAAACACTGTAACAAGACTCACTGCTAGTTAAGATCAATGCTACTCTTAAAACTAAAATGATGTATCTGTTTGTTGTATCTTTGTTACACTGAAAGTATAATAGTGGTTCCAACCTATATACTAAAAAGAGAAAGTGTCAAGTACTGACAAACAAGGATGATACAGAGGAAAAAATTGAAATATTAACTTGGGATCTATGTGTAACATACAGGTTTTGTATAATTGTAATAATGATGCGCTTAATCGTGCAGGAGCCAACACCCTCACTTTCACTTAAGATCATAAATAAATAAAAGAGATGTCGGCTCACTAAGAAAGCTATAGATAGAAGTCTAGTTAAAACAGCAAAGTTAAAATGTCATAATCTCTCAGCCACTGTCAGTATTCTACTTTGGAATCGTATCATTTCTGTACCATAGTCTTACTTAACTGTCACATTCCTGACAAAGTGATGTCACTGTATTTCTGAAATATAATACATTATTTCCTTGGGTAAATACATATTCCTCTGTATCCTTTTAGGAGAAGGTTTCAGGCAGTTACCCTTTGGAGATATTTCAGTGGCAAAGTAGCATTTACCAATCTGGCTTGGTATAAAATGATGAGAGCATTCGTATGACTATATAGACGTCCGTGATTTAATAGCTTACTTAAGGGCAACAAAGGAAAATGCATCCAATAACTATCAGTAATATTTTAAGGATGTGTTTGGGAAAATATCATTATTTTCTTGTGTTCCAAGTTTGAAGCAAGTGCTATTTGTAACTTAAGCTTCAAATACAGTCGCTGATTTTACTTGCTTAACTGCTCCGTCTTTTTTTCAAATATTATACAGAGAACTTGTGGCTTCTTTCATTTTTTTTGCAAGTCAGGTCTGAAACTAATGGTATAAGCAGTATTTCTGCCGCTTAATACAGTTCGATATTGCTTCAAGTAAAAAAGCATCTATTTTCCTTAACAATTTGCTGTATGTTTCTCAAATAGCCCAAATCACTCAGCTAACAACCCACCTCCTTCCGCTGGAAACAGAAATTTATAAAACAATTTTTAAAAGGTTATACTTACGCTTGCAGTGTGTTTATATGAAACACAATAGGAAATTAACTCAAAACACTGATAAAAAAAATCGCATAACATTAATGTCAAACAACGTTTCTTGGCATACAATGATAACCTCAAAACACCTCCCTTACTTTACAGGGATGACAGCAGCTGAAGGCTGTGTTCGACTTTTCTGCATCTAAGAAACATTTTTTATCAGTGTGAGGAAGCAGGATTTTTTTGAAAATATTTTTGTGTATACTCGAATCAGATAAAGTTTCCGAGTTTTATTTTTTTTTCATAATTTTCTACTTATGCGTATTGACCTTTTTTTTACTGGTTCCTTCTAAGAGCTCCACATCAGGATGTCAAAAACTGCGCTTGCAGAAATGAAAGTATCCTCATTATGCTAATTTGGGTTCCACCGATAGGCACGTTCTGTTTTATAAATTACACCCTCTTGTCAGAAGTCAAAATGTATTTGAATAACTTCATGGAAATTGTCACCAAGATTTAAAATTGTGTGCCTTATATGCCATTGTTGATTCAATCCAGGGGGCTTAAAAAGGACATACATTTATTTTTAAATGTGCGCATGATTATTTTGTCACAAATGTTGTCTAAATGAAACCTAGATGTAAGTATAATTTTCTTGTATATTTTGATAAAGTTTTGCATTTTAGAAGGGTATTTTAATGTTCAGGTTTAATAAGATATGCTAAACAGTATTAGTTGCTGTATATTTTACTGCCAACAGGTTTGTTTCCTACACACTTGGAATTTTCCTAAAGGGTAAAATAAATATACATGCTTTTCACAAAATTATTAAAATATCAAAAATTAAAATGAAAAGAGGATTTGATTTATGAAAATCATTGCCTGTTCACCAAGAAGAGAAGCCTTCCAATTTGCCTTTCCGTATCACAAACTAGAAAACAAAATGTAGTCTCATTGAAACTGAGAATAGTTACAGATATCCGAATATTGAATAAATGATTTTTTTTAATGTGAGCTAAAAGTAAATAAATAAATAAACACCTAACAGTTTTAAATTTACTATTCAAGCCATCAAAAGAAATCTGGAAAAGAACTGAAGACATATACCGACATAATCATTTTATTAGAGAAAAAAATGTATTACATTTCCTTTTCAAACATTCTTGACAAAAGATCAGGTTTCAGTTGGTTTTTTTTTTTTTTTTTTTTTTTTTTACTTTTTTTATTTTTGTTTTTGTAAAGTGTCCTATACGTAACAGTTGGGTTTGGTGCTCATTTGATTTTACTTTTCAGAATGACCAGTACTGCTGTTCAAGTAATCTTTGATGTTGCAAAAAGTGGAAAAATCAAAGTGAAGAGCTGAATCTGTTCGTTTTTCAAACATATTAATCTTGTCAAGATAATACATAAAAATCAATCCTTGAAATTTTTTCCAGAGCCCTTTCTCCTTTCTTTTATCCAAAATATGAAACCACTTAGGAGGCTAAAGCCATGTGAATGACCTCAGAAAAATATCCTAAGTTATATTTTGGCTACATATATTTTTAAGTGGCCCGAGTAGACTGACTTTGTACGGTCAGAAATGATCTGTTTGTAGAACTATTGGCATTCGTCAGATGTGCTCAGCTCATACTCATGGCAGACTGAGAATTTCTGGTATGGCTTTTTTAACAATTCAACTGAGTTTCAAACCCCTGACAGTAACAAATACAAATTGCACCAGCCCAAAAAAAAATTGTTGGGGCTAATTTTAATATTAATGAATTCTTTACAACCTCAGTTCAGCGGTTTCGATTAAGCTTTAATTAGTAGCCAGAGGGGAATCCAAAACAAAAATAAGGAGTTGAATTGCTAATTAAGTTAGTTTGATGAGGTAGAGTTTTAGTAAAAGGCTGGTTGTTGTTAGCTGTGCAAGTTCTGACAAGCTAAAAATACTAAAGATTATCATTATTGTAACTAACATTCTACATTACCACCAGCCTTCTACACGGAGCAGACAGTTCATTAAGGTCTGACGCTTTTGTCTGTCAGGACCGGGATTAAAGCCTTGTTAATAAGAGAGCCGTGTATAGAATCAAGAGCCCAAGACAAGCCCATGGAACTTTAACTGTGATTGGTTATAAATTAACTAGTTATTACACTCAGCTGAATATATCTACCCACTAACAGGTTTTTGCCATTCCCTGCAGTTTCCACAAGGTCTTATTTATTAGAAACGGATGTTGCAAAGGAATTTGCTTTCTACTGTTGATGGTGATTATATTTTTCTTTATGTTCAGGTCCTGAACAACTTCCAAAACTCCACAATGAATTTCATAGTGAATTTGCAAGTTAAAGAGAGAACAGAAAACAATGAGAACCCACCTACTGTTCTGAAATAAATTAGACCCTCTTTAGGCCTCTCCTGAAACGCATTGTATGTAAATAATGCCTGGTAACTTTTTTTGATTATTTGAATCTTCTCAATAATTTTTTTATACTTGGATAATTATTATTTCAAACCCAGAAATTAACCCTTTAGTGCCGTTGATTATTCCTAGTGCAATATGAATGCTCTCTTTGTACCCCAAAGACTACTAATTATCCCCTCGAAAGCTCTCTGGTAATGGGGATTCGCCCAGAGTGCACAAGAGGAATGTGAACCATCTTTTTCAGGATTGTGGAAAATGTAATTTGATTTCTCCATACTCCAATGTTTTCTATAATTTGTATTTTATCCTTTTGCTTAAGGTTTCAAAGCCTACAAACCCAATAACTTAGGGATAAGAGAAGACAGAAAAATAAATGATATTGTTTCTGAGGTATTAAATATAAGCCTGGCTATCGGAGCTGCATGACACTCGCGAATCGTAATCAGGTACTTTGATTTAACACTGTTTTGTTTTATAATAAGGTGGTTGCCATATGTTGGAAAACCTATCTGCCTGTATCTGAGGGGCTCCATACCTCTGTAACAAATCCAAAAACTCATTTTATAATACCTTAAATCTACCCATTGTAATGTAGCTCCACAAGTGTAAATCCACATCAAACTTTGCTCATGAATGTGGCTGGAAGATTACGTATATTATCATTGAAAGCAAAAGGGTAGCCATGAATTAGAATGCAGTGGATCTAGCAAAAATAACTTTCTGTAAATCTTCTTTTAATGCATAGTTTACAATTTTCTTTTGCTCAGCATGAAACTGATTAAGATCCCCTTCTAAAGAATATTTTCCCCCTCTCATAGACACATTGTTTAATATAGTTACATCCCCCAATACTCGACAAATCAGAATTTCAATGCCGCAAATGTGATGCTTGTTTAACAGCAGCAGAGAGCATTAATTATTTATTTATTTGAATGTAGACTAGGTTCCAATTATAGTATTTCACATGGTGCAGCAACCGAACATATATTCTCTTAGAGGTACAGAGAGACCTATAGTGTAAGCTGGTTGTTGATATTTGCTGGAGGAATTCAGAAACTGATACACAGTGTTAAATATTTTCATCAATTGTACCTTAAGAATTACATTTTACATGATTAAATAGGAAAAGTTAAAGCTTAACCGAGGAAGAAGCGATGAAAAGAAAACTTCTATAAACTAACACTATTTCTTTCTAACAGCACACTCTATTCTAGAAATCTGTAAATGAAGGATGAGAATTAATCTCCAGCATTGCATTTTTAAAAGTTTGTACTTTAAAACAATTGCACACTATGATCAGTTTGAGGAAAAGCATAAGAACAGAACAATGAGAACATTAAAACACATGTTTAAATAACTAGCTAATAATCCACGTTCGTGTTTCTGAGATACCAAATTAGTTCTGTGAGTCAGAGACAACTTAAGATATCAACAAACAAAAAACTCAAATAAACTTGTTATTGAAATAATTTTTTAAAAAGTACTGAGGGTCTTATGTTACTAACAAACTATTTTCTGGTATCCGTGTAGACAAAATCTAGAAAACAAAAACTGATTTTAAAAATCAAAATGGATACAATTTTATTATTTCTTGTTTACCGAATAGCTCTGAAAACTTATTAGAGAATTGTCCTTTTTCTTGCCACTCATTACAATATTAAAAGGTGGTGTTCAATTGGGTTATCTTCTCTCATCTCCCCCAAATACCCCTTGAAATCAAACAGAGAGCATCCCATGAAAGATATATTTTTGGATTAGATACAAAAAATATTCAATACATGATGTCTCCACTGTCATGGGATTTCTTTTTTAAAATGGTTTTTAATATTTTCTTTCATCTTGTGAAATCCCACTGATAAGATATGCATAAAAATATGAAGCCACTTAGAAAAAAAATCCGAATGTGTGTCCCGGAACAGCATGACCGAAGTAGGAACAGTGGAAGGAGTGCCCACCTGTCTGCTTATAAGCTTCAGTCTGCAGAACACAGAACCCATCTTCTGTTTCTTAGCCTCATCACCAGAATCCCATAACGTCCTCTGAGTGAATGTGGGGAAGCAGGCTAACTTGTCTGTTAAAGTGTCTTCTTCAGATCAGATTGTTTTTACCTTTTTCAAAGTAAAGAGGTCATTGAGAAAAGAAAATGATAGAAACCTTTAAATCACATTTTAAATGATCAGACCATACTGTCATGCCAGAAGTCGTTCAGGCATCAAGAAATTATTCATATATATATATATATTTATATATATCTATAAATGCTTTTTTTACTTGTTATCTACCGGTGTAATTCTAAAAGAAGTTAACTGTTCTCTTCTACGGTGGTGTGCACGTGTAGGTTTCTAGAATAGCAGATCTTCTTTGCTTTGGTCCTAGAGCAAAGAATGAGGTTTTAAAAATGAGTATTACAAAAATAATAGAGCTTCCTGATGCTCCGCTTTAAGACTTACTTAATCTCTCCTTAAGTAAATAAGACAGCAGCAGCATGCAAAAAAACACGTTTGAAACTAATCACCTGTTTTGTGAAACTACGACAGGTACTCAATTTTTAGCAAAGCAAATGCTACAAGAATTTTGATTATTATATCCTGATTTTCTTTTAGACATTTTAGCATTCTTGTATCTTAAAAGTTTATTTGGTCTACAGCTTGATAATGACACTAATATTGTATTGACTTTTTTTTTTTTTTTTAACATGCATTTTACCTTGAAACCACACGAAAGAACAATACCAGCATTTCCTGAGCACTCACTGGTGCCTAATTCTGTGCTACATCTTTTCAAAGGATTACCTCTGTCACCTTTAAATAAACTCTTCCAGGAAACTCTAGTGTCAGAGCTCAGAACGCATCCTTGAGAACACGGCCAGTGTGCCATGGCTCTGCATAGGGGATTGAGCTCAGAGTGCTGAGCTCCACAGCAGTCCCTAAGGATGGTCAGATTCCTGCCCTTGGTGGAGGTCACCTATGCCCAGCTGCCCAGATCTTCAGGGTCGGATGTATTCTACATGGGAGGGGAGGTAAAGGAGGTGGAGCCCAAGAGGCATATTTAGAGCATGAAAGATTTGCTTGGCAATGTGGTGGTAAAAGTGGAAAGTAAGCCTTTAAAAAACTTCATTTATCATTCCATTTTGAGAAAAGGGAATACGCAATGGAGGGTCTTAGGGGCTTACTGGTTTCCCTTGTGGTCACAGGCTGCTGTCTGGTACAGTGTCTGGCATGTAGCTCAGAGTTCATAAATATTTCCTGATGGGTGAATGAATGACACACCTTTCCGGGACCAAAGGCACTGGTTGTATAAATTGCCCAGCTGGACCATAAAGGGGAACCAAAATGCTTTCCTCCCACTCTACCTTCTGGGAACATCAAATTTAAGGATCAGCATTTGGGGGGCCTGGATGGTCAGAACAAGGGCATAGGGAGCTACAGAAAAGACACTTGTGAGGGATTAAGACTTCGACTTAGGTCGGAAGTAGCCCCCCATTTGAGCCGGGGCTCTAGCACTACAAGTCACATCTACCAGTCTTAGTCTTACCAACTCTACAATGAAGCCAAGTTCATATTTTCTTCAAAGGGGGTTTGAAGGGCCACTTGAGACACAGTGTGTGGCACCGCTTACTAAATGATGAAGTTCAACATTAAGTGTAAGAATTCTTCCAGGCAACACATATTTACTGGGCGCAGCGGGGCCCAGAATTCGGGCAGTGTCTCACAGACCTTGCTTCCCTTCTCCACTCAGCTTCTGCGGTCTGTTTGCCATCCCTCTGCCCACTTCGGTCGTGCTCATCACTGGGACGTAAGTAGCATATGCCCCCATCCAGGCACAAGAAAGCAGCTGCCTCCTCCCCCTGCTCACTATGCAGTAGTATGGACTCAGAGCAGGGGTCCTTTGGCCACAGAACCGAGCCTCTCTCAGAAAAACCGGTAACATTTCCTCTTCACCGAAGGCTTCTTAAGGTGCAGTTTTCATTTCTAGATGCTCCCCAGCCTTCCACCATGATGCTCATTTGCTTACTAAAGGCAAGAGTGAGGTACATTTCCTCCATCCAGCCTCCAATGTATCTTCTGAAATTGGATTTCTAACACCTTCTGCTTTTCCCCCAAGTGGGCATAAAAGCAAGGAGTAAGGAAGAGGGTAGGGACGCAGATTGTCAGTGTCTTTGCTAATCATTCCTGCAACATTCTAGAGATCTTCTGGAATGGTACAGAAGCAAAGGGGCTGGCAGAGGGTCACTGTGTAGTGGGACAGACTGTGGGAGAAGGGCACCACAGGACACCACAGGACAGGAGCCCAGGAGAAGCAAGACTAGGTGTCCCCTCTCACACTTCCAAATATTGACAGAAAAAGATGTTTGCCTGCATGTGAACTCAAATTATTTAGTACACAAACACAACTCTTAACAATGTTATCCTTTCTCAAACCTGCCACAGAGTCAACGTACAGAACAATTATCTGCAAACTTCAAGCAAGCCCACCCCACAGACTGGGAAACCATGTGAACAACAATTGAAGTCTGGTGGGTTTTGTTGTTCCTTAACTGGCTCTATTCCTGAATGTTCTCAGGGCAACACTCAAATCTCAGGAAGCATGAACACATTGTCCCCAAAGGATACATCAGAACCGTATTCATTCTGACCTCTTGAGAAGTCTACACTTCTATTTGAAATGAGATACATGTATTATGTTTTCTAGAATTGCAATTATAAACCTTTCTAAAAGAGGATTGATCCTAACTGTGGTAGAACCAAGAACTTACAGATATTCTCAGAGTTTTGTGAAAATTTTTCTTTCCTGGATTTGTGGAGTGAGGGGCTGGAGGACAGTGTCCAATCTCAGTTCAGTCCTCTTGATGAAGGAGATACCATCGCAGAGGCTGGGGACATAAGTAATGTGATAACGTTTCCATTCACTGTAAGTGTTGAATGGGTTAGGTCATCCCTTGGCTCTGGAAAGAAACAGTCTGAGAAAGACAAGAAGGACTGTTCTTTCGGTTTTGTTTGTGGTTTTTATTATGGGATTGTTGTTATTATTGTTTCACAAACTGTTTCAGACCCTGTTACTAAGAATTAAGATCTGATACAATTCTTATTCAGAGATAATTGGCCAACAGCTCTCTGGCCAGGGGAGTAATGGATGGATGGGCAGGTTCAAAGCTGAGGTCATCGAGGTATGAAAGGCCAGGTCCCAAATTTGCTTGCAGAGGTTATGACCTGTCCTGGAGCCTACAATGTGGCAGACAATAGGCAGCTTTCTTACCTGCTATGATTTAAAAATGAGCTGAAATCTAATAAATTATTTAATCCCTATCTCACTTAAAAAAATCAAAAGTATATCATTCGTAATAAACCATGACTTCATTAGAATCTTTCACATAACATGATTAGAGAAGAATGTGTCAATAATTGGCAAAATTTGCCATTCATTCATTAACACCTTCGTATGAATACAAACTTGTTCTCTTCACATATTATAGGTGAAAGATTATCATTAAAATAAGCCATGAGGGCGCCTGGGTGGCTCAGTGGGTTGAGCCGCTGCCTTCGGCTCAGGTCATGATCTCAGGGTCCTGGGATCGAGTCCCACATC
>NC_081563.1:83376578-83610945 GCF_022355385.1 Mustela nigripes | reverse complement strand
CTCTGTCAAATAAATAAATAAAATCTTTAAAAAAAAAAAAAATAAGCCATGATATTGGGGCGCCTGGGTGGCTCAGTGGGTTAAGCTGCTGCCTTCGGCTCGGGTCGTGATCTCAGGGTCCTGGGATCGAGTCCCGCATCGGGCTCTCTGCTCAGCAGGGAGCCTGCTTCCTCCTCTCTCTGCCTGCCTCTCCGTCTACTTGTGATTTCTCTCTGTCAAATAAGATCTTAAAAAAAAAAAATTGTTTAAAAAATAAGCCATGATATTTACAAGTATTGTTTCTTAAATTCTTATAATTTACTTTTAATAGGTTGACTCAGAGACATTTTTTAAAAATCCCCATATTTTTTCTAGGTGAAATGTGAATATTTCAATAGTTAGTGCCTATAACAATCCCTAAGGAAGAGATTCCATAATTTCATTTTTCAATATAAAATTATACTAATTTTAAATTTGTTTTTATTGCCTCCCCTGGAAATGTCTGGAGAAACCAAGCACAAATATTAGTCTAGTTACCATATGTCATTCAGGCTGCTTGTCACCAGAACTATTCCGGCTAACTAAACTGCTTGCCCTCTCTAAGAAGAAACATCACTTGGAAGAAAAATTGGTCAAGTCTAATTCACGGCATAGAACTTCAGTGCTGTTTTCTGAAGTTTACCACAAGTAAACAGTTTACACTGAAAGGTTAACAGAAACAGAGACATGGTTTTCTCTGAAAGCTAGCACTGATGTCATTTTCACTCTAAAAAGATAGTCAAATTACCTCTTCATATGCTCATCCCTTCTAAAACAACACATTTTTCATTACAAACATATTTTGAAAGAAAATGATGGAAATGATTGGGGCAGGATCAAGGGGAAAGAAAAAATGACTTTCTCTGTTGATCCATTTCTAGTTAGGACACAGTAGAGTGTCACTCACAGAGAAGTAAAATTTGCTGTTAGTTTTATATGCCAAGAAAGGCAATAGAGAGAATGATTGTGTAGTAAGATTCAAGTTACTTGTTTCTGTAGATAGGATATTCTTCGTTTTTTAAAAAGATTTATTTATTTGAGAGAGAGAGAGAGAGTGTGTGTGTGTGTGTGTGTGTGTGCTCGCAGCAAGTGGGAGGAGAAGCAGAGGGAGAGAATCTTCAAGCCTACTCCTTGCTAAGCAAAGGACCTCACCCAGGACTCTATCTCATGACCCTGAGCCAGTCATGACTGAGATCATGACCTGAGTGGAAACCAGGAGTCAGACGCTCAACTGACTGAGCCTCACCCAGGCAGCCCTTGAAGGTAGGTAATTTCTAAGATTCAGTTACCTTGTTTATGGGGCATTTGGTAAGGTCCCACATGTGTTTGTATTTAAAATAATCATTAGTCCCTTTGCAAATCTAAGTATGTGGCAAATATCCACCAATGCATTAAGCATTAGACCTTGTTGGATTTTTTTTAAAGTTGTTTCATTATCAAGCACTCCTAAAATTGAATGCATAGATACATGAATTCATGAATCTAAATCATGGGATACAGAAATTAGTCATTTTAAGTAGTAGATTGTTTTAAACACAAATGCATACTTTGATGAGATGTTACAAATAGTCCATATTCAAGCCATATAGGTCTTTAAGGCACATTTCTCACTTAGTGAAAATAATTTAAACCATTTATCAGTATGAACACAAGTTGGTATGAGAACATAGTTTATAAATATATGCATATTTGTGCATTTGTAGGAAAACTCTGCATGGCCTCGGTCAGATTACATTGACTGAATGCTCCCCTAATCGCTTTTCTAAACAATCTGGTAATTTTGTGTATGCATTTCTCCCTCTATTTTATGCTGTTCTTTTTTATTAATCAACACAACAAGATAGGCAATTAAGGAACTGCTGACTCATTTTTAAAAAGTAATTTAATTCTACTTCAGGAGAAATTTGTCATCACTGAGACATTCATTCTTTCAAAACTTTCTAATCCCTATTTAACAACATAGATTCCTCATACATGTTAACCCCACCCCTGAACTATATTCACTTGGATTTCAAAATTCTATTTCTGTGACAAACCCATGTCAAGCCACACAATCATGGCTTTTTTTTTTTTTTTTGAGAAATTAAACATAGTAAGGATAATATAGAATTGAAACTGATTTCTACTACAAATTTTTCCTTATATATTTAGTTTATTAGAAAAATAACTAAAAGAAAGTTTAGAAGATGCCTTATAAGAATTTTTTATGACTTTATTTTCATTTTCTCATTTTTTATCAAGTTTTGCCAGTACCTCTGGTTTGAGTGCATATTTGGGAATATGTGCTACATTTTGGTTTTGTATTCTGTATCATAAGAAAATATTATGTTACACAAATGTTATATATTATATACAGCATTATGTACTGTATGTTATGTATTATGGAATATAGCAGTATTATCTGTAATTATATATTTTATGTCTATTTAATTATATATAATGGCTTGTCCTCCAAAATACAAGGTGAATCCTTAAGGCTAACTAGGTAAAAATGTGTATTATAAATTACATAATAACACGGAGGCTGGCCAAGGAAATATTCTCAAAGGACAGGCTTAAATATTCATGGCATCTTTAATTTTAACAAGATTAAAAATATATAAAATCTAAAGTTCTAACAATTCTGAAATATTGCTGTCACTGTCACTAGTTAACATAAATGTTAAAAATGCAGTTTTCTTTTTTCCTTCATTGAAGTATAATTGACACCCAACATCGTGTTAGTTTTAGGTATACGACATATTAATTTGTTATTTGGATACATTGCAATAACCACCACAATAATTCCACTTCCCATCTGTCACCATACAAAGTTACGAAAATTGTGTGTGTGATGTGAACTTTGCAGATTTGTTCTCTCAGCAACTTTCAAACACACAATACAACATTACTGACTAGAGTCACCATGCTGTACCTGATATCCTCATGACATTTATTTCATAAGTGGGAATTTGTACCTCTTGGTCCTTCTCACCAATCCTGTACCTGACTCCCTCTGACAACATCTATTTTTGTATGTCTGGGTCTTGTTTTGTTCTTTTACTGGTTCATTTATTTTTTGTTTGTTTGCTTGGTTGTTTTGTTTTTTGTTTTTTTGAGATCCCATATATAAGTGAAATCATATGGTATTTGCCTTTCTCTGACTGATTTATTTTACCCTCATGGTCAACCCATGTTGTCACAAATGGCAAGATTTCTTATTTTTTATGACTGAGTAGTATTCATTGTATATATACGGTATCTTCTTTATCTTTCCATCCATCAATGGATATTTAGTTTGCTTCTGTATCTTGGCTATTGTAAATAATGTTGCAAGGAATATAAGGATGCCTATATCTTTTTGAATTAGTGATTTCACTTTCTTTGGACAAATGCCCAGAAGTGGATTTGCTGGGTCATATGGTAGTTCTATTTTATTATTTTTCATTTTTTCAGATTTTATTTATTTATTTATTTATTTATTTTTAGATTTTATTTATTTATTTGACAGAGAAAGATCACAAGTAGGCAGAGCGGCAGGCAGAGAGAGAGAGAGAGGGAAGCAGGCTCCCTGCTGAGCAGAGAGCCTGATGCGGGGCTCGATCCCAGGACCCCGAGATCATGACCTGAGCCAAAGGCAGAGGATTAACCCACTGAGCCACCCAGGCACCCCAGTCGTTTATTTTTTATTTTTTTGAGAAAACTCCATACTGTCTTCCACAGTGATGGCACCAATTTGCATTCCCACCTACAGTGCATGAAGGTTCCCTTTTCTCCACATCCTCACCAACACTTATCATTTCTTGGCTTGATAATAGCCATTTGGACAGATGTGAGATTTTTTGTTTGTTTGTTTAAGTATTTATTTATTTATTTATTTGACAGAGAGAGAGATCACAAGTAGGTAGGGAGGCAGAGAGGCAGGCAGAGAGCGGGGGAAGCAGGCTCCCCACCAAGCAGAGAGCCCGATGCAGGGCTCGATCCCAGGACCCTGAGATCATGACCTGAGCCGAAGGTGAGCCAGCCAGGCGCCCCAGATGTGAGGTTTTAATTTGCATTTCTCTGATGATGAGTGATGTTGAGCATCTTTTCATGGTGCCTGTTGGACATCCATATATCTGCTTTGGAAAAAAATTTCTATTCAGATTCTTTGCCCATTTTAAAATTGGATTTTTGTTGTTGTCTTTGTTGTCATTGTTGTAGTTGAGCTGGAGAAGTTTTTTATATATTTTGGATATATGATTTGCAAAAATTTCTCCCATTCAGTAGGTTGCCTTTAATTTGTTGATGGCTTTCTTCTCTGTGCAGACATTGTTTAGTTTGATGCAATCTCATTATTTATTTTTGCTTTTGTTGCTCTGGTCTTTGGAGTCAGATCCAAAAAAACATCCAGGCATTTCCTAGAGCAATGTCAATAAGCATACCATCAACACTTTCCTCTAGGAGTATTTTGGCTTCTGGTTCTACATTCAAGTTTTTAATCCATTTTGAATTAATTTTTGTGATCCACTTAATTAATTTTTTGATTGTGGTTCAGTTTCATTTATTGCATGTGGCTGCCCAATTTATCCAAAACCACTTATTGAAGAGACTGCCCTTTGCCCATTGTAAATTCTTGCCTCCTTTGCCATAAGTTAATTGACCATATATGCTTGGATTTATTTCTTATCTTTCTTTTCTGATCTGTTGATCTATGTGTCTGTTTTTATGCCAGTACCATTACTGTTTTGATTACTATAGCTTTGCAATATAGTTGGAAATCAGAAATCATGATGCCTCCAGCTTTGTTTTTTCTCAATGTTAATTGACTTGGCTATTCAGTATCTTTTGTGGTTCCATACAGATTTTAGGATTATTTGTTCTGTTTCTATGAAAAAAAAAAAGCCACTGGAATTTTGATAGGGATTACATTGAATCCATAGATTGCTTTGAGCAAATTTTATAATATTAATTCTTCTAATCCATGAGCATAGAATATTATTTCTTTTATTAGTGTCTTCTTTGATTTTTTTTCAATGTCTTATAGTTCCCAAAGTACAGGTCTTTCACTTTCTTCATAAAACTTACTCCTGGGTATTTTATTCTCATCAATAGGATAGTTTTCTTAATTTCTCTTTCTGATAGTTTGTTGTTAGTGTATAGAAATGCAACAGATTTGGGGTGAGAATCATTATGCTATGGTGCATGTGATATGTATTTTACTTATGTTTCTCTGTCTGTCTGCTTATATTCCATTATATGTGAGCCCGCCCAGTATAAATTGCAGTTCAGTTATTGTATTCTTCAGTTCTGTGACTGCTGTTTGATACTTTCTCTTATTTTCTCTTTGTTGAAGTTCTCTGGGTCTTCATCAATTCTTTGCCAGATTTTTTTTTTTTTAAAGTAATAGAGTAAAATAATCCTGCGCCAAGGAGACATATTTTTGGATAATAAATTCTCTCCTTTACTTCTTTAATACCTTTTATCTGCCTTTTCCTATTTTGTTCATTGTTTTAGCTCTGGGGAATTCTTTTTTTTTTTTTTTTAAGATTTTATTTATTTATTTGACAGAGAGAGATCACAAGTAGGCAGAGAGGCAGAGAGAGAGAGAGAGAGAGAGGAGGAAGCAGGCTCCCTGCTGAGCAGAGAGCCCGATGCGGGACTCGATCCCAGGACCCTGAGATCATGACCTGAGCCGAAGGCAGCGGCTTAACCCACTGAGCCATCCAGGCGCCCCCTTTGCCAGATTTTGATATGCGTCTTTATTACCATCACCATTTTTAAAAATATTTTATTTATTTATTTTGGGAGAGAGAGAGAGAGAGAGTGTGCACATGTGTGTGAGAAAGCAGCAAAGGGAAAGGGGGATGAAGAGAATCTCAAGTAACTCCACGCTGAGCACTGAGTCTGACTCCAGGTTCCATCCCACGACCCTGAGATCATGACACAAATAGAAACCAAGGGTCAGATGCTTAACCAACTGAGCCACCCAGATGCCCCTATGACCATCACGTTGCACTCTTTATCAGGTAAACTACTTATCTCTATTTCATTAAAGTTCCCTGACCCAGGGCTTTAATACTGCCCTTTTATTTAGAACATATTCCTCAATTTCCTCATCTTGCTCAACTTTCCATGTTTGTTTCTATACATTCAGTGAAACAGTTATCACTACTAATCTTGTAGGAGTAGCTCTATTTGGTGACGAACCTTATTGCTTAAACTTGCCGCAGTTATTTGTTGTCTCTCAGACTGTCTCTTGAATTGTTTCAGACCTGTGGGGTCCGAAAACATAATCCTCCCAGGCCACCAGAGCCTTACACTCAAGGGGCATTTTCTGTGTAGGCTGCGTGCACTGGCTGGTTTGGGTGGGTTCTGGGGGGGTGGAGCACCTGCTCACTGCCTCTGGTAAGGATATAGGAACTTAGGTGGGAGGTGGAGACTGGAGCACCTTCCTACCACCTCTAGTGGGGCCACAATAGTGGCATGGGGGGCAATAGCAGGGTAGAGTGAGAAAGCAAAACTGGCCTCCACCAGCACCAGGGCTTGGAAGGTAGAGAATGTAAGCATGGCATTTGTCATTCCTTTTGTCCCTGTTCCCTGGGACAGATACTTAAAAATTGTAAATAAGGGCTCTCTCCTCAGCAGGGAGCCTGCTTTCCCTACTCCCCTCTTTCTGCCTGCTTCTCTGCCTACTTGTGATCTCTGTCAAATAAATAAATAAAATCTTAAAAAAATAATAAAATTTAAAAAAATTGTACATGAATCTTCTCCACATATGGTCTAGGATCTCTTTTTAAATTGCTGCTTTTGCCTGGATCCTAGGGTGAGTGAGCTTGTGCAGAAGCCCTTATAACAGAAGATTTTCTATTCCCTGTAGCTCTGTGGTTCTCATGGATGTAAGTCCTTTTGTTTTTCAAAGCCAGATGTTTGGGGAGCTTGTTTTTCCAGTGCAGGTCTGAAGGGTTGAGGGCCCTGAGGAAGGACACGAAGCCCTTGCTCCTCAGGAAGGGGCTTACATTTGTGAGAACCCTCCAAAAGGTGCTTTCCATGCTGGGGTGGGATTTTTAATGGACTACATCTCTGTCTCTCCCACTCATCTTGATGTGGCCTTTTTATTCTTCCTAGTAGAGAAGCCATTCAGCTAGTTCTCAAGTTTTCTTCAGAGGAAATTGCTCTGTATGCAGCTTTAGCTCTGTTGTGTCTGTGGGAGAGGTGCATTCAGCATCTTCCATGCTACCATCTTAAACTGCCTCCCCCACAATTTTGGATTTTTTGTTTGTTGGTTTTTATTAACTCATGTCAATTTTTTGTAATTTAATTTTTTTAAATGTTCTAAGATTCATTCTTTATGCACCACACCCAGTGCTTCATGCAATATGTGCCTTCCATGATACTCACCACCAGGTTCACCCAACCTCCACCCACCGCCCCTCCAAAGCCCTCAGTTTGTTTCTCAGAGTCCACAGTCTCCCAATGTCCTCTGTGTTATTCCTTATGCTCCACAAGTAAGTGAAACCATAGATAATTGACTCTTTCTGCTTAACTTATTTCACTTAGCATAATCTCTTTCAGTCCCGTCCATGTTGATACAAAAGTTGGGTATTCATCCTTTCTGATGAGGCATAATACTCCATTGTATACATTGACCATTTCTGCTTTACCCATTAGTCTGTTGATGGGCATCTTGGCTCTTTCCACAGTTTGGCAACTGTGGCCATTGTTGCTATGACCATCGGGATACATATGGCCTTTCTCTTCACTACATGTGTGTCTTTGGGGCAAATACCCAGTAGTGCAATTGCAGGGTCATAGGGTTCCTTAATTTCTTAATTAAGTTCCTTAATTCCTTTATTTCTTAAGGAATCTCCACACAATTTCATTTTGAAGTGAACATGGATTACACGTTTCTTAAAGTTTTCAAAAAGTTATTAATTTCTGTCATATTCTAGTGGATCTGTTCACTATTTTATAAAAGTCAACACAGTCTTTGAAAATCTAGAATATTACAACTTTAAAAATAGTTTGCAGGTTTTTTTTCTTTGAAGATGCAAGAGGATGAGTCATTTGTCTGAAAAAATAAAATGATAGTGAAGACATATGTGCTTATATTAACACTAATTTTATGTATTAATTCAACTATTGCTGTGTTGAACTAGTTCATCATTTTATTAGTAATTTGGCAATTTATTATGCAGCATTATAAACTTCTTCCTTATTCAATGGTCATAGTAAAGAAAGATGTACAAGTTGGTGAGAATTTTTTGAACTAACTGTGTCTTCTAAATCATTAGTTTAGCCAACTGCAACTTGCAATTTTTTGGCAACAGTATCTAGGACCTGAGCCATATCAATTAAGTAAGTATCTGATATTTTAAAAATCTCATATTTAAAAACACTCTAAGAGTACCTACTGGGAGTCCATAAATTAGCATGAGTCTAAAGTGTCCAAACATAAGTCAGGACTTGAATGACAGCAAGAAATAAATGTTAATACTCCTCGAGGCTTTGGGATGAGAATCATTATGCCTATGTTGCACATAATATGTATTTCATTTACATTTCTTTGTGTGTGCTTATATTCTAACAAGTGTGATTTTGTGCACAAAGGTGAGATATCTTGGTATTCTGGTATGAACACCCTAGGTATTCATGTACTGCTAATCTTAACTGCTTCAGATTCTCAGAAATTCACCATTCTAAGTGTAATGTTACTTTTTTGCTGTCCAGTCTGTTTTTTGAGGGTTAGGGTAAAAGAGGTTCACTAATCTTCTAGTACTGTATCTGTCAAAAATGCTAATAGTATCCTCCAGACTACTATGAGAATTAAAGTAAATAACGTATGTTCAGAAAGTTTTGTGCTAAAAAATTCTCTAAAAATTTCATAAATTAAGACATTAATAAGCATTATTTAGTAATGAACATATCTAAACTTTAAAACTGCATTTGTATTTTTAGATTATTCTGATTTCCAGGGTAGACTATTCCTTAAATCTACTAACTCTGTATAAATGGATTGTTCTAAAATTGTTTCTTTAAAAAAAACTGTTTTTAATCTTAACAGGTCATGGATCAAAAATGTTTAGGCAAAGTCTGGAGTGACTATTTTATGGAATGTAAAATATCACCCACTAAACTTATTTTATTGGAAATAAATTCACTATAAAGATAAATACAAAATGTCAATATAGAATATAACTGCATATGAAATCAATCAACCAATATCTGAAATCAAAGTAAATACTGACCTAAATGAAAACTTCTTGGTAGACCATATATACTCATTGTAATAATACTTTTGCTCAGAACATTTTGAAACCCCTATCTTTTTGGAAGTAGCTTTGTACTTTATTTTATTTTATAGTTGTACTATATTTTTGACCCAGCAGTAAATCAGTTAGACTGGTTATTAAATTTATTTATCAAGATCAAATGACATTTTATTGTTTAAAATGAATTTTAAATGAATCTAGCATATACTCAAAAATACATTTGCTATCAATGATGATATTTTAAAGAACACTCAAGTAACTTCCAAAGAAAAGTTCATGACTTGTTTGAACAATGGCACAAGGTTTGAAAAAAACGTAAAGTCCTGAGATGCTGGGCCAAACAGAGGCATATGGACACTATGGGAAGTCTAACATTGTTTTAAATAATTCTTCAGTATTTGATTTAGAAGAGTTACTTAACAGTGCATGGGGAATGTCCATGAGATTCCTCATCTTTATATGGTACACCTACTGATCAAAAGAATGCTCTTTTCTTTTGAACAGAATCAGTCCTTCTCTGATGACAGTTGGTGGCCCTTTATTGAGCCAGATCATGGGTTCTGTGATCTCTCACTAGCCTTTCCCATGCCAAGAGGTTTGCTCTTTCCAACTCTGGCAATCCCATGTGATAATATACACACAAGGATTTCTGTAAAACACACTTTTCTCTATCCTGTTACATGTTCTGTGGTGTTTCATTATCCCGTGTTGTCGTCTCCATTTTATATGCTCTTTTCATTACCAGTTGGATAATGAATGAACTACCAGTTGGATATATGAATTCTGATATGTCACATGCAACTGGTCATGTTGCTTTCTTTTCCATAGTCACATTTTATAGTTCCAAAAAGTTTTAATATACTTAATTCAGGGGTTATTAAGGAAATATTCCAAGTGGTGGATATGCCCCTCCGACCTTTGGAAATAGAAATTATTCTGTGTTCCCCTTTGTTACCCAAACAGTGGCCTCAGATGAAGCAGAAATTAACTAGAAGCTATAGAAATAATAAGACTGACCTAAAAAACAATGAGTTTGTTTTGGTTAAGAAGATCCCAAAAACATATGCGATGAATGACTTAAAAACATCCACTTCCTTTATGACTATCTGTTGCTAAAAGATATTGTTTAAACAATGGTACCTATTGTTACGAGAAAATCATGTGCCCAAGAGAATGTAATATCTGTAAGATCGTGTACATTAGAAAGTAAATGTTGCCTTGAATGAAGGCAAATATGAGCTGAAAGAATTCTGGGAATGTTTGGTCTGATTGTAAGATTATGCTTTGAAATGACAGGTAGAAGCTACTAATGAAGCAGATAATGTACTTAGACTGAATCTTTTTCAAAGTGAAGGTAAAAAGAAGTAGAAATGAGCACAGTCCTTGGGGGAAAATACTTAAAAGGCCATTAAACTATCAATTATCTCAAGAAATAGTAGAAACAAATATGAATATCATTAATAAATAATTTTGTTGTCAGCATTCAGGATATTGAATTTAAGAAAAGGATATTTTATAAAGACTTGAAAACTCCTTTTGCATTTTGAAGCTTTTCCTAATGTACTTAGGCAAAAATCAAAGCAAAACAAAATTGTATGGTGTCCTTCAAATTGATGGTTGAGATGTCTCTTATCTTTTGTAGAAATTTTTATCTTGTCCATAGTAACTTTATTGACACCAAATTATGATACATAAAATAGTTTTATGAATAAGTAAAATTAAATAAAAATAAGTTAAGAGGGGCACCTGGGTGGCTCAGTGGGTTAAAGCCTCTGCCTTCAGCTCAGGTCATGATCCCAGGGTCCTGGGATCGAGCACTGCATCGGGTTCTCTGCTCTTCGGAGAACCTGCTTCCCTTCCTCTCTCTCCACTGCCTTTCTGCCTACTTGTGATCTCTGTCTGTCAAATAAATAAATAAAAGTCTTTGAAAAAAATGAGTTAAGAAATTTAATTCACTAGAATGTTCTTGATATAATCAAGTGGGAATATCTTATAAACTTTAAGTAAATATTTTCTACTAGAAATAAATTATATACAATCATTCTATTGAATAACTAACAGTAAGCTAGAGTTTTAAGATATGTAATTTGAGTTTTAGAATACATGTGTTGCTCCCCAGAGAAAATGCAAAGAATGACTTGCCTTCATTGCTCTTCTTGCATCTTTAACAAACATAAATCAGGGTGTTCGTTAGAGGTAAGCAACTACTTTGTTTTTGTAATTGAACAGTCTCAACAGTTTGAAAATTGTACTAAATGTTGTTTTGCAAGTTCAACCAATACCAGATTTAATCCAGACCTCAGGATCAATAGGCATAGCTCAGGATACAAACATCACTCCTGGAGCCCAATGAACAGCTTCTTCATTTCTTGCCCATTATGGGCAAGACCAGGCTTTGGAGCTGTACCCATCTTCATAGAATATAAGCACTCCAACTCTATCAGCTGACAAACAGCATTTAGAATTCTAAAGGATAAAAGCAGGGGTTCCTAATCTCTCAACTCTGAAAAAGATGTTGAAAATCTGAGTTACACAATGAGAATCTATGACCTTCGGTTTGGCATTGAAGATTACTCTTCAGGTGGAAGTAAGCGACAGGGAGTTGAGAGACACTACCATGTAGTCAACTAAATAAGGGCTATAAAAGTGATTCTGTAAGTTAGAAGTGAAATAATAATGCTTGCTGAAGTTAAAGAATGAAAGTTATTTATTTCATTGTATATTCAAAACTCAGGATCTGTTAAAAGATTACTTTTAGCTTCCAGTTTTAAGAAAACACTTCCAGATACAAATGTATTAGAATAAGATAAGAAACTTTAAAAAAAGAAAGAAAGAAAAGAATACTGCAAAATATGATGAAAAAATTGCACCTCCTAAAATCAAGGTTTTAACCATTATCAATATTCTATTGTAGATAAAATACATTATTTCTTGAAGGGATCACAGAGTTTTTACAATTTAGGTACAATGCAAGAACTTTTGTGCTCAGCGTGGACTTTAAAACACATCACTAATCCATTGTCTTCCTATCCCATCATTCTAAGACCTTGACCACACAATGCTTTTCAAATGGCCAACATCTACAATGTTGTGATCTGCCAAATAGCAAATCAACCTTTATAATTAAAGTTGACAAGCTGACAAGAAAAATGAGTGTATACTTGTATATATATATGAATTTTTATGTCACATTGCCGTCTGTACACTTGTTTGCTTTTCATCGATAGCCGAAGGCTCATTTCTCCGCACCAGAAGCATGTTATATTCCAAGGTCTTCAGACAGCATCCCTTCGCCCTAGTGAGTCCGTTGATTAATTTTGGATACTCTTTTTAATTAACACCCCAAAGGAGCTCTAGATTATCTAGCCCATAGTCCATGAAAAACAAGTGAATCTGAAGAATAATGACCCAGGGAGACAGGCACACTCTCTTCAAATGATGTTATAAGAACATTCAGTCTTTCACAAGTCAAAATCATGTCAGGCAATGCCTAGGGAGGATGTAGGCCTTTAATCAGGGCAAAAATAGAGGTTTGTATTAGTCTAATTTAATTTTCTTTTTGACAGGAAGAGAAGTGATAGATGCCCCTTGACAGATGAAACATGGTGCCCCAATACAGTCACAGTTGCCATTGGCCTTGATTAGTAACTGGTCCCATTTTGACCTCCAGGCAGAAGAGTTGATGAATGACACAAAAGAGTGAAGCAATTAAAACAGTAGGATAAAGTAGGAAACTAGCTAATTGTACCCAAATCTATGAAACCTAATCATAGAACCAAGAAATATGATGCTTGTGGCAGCTTTCATAAGTATGTCTAAAGACATTAACCTATCACATGTGAAGATTGCAATGGAACAACTCTGACAATATTCATACCACAAAGAAAATTTCAGTTCATATCTTTAAAAAACCTTTTCTGAGGAGCGATTTTATAGTAAGCCAACTGTTGCATCTGTTGGAGATGATAGGAAATATAGCCCTCTTTAATTTCCAGGCCACATCACAAACAAGTGCAAAAAAAAATCGATAGTGACTTCTTAAGCAAAAAAGCTTTTTAGTGAATCAAACTAACCCAGGTACCCAGTAAAAAACAAAAGCCAAAAAACAAAACCCTGAAATAAAAACATTGTCTTAACTACGGTTTTCACTCTATTTCATTGTAGACCACTTGACTTTGCACAGCGTAGTTAAGGAGCATGTTCAAAGCTGAGTCATCTAATTGCGACTCTTCTGCTGGTTGTACTCAGCACTCAGCAGCTCCACATTTAGAAAAGCATATGCCATTCTATCTGTTTCTCTTCAGGGGGAAGAAAATATCTTCCAGTTGATACTATGGATTCCATTTTTACTCTTACTAACAAAATGCTGAAGTTTTTTTTCTTTCTCATCATTTTGATGTTTAAAACCTCTAACCTGCAGAAGTCTGTTATGTAGTCTAACACTTTGCCGTGATGAAATGTGGATGCTTTTTATTGCTTCTCTTAATCTAAAATAAGAATGAGTGGCCTTAACTTAACAGCTAAGGATGTTACCACTTCAAGGCACTGAGTCTTAGAAAGAAGAAAATGAATTGTATGTAAAGTTATTCTTCAATTTGAAATATGAATGTCTGCTTTCACAGTCATCATTCGTCCAGCAATTCCTTCATTCAATCAGTTAGCCCGTTAGGCAGCAAACATTTGTTGAGTGCCTTCTATGGAGCAAATGTTGCAAAAAGTACTGTGCCTATACAATGAATTTGGTAGCTCCCCAAATGGCTCCAAATTCCCATTTTCCTCTTTGCACAATGGTCTTTGCGATTTGATCTTGCTACTGTTCTCATAACAGGGTGGAGTCTACTTCTCCACCCTTTAAATCTGGGCTGTATGACAGAATTTGGCCAATGTGCCTTTAGCAAATATGAAACAAGCAACCTTGAAAAGCACTTTTGCTCTGGTACTTGGAAAGGGGAAGCCCAGAACACCAAAGCTTGAGTGATGATAGACGAAAGAATTAGTAAACAAAAGAGAAGGAGACTAAGATCTCAGTCACACTGCTGTATTGATGAAGTCACATTCACGTGAGGAATAGGATATGGATGGATACAGTCATGTTATGACTATCATTATGACTCCATATAATTGAATTATTATTTATGAGCAATTATTAACAAATATACTAGGATTTCCTAAGGCCTTCCAAGTTTTCAGCTGTGGAGTACTTTCTCATACTCCACATGACTACTGCACATTATTCTAGAAATGTCTTCTGGTAGTTTCATATTCACTGCATAATCTATTTAAGGGAATCTAGCACATTATTATTGCTACTGGCTTCAGCAGAAATTGTGCTGTCTAAATTGATCTTTCACCTCTCTCAATCATGATACATTTTCAAAATAATAAATACCTTGATCTAAGAATGAGCTATCTTTGAATCTCTTCAAAATAGTATTATGACATTAGTATTTACTTTCTAGGAATGAATGTGGTCATTAAACAATAGGGAAAAAGAATAGCCAGTTATAGGATATCTAATGAAACAAGATGAAATTTGATCCATACCACACAACATACACAATTCTAGTTAGACTACAGCTCTCACCATAAAAAATAAGACAATACATCTCTGGTGGTTGCATAGGAAGACTATCTTTAAGATTTTGGAGTTCTAACAACACACAAAAAGCAATAACCATAAAAAAAATGACTTCTAAATTATACTACATTAAAGCTAAAACTTTTCTATTCCTGGTACATTTATTGTCTGATTAGTGTACTTTTTGGTTGTTTACACCAAATTTGTTGCAAGGGTGATTCATTTGCTGAAATCTAGTGTATTCCCTAACATTTTTCTTTCCCCCTAAAAGGTCTCAGCTGGATAAAAATATTCTTAGGTCACATCTTCATCCTTCTTCATTCATTAGAGTTGTCCTCTGATACCTTCCAGCATTGTATACAGAAAGTCCAATAATAAACTTGCTTTTTATGACTAATACCTCTTTATATTTTTGTTGAGTGTTTTGATTTATTTCTTACATTTTATGCCCTATACCATTAATTTAGATCAAGAGTAACCCATCCTCTCCTTCCATTCATTATTGATTTTTGTAGTAAGAAATTCATATTTTTAATTCTTAAAAAGTCTCCTTTCTGCTACACTTGAATTTCCTTTAAACTCTTGGGGTATGTGTGTGTGTGTGTGTGTGTGTGTGTGCATTTTTTTTTTTTAATTCAAGTCATCTCTTGTCAACTCTTTCAGACTAATCTTTCTCTCTGTGAATACTGTGTCTTATTGGATGGCATTTCATGTTTTGTTGTTCTGTTTTGCTTATAAGGAAGCAAGTCAGGTTATGGGAATATTTAGCTACAGCAATCCAGCAGGTGAAAGGAGCCAGAGGCCCTCCCAGGTAGGAGTTCCAGCTGTCTAAAGAGGCTCTATGGAAAGCATTCCTCTTTCTGGTTTTCCCCGTCCTTCCCAGTTCAGGTATAGATGTACACAAAATGTCTCTCTTGTGCCTTATAGCCACACTTTTCTTCCCTTTGAAGTACCTCCAGATAGCAAGGTGCCCACTCGGCATGCAGTTGAATGCAACTCTCCCTTATAGAAGTGGAAATACACTCATTTTTCTCCTCAAAGGAAACCATCAGTGTGCTGTCATTTGATCACCATCTAGCTCCAAACCTAGGATTCCTAGTGATGTCTATTCCTCATCCTACTGGTTGAGAATCAGGTCTTGGTGTTCTGTAATGTTTGGGGGAAAAAAATAAACAATTTAACTACCACCAATCCACCCAAGTTGGGGAAGTGAAAGAAACCACTAAGTATATATACATAAATTATATATAATATATAATTAATATATAATAACAGAACATATATGTTATTTAATACATTTTAAAATATATTATATATTATTATATATAATTCAAAAGAAAGGAAATACAGAGAGAGACTAAACTCTTTGTTTCCTAGATGGTCATAGTTGGCATATATATGTATATATGACTTCCTTCTTTCATTACCAACCTCATTTTACCTTTGGCCAGCACATAGCTGGATAGAGTTCTTTACCCCACTGGGGTGATCCACAGTTTCTTTTCTGATGTATATGACTCTTAAGTGGTATTTCTGCTAGAAGATCACCATCATTCTCTATTAATTTCCTCGGTGAATAGTGTTAACACATGAGAAATCCCAGGAGCTCAACAGTGCTCCATCCCCAGGACATGCTACCCCCCACACAGCAGCAGCTCTACCTCCTCATTGAGCACTCAGACCTCCATAGCTCCCATTTCTACCATTGTGGCCAAATGGGCAAATACTGCACTGTGGAATGAGCTGAGTTCACATGCCCACTGTCCACAAAAGAGACTCTTGCTGTGGAAGCATTTTTGAACATTCAATCAGAGACAAATATTCTCACTTTTGGAATCTGTTCCTAGATTCGTACCCACATATCTCTTTATGGTGAATCCCTAATATTGCTCCTTACAGATCCTTAACCATCTGGCCAATCTGCCACAATTAGTATAGACTCAGCTCTTTCCTTACAGAATAACATAAACCATCTGAAGTTCTGCCCGTGGAGAGGAGTTCCATTCTTCAGTGTTTTTCACATATGAATGGAGTTAAACACCCTAAACCTTCTTCTCAGTGATTCCAGTCACCTGTTTCTTAGGTTGAATTTTTTTTTTTCTCAGTCCGTGGGCACTCTTGATGAGTCTATAGGTGTGCTGGAGGAGGGTGGCAGGGAAGCAAGAATGGGCACAATCGGAATATGATCCAATGGCTCATGCATCCTTCATGTGCATGGCTGGCCCCAGCCTCATCCACTCTACATTTCATCCACTGCTTGATTTGGTGTTCCCCAGCATGCCAGATCTTATGTCAACAGCAATCAAGTTAACACTCTGTTCTTGATGGGCACCATGGTTGGCAAGGGCCTGGTCTTCCACCAAGACATAGTAACAAACCAAGAACCACTTCTTGGAAGGAGATGCTGACCCTACATTTAGCCCATTGTGAACCTACTCTCAGGACTTGGCAAAGTCTCCACATGGCCTCCAGACCAGCAATGCAGGCTTTGTAACCTAATGCAGTTGTGGTCAGAAAAAATGATGTTGCCTGATTTCAACTTGAATAAATTTTGAGATTTTGGTGACACTTTACACAGATTTGCTCTCATTGGGCAACATAAACTAGGGGACATTCGATTTAATTGACTACTGCAGAGCTATAGTTGACATGTTTTAGCACTTGCTGCTGTCAGACCAAAACATTTATTGATTTCATTCTAAAGATCACTTCTTTATCAAAGACCACGCCCCAGTTTGCAAATGCTACTTTCACTACACAATGGCAGCCTTCCCGTTGAAATTTTCATTTGAGCAGAATAAAGTCTGATTTGGGTTCATTTGCATACTATGGGCTAATTTAAAAATCTCCCAGAAAAAAAGCCAATCCATTGTTCATGGAAGACATGACTGAAGATTATTTTAATAATCTGAAGGTGAAGGGAATTAATTTCCAGATACAAAATCTGGTATAATAAAGTGTGTTGATTTCACTTTTGGGGAGAGATTTTAATAATTATTAAAGAGTCTCATGTCCCTAAAAGGTTAAGAATCATGGATCTGATGAATATCCAGTAACAGATTTCCCTAACATTTGAAGCAACAGATTCTGTCTCAGTGCCTCACCTCAAGTCTTTTATATTTTTTATTTTTGTTTATTTTTTAAAGACTTATTTATTTATTTTAGAGAGAGAAAGAGAGAGAGCAAGAGCAGGGAGGGGCAGAGGGAAAAGGAGAAAGAAACTTCAGCAGATTCCATGCTGAGCACAGAGCCCAAGGTGGGGCTCCATTCCAAATCCTTGAGATCATGACCTGAGCCCCTATTATTGTATACTTTCTGAGGGTTTATATGTTGTTCTTACCTCATTTATAAGCACAGTTAATCTGTTGAAATAAAAGAAAACTTCAAAAGTTAAATGGAACATTTTACCACTATAAATTAGGGATTAAAGAAACCCATGATAACATGATCAGGTGATCATTGAAAGTTCAGATTTGATCAAATAAATATATTTTATGTGTCTCTTACTTGGTACAAATGCAGCCATTTCTCAATATGCCAGTTACATCGATATTTTGCATGGGCCATAGTCATTGTTAAGTGGGATTACAACAAAATACTTTAGAACATTTTATAACTTAACATGTATTTCATTTGTTAACTACAATTCTTGCTACTGTGGATGAAAAGCTGATTGTATTTCACACAACAACTCACTGAGTTGAAGCTAAAAGTGGATTTGACTTGGCCTCCAGTTAAGCAAAGCCCTAGTCTGCAGAGATGCTGATGTTAAATGCTTTGGGATGATGTTCATGGGAATGGATCTATAATGCAAAGTCTAGTCAACATTGTCACTGATGAGTCCAATAAACCCAGAAAAGTAGCTGGAAAGACAGAATAGGTTTGTTTTTATTCTGAGTGACCATTGTTGGTTATATTTTTTGGTAATGGGTTTTCTGCTGAAGCTACATTTAATTCACCAGCATCCTCATTCAGGGGATCTTATGGAGGTTATCTATTTCTGAACGATCCACTAAAAGAACATAGAAAAGCAGGACCTCCCCAGCCCACCACCACCCAGGCTGGGACTCCCTTGAAATCCACATCTTTGAATGCTTCTTTATTCTCAATCCATTGATATTCTCAGCCCATATCTTTCCATCATTCAGATACTGGAGAGCACTGTAACCAGATGCAAAGTGGTACTTTCTAACAAGACTTTGGTTAAGCATTATATTTACTGTACCATGGTGCTACTTACTGTACTAAAACAGAGGACACTTTTACAGTTTCAAAAATTCCTTTCACACACACACATGCACACACATGCACAAACACACACACATATCTTAATATATGATATGCAGCTTTGGCCACAGTAGAATATTAAACCGTGTTTTCTGCCAATGTGATATAAAGAAACAAGAGGCCTCATGTAATTTGGATTTTTCCAGGTATCCAATTTCAATCTAATGTACTGTTGTGAAACTAAGCCAGTAAATCTATATGGCTGGTCCATTTGGGGACTTGGTCGGCTATCTTTAGTCTGTGACAATTTCTGGTTTCCATTCCTTGTTCAGGGATGATAACAGTGTGATTTACAGGTATAACTAACAAATGAGATCAATTAAAATGTCTAAAAGTGGCACCTGTCGGAGGATAGAGTTGCACTAAATAATTCCCACAGCTTTGTTTCCTGTCGCCCCCATCATTTGCAAAGCTTCTCCACAGGCAAAGTAACAATGAAGGGTTGTTTCCTAACGGGCATGAACCAAGAAAGCCGGCCTTATCCTATGGCCTAGACATATGATTATTATCAGTGGCTGGAAACAACAGGTGTATTTTTCAACTCCATTCACAAATGATCCCTGTGTTTCATAGCATTCATTAATATAGCTTCTTGAATTGCCCAATTTGTTACAAATTTGTACTGTCAGCTGCCTTTGTGATTGAATTGAATTTGTAATGAAATAGAAGCTACCTTTCATTTGTGTACATTATTGAATACTTTGATCATTACAAGACAAACTTGATACTTTTCAAAGATCTTAGGTCATGGGCAAGGGGAAAATGGTTGCTTCTGGGGATAAAAGTCACAATTAGACAAAGCACTCCAGAATATTTTTACATGTCTTTTACCAAAGCTTTGTAAAATAAACAAATACATATATCGGCAAACCTTAAGATCATAAAGCATTATATTAAATAGTATGCAAACACTAATATACTGTTATATTCTTATTATTAGGTTTGATTACAATTGAAATTTTAAGCAGAACTTTGTAAACATGTCTCTCCTTTATGTTCTCATGTAGAGATAACACGAGTTAGATTGCATAGTGAAAATTTCTGTTCTCTGACATATCTCTGAAATCAGAAATTGTATTTATGAAATAAATTAATATTTTTCATATACTTGCAGCTAAAACTTAATGGATTCTCACAATCTAAACAGAGTTCCCATTCCTAAGTGACATAAGTCCCCAAATTAGCATACACTAGAGAGTGTGCATAGAGAAATTCTGCCTACTAAAGCCTTGCAATTCTCTATCTCAAACACCTAAACATCTCATAAATAAGATGGCAACAGAGGCCCATTTTCCTAACATGGCCTGTGGTCCATGCCTGTCATCCATGCATATTTTTAAACAGACCCCTTTCATCCGCATAAGTGGATTTGAACAACTAATCATGCAGACAGCCAACTCCTAAGTCTAACACAATAACACTGTAAAAGTTAGTTACATCTCATTTAAGAAAAATAATATCACAGTTAAAAAACATAATTAAAGGCACTCATCCAAATAAGCCACAGCTAGATAGAAGTGATTTCTTTTTCCTATAAGACAGCCAGAGCGCCCTTAGCTGTATAGTCTGGGGCTTCAGAGATGCTAGGTATGATATGATTCTTATGTGTTAATGTTCAACTGCTTTAGTCCTTCAAAAATAGTTACACAGAATTGCCATTTAATTATCACCAACCCCCACAAATAGAACTACGCCATATCTTATTCTGCAACAAAGAATAAAATACATTGGAAAGAAATCTAATTATACCTTATCTCTTAGACCATTTCTCTTCTACAGGTTGCAGACTGTAGGATTCAAACTACAAAATCAAAGCTACTCTAATCATTTCTAGCATGAAGAGTGGAATCAACAAAGTTTATATCACAAAGTAAGAAAATGCTCACACATTTAAATTTTTAAAAACATAGGCCACTGAAGTTAGTCACTAGGACAGTCATATATGTGTAGGAAACGGTGGTCATCTGGGGGAAGTATTTAAAATCTTATTATATCTCTTTCTATACAGATAAGATATCAAAGGGATATATATCTATATGTAAAATATCAATATATTTTTAAAGTTTCTTCATTAAAACAATGTTGCTGAGATAGCTGAAGCTTCCAAAACTTCTTAGGTAATAGTGCATTGGAATAGATAGGATCTGAGAAATAATGTAGCTCAGTATTTTCCAATCAATCTTAGAAACTTAGATTCAAGTAGATGAATTTACCCAAGGTCATGGAGGAAGAGAGTTTTGGAGTTAGGGTTTTAGCTGTTTCCTTGCTTCCTTCTTTCCTTCCTCCCTTTCTTCCATATTTTTTAGTATCTTTGTTGAGCAGCTTGGCACCACAAACCCCACTCTTGTCCCCAAAGAGTACAAGATACACAGGATGCCTCACATTTATGACCAGTAACTGCCATTTCCCACGTGACCTGACCTGCTTCACACCAAAGTTATTTACTCCGTGTTTGGTGAATTTGGACGTTTTTAAGATATCTTCATAGATGCTAAGTGTTTTCTATAGAAAGACGTCTTTATCTCACACTTTGATTCATCCACGTTCCTAACTTCAAGGGTCATAAACCCCTCGGAAGAGTTCAAATATGACTGTGAGGATAACTGACCAATGGAGTGAGCTGTGACTTACTTAAGTAACTGCAATGAAATATCAGATAGTAGAATGGGATAATTCATATGCCATCTTTTCTCTAAATATAACTTTTTACCCCTACACTTGTTGAAATGGGCTAAGATTGTGTTGGTTCTCCAACCTGTTCTCTCCAAGTAGACCATCAGCCCTTTGAGATTTAGGCCAATTTTGTATCTATGTCAATTCCTATCCACAGCACCTGGCACACACTCTTCAATAAGTGATTGTCTAATGGATGAATGGATGGATGGGTGGGCAGAACATTCAATGAGACTCAAATAGGCAATTTGATAAAAAGTATTTTAGAAAGGAGGTGCCTGGGTGGCTCAGTGGGTTAAGCCTCTGCCTTCAGCTCAGGTCATGACCTCAGGATCCTGAGATCGAGCCCCACATTGGGCTTTCTGCTCAGCGGAGAGCCTGCTTCCCTCTCTCCCTCTGCCTGCCTCTCTGCCTACTTGTGATCTCTCTCTTTGTCAAGTAAATAAATAAAATCTTTTTTAAAAAAAGTATTTTAGGAAGAAAAAAAAGGAAAACTCAGAGAGTGACTGAAAACTAATGGTAGCTGGGGTGAGCTTTTGTAGGGCAAGTAGAAGATGATACTAAGAAGGACAATAATGAAACCAGATCACTAATAGCTTGAAAGCTCAATTAAGGAACTGGAAGTTTGTTTAATAGAACAACTGTTTAAAAGTCTTAACAAGAGAAGGGAATAGATTTGATCTAGACATTTGTGAGGTAGTTGATCCAGCAAGTTGAAGTTCATATGGACTAATTATTTCTGTCTCTGGTCTAAGTAAATATAGAAGCTGTAAACTGTAAATGGTATTCTTAAGAGGTATAAACATTAAGTAAGCAATTTCACCCCCCAAAATAAATAAATAAATAAAAAGAAAGAAAGAAAGAAAGAAAAAGAAAAAGAAAGAAAGAAAAGAATCCAAGCCAATCAACCAGAAGACTCTTGTCTTATCTCAAGTCAACTGATGCCCCTCTGGTCTGAACTCTAGCTTATGGTAAGCTCAGGCCTACCATTCAGTGTTTAGAGTTTCACAAGCAGAGGCTACTGGTTCAGTTAACTAAGCATGGCAACTAGGACTTAGAAACCATTCAGGGAACTTTCAGTCTCAGAAGGGACCCATGATCTCATGTAGCATCCTTATCACCTTCTACCAAGGAAAGAGCAAAGTAAGAGATGGTTATATAATTCCTCTCTCTTTCAACTTGCAAAATCCTTAAACCTCATCTATTATAGTAGTAGTAGTAGTAGTAGCAGTAGTAGTAATAATAATAATAATAATACAATTATAATAGCTCATCATGGTCATAAACAAAACAAAATTCATCATTGCTTTTTCTTCTTGCCAATGGACTAGCAATTAGCATTTGACATTAAATTGGTGATGATTTCTAAGGAATAAGAAACAGTGTTCTACCAGGGGATCCTTGTGTGGGCTATCTACAGAGCTTAGGGAGAGCTATAGCACATAGGAAAACGACTCTTTCCTCCTGTGAGTCTTTTTGAATTTGAGTGATTAATGTTGTGTGTTCTATTCAGGCACTGTGTTTCAAAGCATTGTTTACCATCACCTTGTAATCAGCATGCCTCAGCAACCCCCTATTACCCTTGATAGCAATGTGGCTGCAATTTAGACCTGAAAGAAATAGGTGGGCCCCCCAAAGCCTAAAGCTGCTCTGCAGCCCTGCTATCTCCATTTGTGATTTGTTTTCAAGAACGGTGATTTACATTTCAGTTGGATTACACCTTTTAATGTATCACAGAGGTATAAAGTGGCTGCAGTACAAATGCGGGGTTTTGCCACATTTCAAAGGATGCATTTGAGTCATTGTAAAGAGGGCTATGCTTACAATTAGAACCCAAAGGGGGACAGTTCTTTCCAGGAGATGGCACCAACCATTTGCAGGTGATGGAAAAGACAACAAAGGGCTGTCCACACTGCTAGTTTAAAGTGGTAGGAAACAGCATTGTGCCATTAAGGATGTTCTTGGCCCTAGCCATTACTGTGGGAGCAAAAATGAAAGCTTCCTGTAATAGTATCTCAAAAAGTCAAGTAGAGATAAGGTTTGTTATGGGGCTGACACATAGATAGTGTCACACAATCTGAGAAAGCACAACTTTCACTGGCAACTATATTCTTCTGAAAGACTAAATGAAGCCAAAGGGATATTGCAGAACAAGAATAATGTCAATATGGTAACAAATTCCTGTTTTCAACAAGGGCTTATTTTTAAAGATTTTATTAAGTGCATTCATATTCACTTTGTCCTTTTATTGGGATTAGTTCTTTATTTTCAGCTTTATGGAGGTACAAGTTACATACAATAAAAGTAATCCACATGAAGTGTCCAATTTGATGAATTCTGGCAGTTGCTTTCTGTCACAAAACCACCACTACAATCAAGACACAAAGTCATTCCATTGGCACTGAAGAGCTCCTCATGGCTCATTTAAATTAATTCTCTCTCCTAGCCCCCAGCCCCAGGCCACCACTGATCTGCTTTCTGACACTATAGTTTTGCCTTTTCTAGAAGTTCACATAAATGGAACGTAACATATTGCTATGGTCTCACCAGTCTTAACCCCCAAAGATAGTATTAGGAGTTTGGGCCCTTGGAATGTACACAGCTCATGAGAATTGAGCTTTCATGAGCGGGACTTGTACTCTTATGAGAGGCTCCACAGAACTCCCTGTCCCCTTTCACCATGTGAAGACACTGTGAGAAGTGGGCAGTCTGCAACCCTGAAGAGGGCTTTTACCAGAACCCAAGCAGGCTGGCACCCTGATCTTGGACTGGGCCACCAGAACTGTGGGAAATAAATCTCTGGTGTATATAAGACACCTGATCTATTTTGTTACAGCAGCCCAAACAGACTAAGACAAGCATAGAGTCTTTGCTGTTTTTTATTTTGTACATTTTTGTAGAGGTCCACCCATGGTGTTGCATGTATCAATACTTTGTTCTTTTACTGAGTAGTAAAGCACCTGTTGACGAACATTGTGAGTTGTTAGGGGCTATTATAAAAGTACTGTGTGGACATGTGCTTTCATTCCTCTTAGGTAGATGCCTAGAATAGAATTGTTGGGTCATATAGCAGAACTTTGTTTAACTTTCTACAATAGTGTCAAACTTATTTCCAAAGCAGTAATACCATTTTTCTTTGCTATAGACAATACCTGAGTGTTCTTGTTGCTTCACATCTTCATCAAAACATGGCCCTGTCAGTCTTTGAAACTTTGTGCATTCCTGCGGGTATAGAGTGCTGTAATATCTGCTTTTGCTTGCACTTCTTTAATGATTAAGGAGGGTGTTTACTGCCCCCTCTGTTTTCTTCTTTGGTAAGTTATGCAAATCTTTGGCCCACTTATTGGGTTATGTTTCTTCTTATCATTGATGTACATGAATTCCTCATGTATTCTCATGTACATGAGTTCCTTTTATACATATATGTTTTGCAAAAATTTTCTTTCAAAAATAAGTTCTTTAGTTTGGTTTGCTTTGCTTTATTTTTGGGCCAGGAAAAAAACAAACAAACAAAAACATCTCACAAGAGTTTTTCTGTTTTGTTTTGTTTTTGTTTTAGAAAGTTGTAACAGTGAAGATAAGAAAGGTTTTGCATTAGATGATTCCTATGTATATGGCAATTGTCCTCACTTTTCTCCTGTGTCCCAGATACTTAGACAAATATTTGTCAAACTAATGAAAAATCATTTGAAAAGTCAAGTCCAGAGGTACCTGGGTAGCTCAGTCAGTTAAGTGTCTGCCTTCGTCTCAGGTTACAATCTCGGGGTCCTGGACTTGGGTCCTTCAATGGGCTCCTTGAACAGCAGAGAGCCTGCTTCTCCCTCTCCCTTTCCTGCTCCCCCTGCTGTTCTCTTTCTCTCTTTCTCTATCAAATAAATAAATAAAATCTTAAAAAATTTAAAAAGAAAAAAGAAAAGTCAAGTCCACTTGAATATCCCAGGAAATTCAGAAATGGTAGGCCTAAAACTGACCTCATCTTTTCCCCTTGTCAGATACAAGGCTTCCTCCATTTATTTATTTAGCTATGCAAGCCACAAATTTGGAAGTTATTTTATACCACATTTTCCTTGGCGACATTGATCTGTCACCAAATTACCCAGATTCAACCTCTTAAATTAAGGATAAAATCCACACGTGCTCTCCACCCCATGCCATTGCCTTAGCAAAAGTTTTCATCATTTTTGGGTTGAATGGCCTGCTGACCCTTCTTTCTACCTCCAGCCTGATAGTGCCCAAAATGTGCTCCTCTGTGTCAACTATGCTACCAGGTAGAAAAAAAATCTAGAGAAATCAACACTTGCTTCACAATTCCCCCAGCTGCACCAGATTATGTGTCACACTCAGCATTTCACACTGTTTTGCAAATCTGCACCATCGATTTCCTCTGCTTGGAAACCTCTAAGCCCACTGCCCCCTCGAATCCTGCAAGACTCAGTAACTATGACATATCACCCCCTGATCAGGTTCCTGTCCTTTCCCTGAGGTTCCCACAGCACCCAGCATGCCTCTGTCACAACATTATTACACTTTATCACCACCAAAGTGTTATCATTTCCTTGGGAATAAATACCATTTGTCATTCTCCAGTATAGATCCTGTAGAGTAAATTAATAAATAATAAACTCAAGAGTGATATCATGACAAATGATGGAAGAAAGAGTTTTAACCATTGGTCCATCCACTCTAGCCAGATAGAGTCAACTTTTTAAGAATTCTTTAATCAAAACTTGCAGCAACCAGGGAAGTACCTCATGAAGAAAGAGACTGGTAAATATCAGTTAAAAAAAAAAGACATTTTGACAGTTTTGCCTATTGGCCTACTATCTCTGGCAGTAGCTGTAGGGATATCAGCCTGAATTCCTAATGTAGCTTGCTGAGGTGGAGCTGGAGAGGTTATAGACCTTAGTCTTTAAAACTATGGTTGGGTGTTTCGATGTATGTGGTGGTTCCTAGGGACCAACACAAAGGTTTGCCTTTGATTATCTCCCATCTGGTTTCCCAAGGTGATATCTGCTGGTAGCTTTTAAAGGTATATACTACTCATAGACATTTAGGGAGAGAGATAGTATACAGGTCAAGAAGCAGGTACACTAAAGTCTAGGAGGGAGGAAGCTGAAGAGGAAGATTCTCAGGGGAAAAAGGACTCTAAAAGGCTACTGCAAACACCTGGGAAATGAGTCCAAAATATGAGCCTGGGGCTGGTTGCCTGCTCTGAAAAGACCAGAGATGACACTAAGCTTGCATTCTTGGCTGATCTTTGGGCTCTCGGCAAGAAGATAAAGACAAAGGTAGATTTGTAAGAGGCCTGGCTAAGTGTTGAAAAAGTAGCCTGGCTCAGAGTCAAGCTACAAAAACTAGGACAGTACTTGTCACTGAAGGAAATCTCTTTGGATCACTGGCTGATCACTGTAATGATGGAACACAGAGTTCAGTGAAACACACACACACACACACACACACACACTGTCTTTGCAGAACTAGTTTGGAAAATTCACTAAACAAATGATTACTGTACCTCTCAGAAAGGAAAAACATGAAAACTATGGGAAGTAGGAAGACTGATTCCTACAGTTAGCACATTATAATAACCAAAATGTGCAGGTGCCACCACCACCACCAAAATTCACAAGATGAACAAAGGAACAGAAATTTCACAGAAGGAATAGAAGAAATTGAAAGCAACTGTCCTTGCAGAAGACACAGGACTAACTAGACAAAGACATTATATCAACTGTCTAAGGTGTGATGAAAGAGTTACAGAAAACAATGGATAGACAAAGAACTAAAGGAGATAAGGATAATAATATATGAACAAATATATAATGTCAGTAAAGAGAAATAAAATAGAGAAAGGAAACAAATAAGAAAAGCTGAAAAATACAATCACTGAAATGAAAAATTTACTAGAGTTTCAACAGCTGATGTGAGCAGGGAGAGGAAGAATCAATAAACTTAAAATAGAGCAAGTAAGATTATTGAGCCTGAGTAGCAGAAATAAAATAAATGAAAAAAAATAAATGGTCTAAAGAACATGTGAGACATCACTAATATACCTACATAGAATTATGTTAATTTCAGAAGAGAGAGGAAGAGAGAGGTACACTAAAGAATAATGGCTGAAAAATTCCCAATTTTGGTGAAAGACAAAATGAATCTGCAGACTCTGGTACCTGAACGGACTCCAAGGGGAATAAACTAAAAAAGATCTACAGTGAATACGTTCTTTGTTGTTGTTCTTGTTGTTCAGATTTTTATTTATTTGCTAGACAGAGAGAGAAGAGTACCCAGGTCCCCCGGATCATAACCTAAGCTGAAGGGAGATGCTTAACTGAATGAGCTACCCAGCCAGGCACCCTGTGACTACATTAAAAAAAATTTTTTTTTATTTATTTGAGAGGGAGAGAGAGAGCACACAAGTGCAAGTGGGGGAGGGACAGAGGGAAAGAATCCCCAAGCGGACTCTCCATTGAAGAGAGAGCCTGATATGGGGCTCAATTCCATGACCTATGAGATCATGACCTGAGCCAAAAACCAAATCAGGCACTCTCAACGGACTGAGCCACCCATGTACCCCTACAGTGAATACATTCTAATCAAACTATTAAAAGACAGGGCAAAGAGAATCTTGAAAGTAGCAGATAATGGGGAAGACATATTTCAAGTGCAAAAAAACAAAACAAACAAACAAACAAAAAATCCAAAAACTTTCAACCAAAAATTTAATATCCAGTAAAATTACCATTTAAAAATGAAGAAGAAATTAAGATATTCTTAGACAAACAGATACTGAGGGAGTTTGTTGCTGGTAGTCCTACTCTGCAAGGAAAGCAAAAGAGAGTCTCTCAGAATTTAGTCCTTAAAAACTCCTCAAAAAAAAAGAGACTTCCCTCAGGATTTAATCCTCAGGATTAAATTAAAGGATACTTAGTTGTAACTCAAAGCCAGAAAAAGAAATAAAGAACACCAATAAATGTAATTACATGGGTAAATATCAAGCCAGAATTATATATTATTTGTTTGCTACTCTACTTTTTGTTTTCATAAGATTTAAAAGCCATAGAGTGTCTCTGTGTGTGTACTTATAGATCTCTATGTATATCTATATCTATATATGTATATACACAATTTTTGTAACAACACCAACAGCATAAAGGGAAAGGGGAAGAATTGTACAGAAGTAGAGTTTATGTATGCTATTGAAGCTAAGATGACATCAATTTAAACTAGATTGCTATAGATTTAGGATGTTAGCTGTAAATCCCAGGTTAACTACTAAAAAAATAACATAAAAATATACAGAAAAGGAACACCTGGCTGACTCAGTCAAGGGAGCATGTGACTCTTGATCTCAGGGTTGTAAGTTCAAGCCCCACATCGGGGGGCTTGTAGATATTACTTAAAGATGAAATCTTTAAAAATATATATATATATGGAAAATGAAGATGAGGAGAGGAAAACACACACACAAAGAATCAAATAGAAAAGAAACCAGGCAGTATTTATTTATTTATTTAAAAGATTTTATTTGTTTATCTGACATAGAGAGATCACAAGTACGCAGAGAGGTAGGAAAAGAAAGAAAGAGAGAGAGAGACGGAAGCAGGCTCCCTGTTGAGCACAGAGCCCAATGGAGGGCTCAATCCTAGGTGCCTGAGATCATGACCTGAGCTGAAGGCAGAGGCTTAACCCACTGAGCCACCCAGGCATCTAGGCAGTATTTACTAGAGGAGCTGAGGAAAAACAACAACAAAAAAACATATAACATAAAGAAAAAGTATCAAAACGGCAGAGGTAAGCTCTTTCTTATAAGTAATCACTCTAACTATAAATGGATTAAACATACCATTTAAAATACAGGTATCTAACCATATATTGTATGCAAAAACAAATCACCTTAGATCCAAAGATACAAGTAAGTTGAAAATGAAAGAATAATAAGTGATATTCCATGTAAATTATAATGAAAAGGAAACTACAGTGGCTATGCTGATAACAGACAAGATGGAGTTTAAATCAAATACTGTTATAAGTTACCACGAAAGACATAATACATTGATTAAAGGTTCTATCATCAGGAAGATGTAACAATTATACAACACATAGATGCACCAAACAACAAAACTGCAAAATACATAAAGCAAAGAGACAGAATTGAAAGGAGCAATGATTCTACAATAATCATGGGTGACCCCAATATTCCACTTTCGATAATGGATAGAAGATTCAGACAGAAAATTACTAAGGAAACAGAACACTTTAATAGTCCAGTAAACCCACAAACAGACATCCCACACAGCAGAAGCAGAACACATTCTTCTTAAGTACATAGAGAACTTTCTCCAGGATATACGTTAGACTGCACAAAAACAGTCTCAATACTTTTAAGAAATTTAAACTCTACAAAGTATCTTCTTTGACCACAATGAAATAAGTTAAAAATCAAATAACAAAGAAATCTGGAAAATTCACAAATGTAAAAATTAAGCGGCACATTCTCAAGTAAACAATAGGTCAAAAAATTCATAAGAAAGAAAATTAGAGGGGTCACCTGGGTGACTCAGTCAGTTGAGGGTCTGACTTCTGACCTTAGCTCAGGTCACGATTATCAGGGTCAAGAGGTGGAACCCCTTGTCAGGCTCTACACTAGGCATGAAAACTGCTTGAGATTCTTTCTCTCTCCTCTCCCTCTGCTGCTCCTCCTCACCTTTTCTTTCAAAAAAAAAAAAAAAAATTAGAAAATACTTTGAGAGGAAGAAAAAATTTATGGGATGCAACAGCTGTGTCTAGAGGGAAATTAACAGTTGTAAATAAATAGTTGTAAATAATTAATTGTAAATGCACTCGCCTACACTACAAAGAAAGATCTCAAATCAAGAATCTAACATTAAAATAACAGCAAACTGAACCCAAATCTAGAAGAAAGGAAATAATAAAGGTTAAAGTGGAAATAAATGAAATAGAGTGCAGAAAAAAAAAAAAAAAAACTAAGAGAACCAACAAAACCAAACATTTGTTCTTTGAAAAAAATCACAAAAAGTTAGCAAGCCTTTAGGAGGGTTGACAAAGAAAAAGAGAAAGAAGATGTAAATAACTAAAATCAGAAATGAAAGAAGTGACATCACTGCTAATCTTACAGAAAAGGATTATAAAAGAATGTTAAGAACAACATACACCAAACATAACTAAAATAGACAGAAAAAATGGAAAAATTCCTAGAAATTATCAAAACTGACTCAAGAAGTAGAAAATCTAAGCAGACTTCTAGCAACTAAAGGGTATGAATCAGTAATCAAAAATCTCCAAAAAAAGAAAACTCCAGAACCAGAAGGCTCACTGGTGGTTTCTAGCAAACACTAAATGAATTACATACCAACCCTTCTCAGAATCTTCCAAAAAATATAAGAAGGAAAGAATATTTCCTAATTCCTTCTCTGAGGTCAACATTACTGTTATTAAAGCCAGGAAAAGGCATCATAAGAAAAGAAAAATCACCGACCTCTCTAATTAACATAGATGCAAATTTCCTCAGCAAAAATAAACTCAATGCAACAATAGGGGGAAAGGACTACACACCATGACCAAATGAGGTTTATCCCAGTAATGCAAGAGTTATTAAGCATAAGAAAATCAATTACTGTGATGCACCACAATTAACATAAGAAAAAGATGATCACACAGATGAACACAGATGATCATCTAAATTGATGGGGAAAAATCCTTTGATAAAATTCAATACCTTTTCATGATAAAAACACTCAGAAAACTAAAATAGGGGAAAACTTACTTAACATGATAAACAATATTTCTAAAAAGACTTGCAAATGCTATACTTACTATTGAAAGACTGAAAAGTCTCCCACCCCCAAGTTAAGGAATAAGGTAAGGATGCCCATCTTTGTCATTGCTATTTAACATTATCCTGGAAGTTTTACCCAGAGAAATTAGACAATAAAATTAATAATAAAAGGCATCCAAATGTGGAAGTAAAAAAATTATTTCTTTTTGCAGTATGACATTATCCTACCTCTGGAAAATCTCAAAGAATTTTTTTTAACTTACTAGAGTTCATAAATTTAGCAAAGCCAATGATATGGAGAAATTGGAACACACATACTTTCTTGATGGGAATGTAAACTAATGTGGTCACTGCAGAAAATAAGTTTCATGATTCCTTCAAAATGTCAAAGAGAAGCACCAGATTACCCAGGGATCCCATTTCTAGATACGTACCCAAAAGATTGGAGAACAGGTGTCCATACAAAAAAATTGAACAGTGTTATTCACAAAAACCAACAGTTTGGAACAATTCAACTGTCCACCAGTAAGCAAGCAGATAAATTATGGTATATATGTGCACTAAAGTTGGTGTACTGATAGATGCTGCAATTTGGACAAATTTCAAGAATATCAAGCTAAGTTTAAAAAGCCAGATGCAAATAGTTATATATTGTTTGATTCCATTTATATGAAATATCCAGAATAGGTAAATCCATAGTTACAGAAGCAAGGTGGTGTCTTCCAGGGCCTAGATTAGTGGGGAATTGGGAGTGACTGCTTAATGGGCATAGGGTTTTCATTTGGAGTATACACTTTAAATAATTAATTTTGTATTATTTGAATTTCACCTCAATGAAAAATGTTAGAGCTCATGGTTGAATTACAAGTGAGGCAACTGGAAAGAAAAACGTAACTTCCATTGGACATATGATTTGTTGGAGAGATTTTTGTGAGAAAAATGCAATAGGCCCTTTAATACCATCTACATAGTTTCTGAAAAGGAAGTTCAGACAAATAAATGAAATGTCAATTGTTTTACCAAATCAACATTTATCTTGGCCAAACTTGAGGGAAAATATTGCCGTAGGAAGAGGCAAGATATAATTACATCTCAGGGAAATATATTCTTCAACTTAATTATCAAACACAGGGTTTAAAATACAAAGATATTGGGCACCTGGGTGGCTCAGTGGTTTAGTCCCTGCCTTCTGCTCAGGTCATGATCTCAGGGTCCTGGGATCAAGCCAGGACCCTGAGATCGATCCCTTCCTTCCTCTCTCTCTGCCTGCCTCTCTGCCTACTTGTGATCTCTGTCTGTCAAATAAAGAAATAAAATATTTAAAAAAAATACAAAGTTATCATCTCAGAAAATATTAAGAAAAGTATTTTTCCTTTTTTAAAAGATTTTATTTATTTACTTATTCGACAGAGAGAGAGCACAAGTAGGCAGAGAGACAGGCAAAGGGAGAGGGGGAAACAGGCTCACCACTGAGCAGGGAGCCTGTCATGGGGCTTGATCCCAGGACCCTAGGATCATGACTTGAGCCGAAGGCAACCACTTAAAAGACTGAGTCACGGCGTGCTTGGGTGGCTCAATAGGTTAAGCCTCTGCCTTCCGCTCAGGTCTTGATCTCAGGGTCCTGGGACCGAGCCCCGCATTGGGTTCTCTGCTCACTGGGGAGCCTGCTTCCCCGACCCCTCTCTCTGCCTGCTTCTCTGCCTACTTGTGATCTCTGTCTGTCAAATAAATAAATAAAATCTTTAAAAAAAAAAAAAGACTGAGTCACCCAGGAGACCCAAGAAAAGTATTTTTCTTATTATTTTCAGGACAAAATCATAATGTGAAATGTGAATGTCTATAATATTTATATGTTTAAAATCAGAAAAATAGATAATTATTTCCAAAGTAGGAAAAAAATGACTTGCAGGTTTCATCAATATGTTTTTATTCAAAGGAACTTAGTCTAATCATTCACTCTCTGTTTCACCAGTGTTTTTTTTTGTTTGTTTGTTTTTTTTTTTTAAATAAATGTTATATGGATGCCTAGGTGGCTCAGATGGTTAAAATCTGCCTTCAGCTCAGGTCATGATCTCAGGGTCTTGGGATCGATCCTTGCATTGGGCTCCCTGCTCAGTGGGGAGTCTGCTTCTCCCTCTACCCCTCCCCACTGCTCATGCTCGCTCGCTCACTCTCTCTCTCTCAAATAAATAAATAAAATCTTAAAAATAAATACATAAATAAATAAATCTTAGAGTAGCTGTGTCAGCCCAAACTCTATTATACAACACAATAATCCAGAGTAACATTATTGAGGAAGACCTGATGCCCAGCAAGAGAAGGCATTACCAACATTTTTAAGAGAGAAAAAATCAGTGAGGAGTAATCCAGTTAAAACTAACACAATTTTTAAAAATTTGTGACATATGGGGCGCCTGGGTGGCTCAGTGGGTTAAGCCACTGCCTTCGGCTCAGGTCATGATCTCGGAGTCCTGGGATCGAGTCCCGCATCGGGCTCTCTGCTCGGCAGGGAGTCTGCTTCCCTCTCTCTCTCTGCCTGCCTCTCCATCTACTTGTGATTTCTCTCTGTCAAATAAAAAAATAATAAATAAAATCTTTAAAAAAAAAAAAATTTGTGACATATAACCAACAAGTTCATGGATGTCCAACTTTGGAAAGGTTTGTAATTTGAATGTTAATCAAATAGTTTAACCTATCCATCAGTGGCTGCCACAAGCACTGTGGGATGAAGCCAACAAAGCAGAATCAGAGAAAACATGAAGAAAAGGTAGATCCTGTTGGATTTGATTAACACCATCCTCAGTGTTATAAGACAAACAGAGATAGAAAGCATCTCTTTCCTATGATTCCCATTCAAGTCCAGGATTCTTGACAATGGGACCAAATTAGCTCAGTGTCTGTTCCTGTCCCAATAGAGTTCTCTGAAGGTACCCTCTTCAGAGCAAGAGTTTAGCAGAGCCCAGTGGTGCTGGGACATAGATGGACCGAGGGCTGCGGAGGGGATGGTCTTCAGGCAGAGCGCTAGTCTGTTGCATGCAGAGACCAGAAAAAGTTTGAGGCTGTGCAGGGATGGGAGAAGGGTCAATGCCAGAATAACCCTACAATGAGAAATAGGATGGTAACTTCCTGAAAATAGAGTTATATTTTCCCTGGGCTCTTTCTGTCCTGGAGGCCTCAGGATGGATTCGGGAGCCGGCATACCTTGGGTAGGAAGTATCGGGAGTAGGTCCAGTCTCCAACAGGTTGGTGCAACCTGAAGGTTTCAGGAAGTGTGAGCGGATGAGAACCCAGTTTGAATAACAAGAACCCGAGCTAGGTCTGGCAGAGAACGGGGTGGTTCAGACAGAAATAGGAGACTCAGAGAGCTTTGCTTTTAGAGTAGTCATTTTCACTTCTCATGATTGCAATGAAGTCTAGAGGAGGCAGGAGGCCAGACGCCCTGTAGCCTGAGAAGAGATTCAAAGTGTCGGAAGTTTGAAGAAGACATGGGTTCGTCTTATAGACTGAGGTGGCTTAGAAATCCTCTGCTGTCTATGCCTTCCACACGCCTGAGGTGTGAAATGCATGCCTCATCATCGCGGTAAGCAGAATAATCCCTCCCACCCCCAAAAATGCCCATGGCCTAACCGTGCAAGTCTGTGAATGTCTTAACTCACGTGGCGAAAGGGACTTTGGAGATATGAGTGACATGAACGACTTTAAGATGTGGACCTTATTCTGGTTTATCCAGGTGGGCAAATACAATCGCATGGTTCCTTAGAAGTAGACCTTTCCTGGCCATAATGGGAGAACCAGAAAGATAGCAATGTGAGAAGGACTTAGGCAGCCACTGCTGCCTTTAGGGAGACAGAAGCCGTGAGCCTAGGAATGGAGGAACTCTCTAGAAGCTGGACAAGTCAAGGAACGCATACTCCCCTAGATCCTCTGGAAAGGAACACACCTCCCTGCCAACACCTTGAGTTTTAACTCTGTGAGACCCATGTGAACAGAACTGTAAGAAAATAATCTGTTTTATCATATTATTTCAAATTTGCAGTAATTGTGACAGCAATGAAAAACTAGTACAATAGATTATGATTACTTATACATATACAAATTTATGTTGAAATTAAGTGTGTGTGTGTGTGTGTGTGTGTGTGTGTATGACTAAGAGTGCTAATTGCTGGGCCGTGTGTATCTAGTAAGTAGGGAGCCTTGGACTAGTCACCCACCACAATCCAGTTCCCTCTGGGCTTTTGAATCCCTAGACTTTCCTCACAGAAACTTCCTTATGGATTTTCTCAAAAAAGTCACATCAAGTGTAACAGAAATTAGTTCCAGGGAATTCAGGAAAAAAGGTCACTGGCTACTAGCACAGGAAGTGAATTACAAGAACAACGTTCTGCCTATATTAGGTCTTCTCTAATGCATTACCTTATTGAATAACACCCAAAAGATGCAAGAAAGTTGTATTATTCCAATTTTCCTAATGGAAAACAACAACAACAATAACAAAAAAGAGATTTGCTCAATGTTACCATGTAATAAATACTAAAGTCAAGCTTCAAACCCAGATTTTTCTGTTCCCAGATTCTTGCTGATTCTATTCTCTTTGAGCCACCCTCTAAGGACAGTCAGAGTGGTGTCATGTGACTTAACTGGACGTCCTTCTGTCTCATCCCCAGCACACACTCCCACCAAGCAAGGAGTCAGCAAAAACTAAGGGGCAGGCTTTCACTTGTGCTGTAGAGATCCCCTTTCTCCACACCCACACACCAACCCACTTCACAAAGCCTCAGCACCATGCCAAGCCCTGAAGATAAGTAACTAAGAGAAAAACAGCCATGGCTTTCTTCGAGTTTACAACTATTTAGAGAAACAAAGGAGGAGAAAGAAACTTGAAGAATGTCATTGAACACTCAATTATACAGAGCTAGAGGTCCCTGAAAGAAAGCACCAGTGGGAATCTGGCAAAGCCAGGGAAATCTGCACAGAGAGGGGAAGGTTTGGACAGACCCCCCAGTGGGGCTGAACCGCTGTGGTGCCTGCATCTGTGTCTGAAGGCCAGAGGGACAGCAGGCCCTTGCTGACCCCAGGGAACCACTGCCTCCTTACAGGAGCTTACATGAGCTTGGGACAGGCCAGCTGTGCTGGGATGTGATCTGAGCACACTAAAGAATTTAGATAAAAACTGAGGAATCCTTTCCTTGAGTACTATCAATCCTGATGTCCTAGCACAGGTACCTTAGACTTGATAGGCCTTGGTGTGTTATTTATTTTTTAGTAGGTTCATGCCTGCTGTAGCTCCAACTTTGGAGTTTCATTATGTTATTTGAAAGGCACTCTCTTGCCAATTTGTAAGACAAGCCCCAGAGGTGGGCACTCCTGGGGTTCTGCTGGGTGACAAGTACTAAATATGAGCAGAAATGAAGGGAATTTGCTAATGTTTGTGGGATTCAAGTTTCGCCACAATATCTGGAAGATAATTCCCTGATAAAGCAAAAATATTTCAAATTCAGTCATGTAGAAGTTCCTTTGTTTATACATTCACACACACACACACACACACACACGTTGTGTTTACTCCCCCAACTTGTTCTGGCTCTATTCTGCATCCTGATCTGAGAGCAGTTAATTTAAAATGAAATGCATTTCAGAAAATTGGCCTCTTTGTGCCTTGTGGCCCTGGCAGACTTTTCTGCCTATCTCTTAACTGATGTATTTGATTATTTTTTTCCGCCCCCTAGGGAAACCGACCTTGTTTCTCCAGTAGTTAACTTGCACTGGAGTCTTTACATCCTCTGCTTTCTCTCCCTTGGGAGAATTTCGCTGAAATACAGTGCCAGCTCATCCTCATTTTTTTTCCCCCTTTCCTTTGCTTGTCTTTTTCGCCCTGCAAAAATACCTGTTGCGCAGGAAGCTACGCCCGCCCTGCTGAGCAGCCTGCCCCACTCACTCCAAGAGCCGCCAGAGGCAACTGGTGGGATGTAGGAGACAGTGTCTGCACTGTGGTTGGTATATTCCACACGGGGCAACCACTCACCCTGAGCCCTTTATCTAGAAAGCCTAATTTGCAGAAGAATTCACAAATCAGTCACAACTGAAACAGTTTACAGGCAGCCAAAGCCAGAAGGGGTTAAGAACAATCTTTAAAGTAGGGTTGGGAAGATCAGTGATAGAGAAGAATTAAAAAAAAGAAAATCTGAAATATTTTGAAGGCGTTGAAGTTTGCTTATTACAAGTCTTTTTCTCCAAGGTAACTGCTTTATATATGGTTGAAATTCTGAAATTATGCCAATTGAAATGTAAAATAATCAGAATTTCCTGCCCCATTCTTATTTGAATAAACCTTATTACACATTGCTTTCACCCGTGAGTAGGTGATTTCAGCATTGAGTCAATATCGTTCACATGATTTAGATTAAATTACAGCAGTGTGGGGCTCTTTTCTTTCTTTTCTCTCTCTGCTGAATATAAACTCACTATGATTTTCCTTTGGCTGGCATTTGCTCCTTTGACTTTCCCCCATATTCAAGAGATGGTGTATGCTCCAAACACATAACATTATCAACTTTAAGGGCTGCAATTGATTGAATATTTTGACAAATATACCTCTCTAATTCCTGAAGCCATATGGACGTGCAGGATGCCATATGGAATAAAGTACTCTAGCTCATGAAATGATCCAAAAGCATTTTTTTTTTTATTAGCGGTTATTTCCTTGAACTGAAAACTGATTAGATTTTGAATATTCCATCACTGGGGATAGTAATCTAGCCAACTATATATTCTTAGCAGCATCTTTAGTGATGGAAGGATGTTGCTGAAGCAGAAGTCCTTGATAGGGGTCACCACACTTAAAGAATATCGGAGGAAAAAGGCCACTTCTCTATTCTTTGTATATCCTTTAGGACTTTCTGCGGAATGACAGAAAACTCCCAATTAGCTGTTTTCAACAGTGGAGGAAACGGTATTATCTTGTGTAATGGGAAGCCTTGGGCATCACAGTGAAAGGGCTAGTCCAGCAGGAGCTTGGTGATGTCACCGAGAGCCAGGATCCCTTCTGTGTTTGCTCTCCAGCCTCGCTGGCATTTCAGTTCCATCCTCCAGCTGGCTACCCTCACAGTAAAAAATGACTAGATCAGTGCATGTGACATCCACGCATGCCAGGGTCCAAGAGAAGCAGATAAATATTTTCCCCGTGATCACTTTTATAAGAAGAAATCCATTCTCAAAAACAATTCAGCAGATCCTCCTTCACACCGCGTTCCAAGTCATGCTGCCTGCCTGTCCCAAAACGAAGCGTGTATAGGGACACGTGACTTCTGTCACTGGCCTGGGGAGGCCTGTGGCTAAAGGTGAAAGAAAGACAGAGACGCCGAGTCAAATTGATGCTTTCTTAGAAAGGAAGAAAAAGGCAGGAGCTCCATGGAGAGCCTCGCAACCAATGAGATTTGCTACACTCTTATATTTCTTTATATTTAGAAAATTGACTTGGCCAGACCACCTCCAGGAGAACCTGCTGGGTAAATTCTTTTACATGGAGTAAATAAATGGAATTACCTCCAAACACCACCAGAAAAATATTTAATTGAAATGTGAGGCCGTTCAGCAGTTCAGCCTGGATATTGGTTGGAATCGACCTTTCCAGGACTACGGTGTCTATTTCTTCAAGTCTATCTTACTGCAAATAAAACATATATAGGATTGTTTTCCTCTTTTATTGCTCAGTGGCTGCAGGAGTATTTTCAAATCACTAATCTCTAATCTACAATTCTTTCTCTGTTGAGAGAATGTGACGCTTTTTGAATGTCTTCTGAGAAATGGTAAAAATGGAAAAGTAAGATGAAGGGCATCCATGAGGCTGAACAGGGGCTTCCTTGGGCAGAACAAGCACAAGGCTACACACCTACCCCAAGACACAAGCTTTCTGGTCTACCTGGACGACTAAGTTAGCACGGTGGCCCCTTGAACAGAGTTCTGAACTAACTTACTTTCTTTCTTTTTCTTTTTTGAAATTTTTTAACATTTGCAGTTAGTTCAGGCTAACCTATCTCACAAAAGGACAATGAAAGCACTGGGCTTTCTCATCCCTGGTATCTGTAAAAGCTCCTTCTCCAACTCACTGTGTAAACCAGAACTATGCTGTCAGTTACTCTTGAGTTCTTACTCTAAGGGGGAGGTGAGTGGAGTAGTACTCAGTGATTTCTAAACTTGAATTTAGCTCTATTATTCTGTGATTTTCATTTGAATGAAAACAAATTGGATCTCTCAAAAGGTCCGATGGAAGCAAATCATGGTGCCCAACCAAAGTTTGAATCCATAGACAGTCACTGATATTAATATTTTGACTATAGCTTTTAAGGAAATATGAAAATAGAAGTCAATGTCTCAGTAAGTTACACTCTGCAATTGATAGATTCCTCCCCTGAATGAATTTCTCCCACTCTTTTTCTCAAATGTTCGAGTCCGCTGTTTGTTTTGTATTTATTTGTACACAAAATCTGCCCTTATTTTTGTCTATGAAGTATTCTCTTATAAGAAGTGCAGCTTTAAAAGTAAATATACCAAAAAAAAAAAAAAATTGAAAGCCATTAGAGTTCATCTTTCCTTGTTGAAGACTTCATTAAATTTCAATCTCTGAAATCTAAGTGACAAAGAGAACATTTTATATCGGTGTATATGTAAGAGAAAAGAGACCATAATGTTTACAACTTATTTGTATGTCATCTGTTCTCATTTTTGTTCATGATTCATTTTGCTTCATCTTTATATTACATATTGAAATTCTTTTATCCCATTAACACCCTCTCTTTCAGAAATCTGTAAATTAACATAATTAAGAAACATATTTTTTAAGCACTAGCTTGTGAAATATTCATTATTAACCTGCTGGCTACACTTGTCCCTTTTTATATTTATATAATTAATTAAGTATCTCCCTTCTAATACATACACTTTCAAATAATTTATTAATACTATTCAGGTTTTGACTTGTCTATTTCTTCTCTCATTTAAAGGAAATGGGTCTGGTCATCAGAATCTCTCTCACCTTTTAATTTTCCAGGGGAGTTGAAGCACTTGACAGTGAACATTGGACCATTCTCTCATTTTGCTAAGAAGAGAACATGATGATACATTTGGAAGAACTGAAGGAGGAGACCATCTCTAAACAGAAATGTTTCATGATAGAAACATGTAAGAGGCATGGTCAAGAAGTTCATTCTAGGGTATTCATGGAGACAGGTTAGAGCCAGATCCAAATAATCTTAAAATTGCTGCTTTTACATAGCATTTGAATTCCAGTGATGGTACATAAGACCCACCCTCTAGTTTTTCACAGATGATTTAATATAAATAATTCTTGTACAATTCCCAACTTCTAATTTTCTACATTAGAAAAAACGGGCCAGTAATGAAGCCATGTCTGGCTGGGAGGGTGAGCCAGCACCACTCAGTGAGCTGTGACAATTTATTATCTGGATGCTCAACACTGATAAACCATCTTATGCTGTCTAGAGTTACCAAGGAAGAACCGCAATTATATTATAATTGTTGTAATTGTTTTTAGTAACAAATTAATTGCCTTTGGTATTTTTGCCCAACTAAAATCAGTGTAACAAAAGGAAAAGAGGAAGTCTAGAACTTGGCACCACTTCATAAAGTGTTCCCAGACCTGAGTCTTCCTTAAATGACTAAATTACTATGGAAAATTCATTACATGCTTGTTTACTCTACAAAATCCCTTAACTGGATGGATAGGAAAAATTAAAATTGGGTATGATCCTGGTGATGCCAAAAGCTGCAGCTGATTTTCCTGAATAGGACTTCCCCGATATATGAAAGTCAGTGAAATTTTAGAGATTTGCTGATTCTCGGGAACTATGCTGCTAGGTTGGGCCTGAGCAACTGTCAGAGAGCCGTCTATAGGCACACCCTGCAAGTTAGCTAGATATCTTGTTTAAAATACCAACATAGGATATCCATGCTGAGGAAGAAGTCTGATATGGTGTATTTATTGTACAGAAATACTTTCAATTAAAAAATATATATTTCCAAAACGCCCAGGTAGAATGTATACTCTCATCCCTTGTTCTAGCCATCACTTTAACAAACATTCATCCAATACACCCTGTGTCATACCATTGTCCCAGCTGGGGAACACAAATGAGCAAAGAATAAAGAAGATAATGTCCCATATTGAGAAGTGTCGAAAGGAAAGCAACTTGACGTGATATGAAGTATAATGTTTATTTGTTTTTCTGGCGAAGGTCTATCAGCTATGATTGTGTGGCTGATCTTTAGACAAGGAAACAGAGAAGATAAGCTTGAAGCTCAGTCTTGAACGACAAAAATAAATAAGCCCTTGGAATATCTCGATAAAGGTTTTACCAAGAAAAGATAGCTAGTTCAAAGGCCCAAAGGCTGGGGGTAATATATGATGGTATGTTCAAAGGCAGCAAGAACACTGTGTGGAGGGAAGGTTGTACTTGGATTATAGTATATGTAGGAGACAAAGAAGAAAAATGAGTCAGAATCCAGGTCAGTGGAACCTGTAAGCTCTGCTCGAGAATTGGGTTATAATTAGAATGATAGTGAGATGCAGGAGGTATTAGGTAGGAGAAGGAGTCATGAATGTAAAAATCCTTCTGACTTTACTAGAGGAAATGAATTATAGAGGAGCAAAAAAAGGGGAGAAATGAGTCAGTTACAAGGTTATTGCCTATTACCGAGGCAGGAAATAACGGTGTCTTGGACATATGTGTTAGAAATGGGGTTGATGAGACATCATTTCAGGTTGTATTCTGAAGAGATTTTCCAAAAGATTTCTAAGAGTTAAATGGGGAGAAGTGTGGGCAAGGGAAGGACCATGATGATCTGGGGGATCCAGCTTGAGAATTTGCCTATGAGGGTGCACTTAATTGCTAAGGGGGAGGCTAAGAGAGAGATGGGCTGGGGAGTTAGGAGGCAGCATCTTTCTTTGTACATATAAAGTTGAAATGCAAATATCACAGTAGATATTTCAAGCAGGTAGTTGAATATGCAACTCTGGACAGTTTAGAAAGAATTTAGGAATTTGAAGTTTGGAAGTTAATGGTATTTAGAAGAAATCTACATTATAGAATCGGTCTCCCCACTTTGGCTACATAGCCCTTCAGAGATGTCACTGCTCATGAAAGAAACACTCAGGAGACTGAAGGCTGTTGAGTAAATGATGGGACTTTGAAGTCAAGCTTTTGGAAGCTCAAAACTGCATACAAGATACACTTACTCCTCAAGACAATTTGTCAACAAAGCAAGATTTACTGGATTTATTCATTCACTTGTTCACTCTATATCTAGCTATCCATTCATTCACTCATTAATAAATATATTGTAAGCCCCTAGTATGTGCCATTTATTCTGCTAAGTAACAGTAAGTAGAACAAACATGGTTCCTATCCTATCCTCTTTAATATACATCATTACATTGGAGATGGGTAGACCATGTCTTATGGCGTATATACATACATACACTCACACCCCCTTGCACTCAAACACATGCTAAAATGGCATTATTTGGGGTGAAAATTCTGTATTGCCTTAAATTCATAGAGCCAGGGCTGATTTTCATAGAGATTCAGTCCCCAAATTACTGTAGGAATTACTGGGTTTCTCCATTAAGACCAGAGACATTGGCAAATTCTAGAAAAGAATAAATAAACAGGGGCTCCTGAGTGGCTCAGTGGGCTAATCCTCTACCTTTGGCGCAGGTCATGATTCAGGGTTCTGGGATCAAGCCCTGTGTCAGACTCTCTGCTCAGCAAGGAGCCTGCTTCCCCCTCTGTCTGCTTCTCTGCCTATGTGTGATCTCTGTCAAATAAATAAATAAAACCTTAAAAAAAAAAAAAAAGAAGAAAGCAAACATGAATTGTACTTGTTGCACTAAATTTTGGGATTCACTGGTAAATTTATTTCAGGGGTGGGTATTAGAAAAACAAAACAAAAGCAAAAACAAAACTTCATTTCCTGGGCTGAAGGTCTGTGAGATTCATATATTTGATTTACAATGACCATTTATTTGTTCACTACTTTTCCAACAAATTCTCCTTGAAAACAGAAGAGCAGTTCTTCTCTCCCCCTATAAGAGTTCAGGTGTGGCGTACTCAGATGTTCCCACTGGATCCAGCTGAAGCTGGATGATACACTTTTGTTCTAGCTGTTGGTTTGTCCTTTCTTGTATCCACCAAAGAGAATACAAACCACTAAGTGGTCCCAAAGACATACCCACTTCATTCTAGCCGATGCAAGACCAGAACATTTGTAAATGGATGATTTGATACTTTTGCAAATAAACAAAGGCGGGGGGGGGGGGAATAAAAGGAGAGTACTACTATGTTGCTATATCATGTTCATTATAGACATATATCCAGATACAAAATAGAAACATTTTTAAACCTGAGATATATACATATGTAAATTATTGGTAACATTAGTTCTTGCCTTGGGTAATGGATCCATGTATACCCATGAGTCATGTGTGTTTCTTATGGTACATGAAAAAGTATAATTTAAATAAAAAGGGACAGTGCCAGTTGATGGAGTAATTTAAAAATGCAATTAACCTAGTTCTATACACTAGAATTTCAAAAAGTTGGGGTTTTAAAAGGTGGAGTCAGTGATGATAACAGACAATATTTTTTTAAATGTCTCCCTAAGTATAACATGTCATTCTATACTATCTAAAATACACGACACACTCAGAATGCACTTCAACATTACTGATATTGGGTTTAAATCCATATTTTAAATATTATTGATCATTTACTATTTCCTTTTGTTTAGCTTCTTGTCACTTAATTATGTTAAATGTCACAATGTGACTAAGGAAGAACTATGGCCAGAGTGGCATTTACCAATTCTTCCACTGACTGGCTAACATGGGCTCATGCACCAGCCACATCTTAAATGAGCAGTTTCTATACAGAATAATTGATATCATTTGTCCATTTTGTGCCGGTTAGTCTGCTTGAAACTACAGAAGCCAGTTCTCACACCTGCTTAGCCAGGTACCCAAACACTGCACTGTGTACTGATGTGTCAGGCACTTGTGTGAGTCAAACTGGCCTCTCTGTGGCTCCATGTGGAAGAGCTTTCTCTGCCTCAGTTTCCCATGGACATCATAGGAGGCCCATGTGGGACTGATATACTGGTGAAATGCAGTTAGTGGATGTTACAATACAGAACCAAATCATTTTCATTCCAGATGTAAACAGTCACTGTCCTGAGCCTCCCCAAATACCTAGTAATCTGACCCTCTCCCTAGACTGTCTATCTCTCCAAGATGCAATATCTAAGCACTAACATCTTCAGCTCTGTGGCTGGTGCTTAGCCCAACTGGTCAGACTAGTCAGTGCACATTTGGGGGACACATCCCCAAGCCTGGATGACACTGTTTATATATTTTCGTATATTAAACACAACACTAATTAAGCTCGAATTCTTTTTTTTTTTTTTTTGGAAATTTTTAAAATTTATCTAAAGTAAATTTAAATACTTTAAATTTATCCAAGTAAATAAAGACAGGAATGAATTATTGAATTCTCTCCACCAAAGTCCACTTTAAAACCTTTGTACTAAACAATAGCTGAGGGTGTTTTATTTTGTTTGAGATTACAACAAAGAAATCTCTGGTGATCTTATACTCCACAAATAGAGCACTTCATATTTGTGTATAGGGTTTCATATATAAAATTCCATTTTATGGGGGTGCCAGGGTGGCTCAGTGGGGTAAGATTCTGCCTTGGGCTCAGGTCATGATCCCAGGGTCCTGGGATCGAGCCCCGTGTTGAGCAACTTGATCAGTGGGGAGTCTGCTTCTTCCTCTCCTCTTGCCGCTGCTCCTGCTCTCTGTCTCTCTCACTCTTTCTCATGTCCCTATGCCTTCTCTCTAACAAATAACAAAACATTTTTTAAAATTCCACTTTACTGACAAATATTTCAGAAACACAGCTATTTTAAGCATACTTACTGATACTTTATTGTATTGATACTTTTATATACAAAAATGTTGTTGATATGAAGAAAAATAATGGAACTAAAACACAATGCATACATTTAAATCCAGTCCTTATTGCCTGGTCTCATCAGCTCGGTAAGAGGAGACTCAAGGTCGTGAAATTAAGAGTGATTCGAAACATGTGAATTTTTCAGCAGTTGATCATATTTACACATTTGGACTTTCTCTTCGGCTGAATACTCTGTGAGCAATTTTTCTACTTCTGCTGAATTAATTTAATAATGTCACTGCTTGAAATAGCCCAGGATATAGAAAAATGTCAATGATCTTCAAAAATGTCACCTTTTCTATGTAGAGAATGGCATTTTGTTTTCTTAAAAAAAAAAAAAAAAAGAAAAAGAAAGAAACAAAAATAATGCATTCGTATTAAAATATTCTCTCTGAAGGCACCTAGGAATCTGTGTGTTACCCCACCGATAGAAACTAATTGATCTTCAGATGAGTTCGTTGGCCTTACCCAAATGAGCAGGAATGTGTTTGGACCATCAAAACCTTTCGGACAGTTGTTTTTGACTTGGTACAGCACGATGAATAAAACTCTCCCAGAAGGAACTCATTATATTTAGAATGTTCTCTTTCTAGCTAAAGGACAAAAACTAGTTTATTGAAGGCCATAAAATCTTCCAGTTTTTAAAGCGACTAAGAGAATAAGCTAATTCTGAACTCTAAACAGACCATTTTAGTGTATTCCATGAATTCTGTTGTTTTGAGAGAGGATTAGTAAAGAGCATAAATGTTGCTCTCTGTGCAAACACATTTGAGATTCAGGAAAGTGAAAGCCCCAGATCAAATACAAACCCCCATCAAATGAGCCCATAAAAGCACTAAGGAAATCAAAAGCAATGTGTAGTCCACACATCAAAACAAAACAAAAATCAAATAAAATCCTCAATACCTAGCAAGGTTCTGTTTTAATGAAATGAATCATATACAGCACTGTGGATTACACAAATTCTGGGGTAAGTTTGCACTGTAACTGCTGTTTTTATATCCATAGGCTAATGCACAAGATGAAAGGAAGGAGTGATATCAAGCATGCACCTGCTAAAGAGAGACTGGAGGGGGTATAAAACGTCAAACCATAATAATAGTGTATGTGCCAGGTAGTTTTTTTGCAGTAATGCATTTGGTCCTTTCTGCTACTGTAAGTGTTAGGTGATACTATGGTCTCATTTTATTATCATGGAGACCAAATATATTGTCAGGGGCCCAAAAAAGGACTGGAGGAGGGACTGAAATCCGAGTCTATCGAGCCATAGTTTGTGCCTGTAATCAGGAGGCTTATCTATGAAAGACAAGAAATTCATACGTACACTCATACTAGGCACTTCCAGACAGTATCTTACTGGATCCCAACAACGTGAATCCTCATCCACGTGGTTGAAAGTTTTAAAAGTATGTTTTGAAAGAATAAATGCAGTCCTAGAAAAGTAACTGCATTTTACGCCTGGGTCAGCCCTACAGGGCAGAGAAGGAAATAGCAGCAAAAGGACCAAAGGCCATGGGGATAAATGTAACATCACCAACCATAGTCAGGGAGAACACTATTCCTACAACATATGGGATAAGTGTTAGAGCATTCCTTAATTCTTAAAGGACAGCATTACTCTAGTAGGCATGAAGACTTGGGGAATATCCAGACATCTGGGTTCAAACAAATGAGTTAATAGAAGTTGATGAAAGTTTGACAAAGGCCCTTCTGTCCCTCAAAGGCATTGCAATAATTGTGGTTCTGTTTTCTCTGACATATCAACCATTTTCTACTAATAAATCTAATTGGGATTAACTCAGGAAGTATCACCCCAGATTTCAAAATAACACATTTTTTTTTATTAGAGAAGAGAAATTATACAAAAATAGTATCTTTTAAAATAGTCACTTTACTGGAAAAACAGTTATAATATCATCACAGGAGTTAATGTTGGACACTGGTGCACTGGTTGGTCTCATTTCTGAAAAGCATGATCTCCTACTAATTATATCAGTCGGGCCATATTTGGCTGCAATGAACAAGAGACTGGAGTAGAGCGACTGAAAAAGCCAGGAGCTTATCTCTCCAGGACAAGAAGCCCAGTGGAAGGCAGATGCAGGCACGGGTTTCTTGGCTTCATGATGCACTCAGTGGTCAAAAGCATAGAGGTGATTGCATCCCCAACGTCACATTTATTTTAAAATCAAAAGGAGGAGCCAGACAGGAGGGTATTGTCTCAAGAGATTTCGTCTTTTTATTCAGGAAAGAAACCTCCTCCCCTCCCTTCTATCTCCTTCCCCACTCCCCTATCTCCGGCCCCCCCGCCCCCAAGTAAATTTCTGCCTTAGGTCTCTTAGATTGCCCTGAGTATAGGTGCGCGCACGCTCACTCTTCAACCAGTCACTGCCAGTAGGAAGGAGATGAGGGTAACTGACATCCATCAGGACTCATCTCTGGGCTGGCCTGGAAGGTCTGCTGACCTTGACTTCAAGTAGCCTGACAATGCAAAGTTCCATTTGTAGGACGCCTGGGGTGGGGTAAGTGAGGCTGGCTGCTGAATAACCACTAAGCATCTGCATATTGATCTCAGAATTTTTGTTTTAATTTTTTAACATGTATATGATTTTTAAAAGATTTATTTATTTGAGAGAGAGAGAAGAAGAGCACATGGACAAGCAGGGGAAGAGGTAGCGGGAATTCTCGAGCAGACTCCCCAGTAAGTGTGGAGCCTAACTTGGGGCTCAATCCCACGACCCTGAGATCATGACCTAAGCTGAAACCAAGAATCAGATGCTTAACCGACTAAGCCACGCAATCACGGAATTTTTATTTCACAAGGTGTAAATAGTCTGATTGAAAAATTAGTGGAAGTTTCTTTATGCAAAGAGAATGGAACAATAAGAAATTATTTTACAACATCTATATTAACCTTTATAAATAAAACAAAGACCAGGATCACACGTATTGAACACAGTCGATATGAAAACGTACTTTAGGACTTGTGGTTCTATTTTTTAAATTAAATTATGCATATTTCAGACCAACACATTCTAATCTGCAGCTTTGAAATATGCAAAGTACTTCTTAGACTAAGAAAATGGAACGATTAATGCAACTACTATACACACTGCTTTCTGTTTCTAGTAAAACATCAGTTCCCTTCCAATGCATCTGTGTTACGCCATTATCTCCAAAGACCAGGACCTATAACTATATATTTTTGAAAATAAACTCCTAGGTGTCAGTGACAACATGTAAATATACTCACTTATATATAATGAAATGTAAAAATCTTAAAAGGCAGCTCTAATTAATAAGGAGGAGGGAGAAACTCTATAGTCAGATTGTAGTTATTTGTTATTTACTTCAACAAGACACCATGACTTATTTATGTTTTAAAGATTCGATTAATGTTTTATTATCCTCATTGTAAACAACAGAAGTGGTAATATTAGAGGATACATGGGAAGAAAATGAGAGACTCTTTTAAATAGCCTCAGTTAAAAAAAATGTTGTTTACAACTTAATCATTTTGATTCTGTGACATTAATAATTTATCAGAAGCTGCAGCCTGGGGGGCCCTTCACGATGTGTAATTTATCTTGTGGAATCACTGCTGATGGTCAGTTAACCTAATACGTCCTGAGAGGCTCAGTTTATTAGAAGAGAATTTACTAACTATCCGGTAGTCAGTTCCCGTAGAAATCCTATCCTCCGCCCTCCTACCACATAGAGTTCCACGAGAGTCACGGTAGAAATGGTGGTGGCTTCAATTAGATACTAGATTGTGCTCAGGTAGCTCTTACATAAATCCGCAGTGGCAATGCCAGATGTTTCCTGAGAGCAGCATACGAAGGATGCACAATTACAGGGCTCTATTAAGGTAATATGTTTTTATTCTTAAATCACACAAAAACATCTCATTCTTCCAAGACCAAAGCTTTCTCATTTTTATAACTTGAGAGCCCTCAGCTTCACAGAATTTCATGAGGTATTTGTTGTGGGCATCAATCAGAAAGTGTCTCTTTTGATTTAGAAAGTGTATGTATATCAGAACCAGAATTTTCTTAACAATGCCAAATAAAAAGGGGGGGGGGGTGATCTACAAGTTTCTCTAGGAGCCTTTGAGGGACGACAGAGCATCAGTATTAGTGAGAGACATAAGCAGGAGGGAAACACCAAAAAATAAACAAACGAAACAAAATAGAACTAAAGAATTTGAGACCCTTAAGAAATGTCCACTTGTAAGATACTCGTTTTCTACCTTGGTAATGAATTAACCACGGAGCAATTTTACTACTGGGCTAATTTGGAAATGTTACTTTCATTCCACAGCACAGGAAATTGGAGGGAGCGGTTATCAGAAAAGACATCTTTCCCAGACTAAGAGAGTGATCCGGCTAATCTGCTATCAGAAATCATAGTTCATTATTACTTCTCAGTCTTAACGCCAGCTGCAAATAGAGCACCAGACCAAGCAGTGTGTTATTTGGGCTGGGTTTTACTTAATAGTCTAGACAAAGCACTAAATCTCTCCCTGCAGTCCTGCAGTGGGAGGCTGCTGAGTTCTTTCAATCCAGCAGGGATGTGGGGTGAGAGGCAATGTACCTGGTCCCTCCATCCTTTCCTGCACCACACTGGTAAAGGCGGTTTCCTGCCCTGCTAGCTAGATTGGTTGGGAGCTTAAACTAACTGGGAAGATCCTGGATGGATGATTTTTCTCTCCATCCTTGAGCTAGACCATTCACATGGTAAGTGTTTTTCATTACAGAAAACTACTAAGCTTTGTTCTTAGAAGCAAAGGTGTTACTGAAACCAAGAAGAGTTACTAAGTCATGAAACTTATCATTCCCTTGAATCCATCCAACGTTTCTCATCCCACCACGGACCTGTCCTGCTTTTAAAGTAGAAGCATCAGCCTGCGAGTTTGTTGAGGCCTGAGAAAAAAGGTGAACTCACAAATTATGTTTCTCTTGATTTAATTGCTCGTACTTGGGAAACCACGCACATAACAATCTTTCTATTATTATGGGGAAAGTTTTAGATGCATTGCAATATTTATAACTGATATTATGTTTACGATTTAGAAAATGTCTTGGAATCATTTCTTAGGTTTCAAAGAGAAACCTTATGCCATTTTTTGATTTGTGAGGGAGGAAGGAAGGAAAGAAAGAAGGGAGGGGGGAGGAAGAGGGGAGGGAGGGAGGAAGTAAAGCTAGAGAGGGAGGGGGAGAGGGGAAGAAGGAAGGGGGAGTGCGGAAGGGAGGAGAAGGAAGGGGAGAAGGGTCGAAGAAGGGAGGGGCTTCCACGGGAGAAAGGAGACGAAGAAACAGGGGAGAAATGTGTGACAAACACACAAAAGGAGAAGTGACTCAGTGGAGAATAAGTCGAATTAAAGCCAGCAACGAGAGCAGCGAGAGCAGCGGAGCAGAGCAGGCAGTCCTCCACATGTCAGAATCTTGCCAGTGAACTTTGCAAGTCTCCAAAGTAAGACAGAGCTACAAATGCCCACTAGGAAACAGACACAAGGAAAACACTTTTTTTTTTCTTTTTTTAATCCAGAAAAAGAAAGAAGTGATATGTTTTACATGCACCGACTGTCTATATAGTGCCAACTGCGTTCAAAAGCTCATCTCTCAAATCAAAACCATGCTTGCTTGGACTCTGCAGAGCAAACAAAGCTGTTGGAAGATAATTATGCTCTAATCCATCTGTAGTCTCCTTGTAGGTGTTTGGAAAAGTGAACTCAATAGTCAGTAGGAGAATCTTTCCTAATATTGTGGGTCGGTTGGATTGCCGGCTGGAGACCCCAATTTAAAAGCAGCGGAGTGGAGGATGCGCTTGCTGGTCTCAGGATTTTTAGGCTATCAGAGTCTTCCCTTTGTGTCTACCTTCTCCTCAAAGCTGAGATCAGAAAGAGATTTTGTCTTTCGGCGGTAACTCTACTTCCATTGTGGACCCTTCGCCCTGAAACATCCAAGTCTTAATTGTAATCAACAAGGTTATGATTTTCCTTTCTCGCTTTCCTCTTTTCTTTTTTTGCCATATTTGCCGAGAGAGGATTGGCAAGACGTTCTCCTTTTCAGCACACTTCCTCCTCAAGGACTTGATTAGCGCATTTTTGCCAATAAAACAGTCAGTAATTAGTTTTTAATAACCAGTATATTTTTGCTCTCTCAGCCTGCAGTTTCCTAGCCTGCGATATTTAAAAACAGAATTCAATAGCGGAGGATGGCACATATTAACTTGGGGGCAAATATAGCTTTGAGAATAATGTTTTGAAAAGCAGCCCCCTGTAAATATAAGGTGGTATGGCACCATATGGAGACTGGGTTTCTGACATATGGCTTGAATTAACAAGTTTAAAACTGTTAGGATCAGTTTTTCTTTCACTGAAGGCAAAACCACAAGATTCAGAAGTGAAATATGCTGTAGTCACTGATACAAAGGCTCACCAAACGCTGGGTCTCTTGGGCTAGATTTTTTTGTTGGCAGTAAGTGCAAGTTATCAATAGTAAGACAAGTTGTAACATGACGAGGAATCACAAGGCTGCCAAGGCTTAAAATTTCACTTCAAATAGCGCTTATGTGGGCCTCCATCACCCTTGCTACAGAGGACACTGCCTCTTTGAAAGTGGCTTTTGAATTATGATTATTACATCCTCAAAATAAATTGTTGTTCCTGGATTGATATAAAAGATATTTGAAAAGACAAACTTGAGTGACAGATGGAAATGGCTCAGGGCGCAGTCTTCTGATCTCTGCTGATTGAACCTTTGTAGGATGAATTGAACAGGAAAAGTTCAAAGATCCAGGGTCCGTATTACACAAATATTGTTTCATTTAATCAAAACTGTCTTTGAAGTGTGGCACTTGTGGGCCACCTGTAGCTTTGAAATCTAAAATCATATAAAAGCTTTAGTGATGCTGGAGAAGACAGTGTGCAGCTCCAATATGCTTCTGGACCAAAAGGAAAAAAAAAAAAAATCAAGATGGGAACGAAGGCAGTTTTCATATTCATGTTTCCTTTTATCGCCCTTTTATTTATGTATTTATTTTTTTTCAGTGAGCCGAGCGCTCCAAAGTTGTAAAGAAAAGAATTACTACATCCAGACATCCACAGGGCTTATTTTCATCATTGGAAATATGTTTATTTGTGGTTTAGCATCTAAACTAATTACTGCAGGCACAGAAACACCCCTTCGGTGTTAAGCTGAGCCCGGCGAATCTGATCTCCTTTCCCGGTCTCTCCAGTTCCCTGTGTTGCTGTTATGTAACCATGACAAAACGTCTCTCTCAGAAAACTGGCCATACGCTTGCCTTTTAGAACTTGATCTAAGCGGCATCAAATATATTTGGAGCCAGAAAGGGGAACCCCTATGAAGAAAAATTATTCTGCTAATGAGGGGGAAATGTCATGGTAATAATGCTTCATAATTACACAGTTTGCGAAGCACTAGTGTATATTTTATCACCATTTAATCCATACAGCGGCTCTAGGAGACAATGAGTCTTCTCATTTTATGGATGAAAAAGGGGGGGGAAAAAGCATAAAAGAAAACACCCAAGCCTCAAAAGACTTAACTGATTTGCCTAATATGTCACAGCTCGTCAGCGGCAGAAAGGGAATTTGAATTTGTGACTTCAAGTCCTGGGTCCCGGCTCTGTCCACCATATCCCTTCCCGCAGGCTTGTCTCTCCACCGTGGGACAGCCACGTTCCTTGCTGTGTGGCACTCACTGGAGCAGGGGGGAGATGTCTTTCAGACCCTAGGATGCCAGTCGATGGTAAAGAAGACATGTTCCGTTCCCACTATGGTCTCTCTCCTCTGATTATTGGGCCAAGGCAGGAAGGGGAACAGGAGCCACAGGGCAATTTGGCCACAAGGAAACTTTGGCGCATCCTGGGATCCTGCTTTATTCATCACTAGGGCACTAATTATGTCAGAATTTTTTTCCCCCCAAGGGAATTCATTTCCCTGCTATAAACACACACACAGGCCTTTCTTCTGTAAAAACATTCTAGATAACACTTCCACAAATCAATGCTCCCGTTTGCTCTCTAATATAGGGCACATAGTAGTTGCATCCGATTTTTCTTGGTTTCCAAGACCCTGTTCTTTCATAACTACTGTTTGATGTCAACAGGCCTATAGTGAGTCTGGTAATAATTATTTTTTTTTCTAAATAATATTTCTAAATATTATTTGTTTCTGCCCCTATAGATGTTTTTTTGGCTTGGTTAGAGAAATTCCACTTAGTCCTCCAGCTTAAAAAATCAGGAGGGAATCCCAGAACAGAGGGCAGTCGTTCTTGGGGCGCATCTGGTTCGATCCAGTTACATCATAAATGAGAAAACGGAGGTTCAGAAATGTTAAGTGACTTGCAAAAAAATCACAGAACGATAAGGACAGGCACCCAGACGTCCTGTCTCCCCTCCTCCAGGACCTTTTCAGGCAAGCCATGTTGCCTTCTGTGTTATCTATTCACACCCCAGCGAGAAGAAGGTACAATAATTCAGGCATTCCAATCCATCGCTCCATTTATCCCCCACCATGTTTTGTTCATCTTCACAACACAATCACCACCTGACTTTACCACATACGCATCCTTTATGCCTCATATGCCCTCTGGCCTCCAGGAGAGGATAGATAGTGGTGTGCTGAAAATACTTTACACCCAGCTCTCTGAATGGAGGGAAGAAAAACTGACTCCCAGCGCTTGCTGGCTTGGGGGGTGGAAACCCACCCACCACGGCTGGTTTCAAGCTCCCAGTGGGACAGGACGTGGCTTGCAAAGAGAGGGAAGCAGGTGCAAGTCAGTCCCCAGCACACTCCTGGGACCATGGGCTCCATCCATGTTACAAATGCTCTGGCTGTTTCCCCAGTGTCTAGAATGGAGCCTAACACCTAAGGCTGCTCAATAGATATCTATGGAACTGCCTGGCAGGGGTCACGAGGACTCGTTTCCTGAAAAGGGCTGGAATCCTGCTGCCTCTGTATTCCTCTTAACATGCAAGGCAGCAGTGCCTCTTTCTTGGGGAGAATGCTCATTCTCCCAGGCTGCCTCCTTCAGGTTGATGGACATTGGCCAGATTCTGTTTTAACTTCAACTTTAAATGGAAGAAAGCATAAAGGGTTTTTCAGGTGAAATTTTAAATGCAGATGGAGAAAAACTTCATTATCATAATGAGACTCTGGTGTTTGGGAACATTGCGATAATCATGTGATTCTTCTTTGCTTTGTCCCTTCCTTTCTCTTTCGTTCATTCTTCCCTTTTTTCTTCCTTTCTTCCTTTCTTTTTGTAAACACTTGGAATGACATCATTCATTCCCTCATCTTGGGAGGCAGGTTAAGCCCTTTGGCCACCTCTCCTCCCTGCACCCTCACTGCCCAGGAGCCACTTGCTAGAGGCTAATAAGCTCTGACCAAGGCATTACGCATTGGAGAATCAGTCAGTGTCTTTGTGGCAGGATAATGTAGCCCATTGTGGTTGGAGTTGTATGCTTTAATAATGAGAAAATGAAATCCCAGTTCTGCCTCAGTAATTAGCATAACTGGAACTTAAGTCAAAACCAAATACAGGGAGGGCTTTGCTCAAACATATATTTTTGACATGTTCATCCGCAAAATACTTTGTAGGAAACGTGACCATCAGGAAAAGCATGTCCAATAATTTTGATGAACTAAAAGTCAAAATATCTTGGATCGCAGGAAGGAGGAAAAGTGGAGTACAATGAAAAAAATAATACTACAGCTTCTGTGTTAGAGGAGAAACATCTTCAAATTGAGTGGCTTTTCCAAGGGGTAGTATTTTTTTTTTTTAAGCATAAATTAAGATGGGGACACCCAGATGGTGCAGTTTGTTAAACCTCCGACTCTTGGTTTTCAGCTCAGGTTGTGAGCTCAGTGCCAGGAGATTGAGCCCCCAGTGGGGGGTCTGCTTGAGATTCTCTCCCCCTTTCCTTCTGCCCCTACCACTCGTGCTGTGTGTGTGTGTGTGTGTGTGTGTGTGTGTGTTTGTGTGTCTCGCTTTCTAAAATAAATAAATAAATCTAAAAAAAAACATAAATTATGATGTTTTCTGTAGAGAATACTAATAAATGTACAATGAGACCTAACAGAAACATAAGTCTGTCTCACACACAAATACAGGTGCCCTTGAACAACACAGGTTTGAACTGCTCGGGTCCACTTGTACACATAACTTTTTTGATAAATACAGAACAGCGCTGTGAACTTATTTTCTTTTCCTTATGTTTTCTGAATACCATTTTCTCTCCTCTAGCTTATTTTATACTAAAAATTCAGTATATAATACATATGACATATAAAATCATGTGTTAATTGCCTAGTTGGTAAGACTTCCCATTGATACTCAGCTATTAGTTAGGTTTGGCTACATAGGGGCCGGCACCCCTAACCCCCAGCTCCTCCCCATGTTGTTCGGGGGTCAGCTGTATATACAGTTTGCATGAGGGTTTTATAGGAATGATGAGAGCCTTCTGGACCTTTCTCATAGTAGTGTATAGTGTAATTCATATTACATTTCACATGGATAGTGAAAATCCATTAGCCCAAGGCATTTCAATACTAGAAGAGTCAAATAGTCTCCTAGAAATTTATACTTTCAAGAATTTCAGGAATTTATCCCTTTCAGAAATTCATTCATTTGGAAACTCCATTCCAGGTGATACATTAAAATTTCAAGGGAAGGATTTAAGGGAAACTAACCACGGAAAAGTCTTAAGAAATATAAACTCCTGTATGGATCATTCTCCGACCATTCTCCAGTAGGTCATGCTCAACCCAGAAGGCTCACCCCGCCCTTGAAGGCAGTACTCAGATGCGAACATCTTTCTCTGCCCACTGAAGCCCCCACAATGAGAGCTCAATATACATATGCTGATTAGAATGAGGGACAAGATTTCCATTGACTCAAACAGCTAGCCGAATACGTATCCTTGTGATTCATAACTATAATGACAAGGGACGGCTTCATTTTGGATTGATTATTTAGAGGAAACGTCTATTTTTCCTCATGAATTCTCCGACTTCATCTGCATTACTCAGAGCAATGTTGACTTAAAACAAAAAAGAAAATTAGGGGTAGTTGTGGTTCTTCAAAGCCAGCCCAATTAAGTTGCCTAATTTTGGTTCCAGTGGAAAATATAATATTCGTATTTTCCTTTCCCCTCTAATGAATATCTTGGGCAAAATATAGACCCTGTTGGACCATTAAATGAGAGAAGTGATGGAAATACTGCTACAAGAGAAGAGCTCCCCCCCCCCCCTATTTACATGAAACTGGCTAATAGCCAACAGTCTGGTGTTTCACTTAAAACACAGAGTCATTTACTACACGGAGCATAAGTCAGCTGCCTTACCTGAGAGAGCCTGTTCCCTTCCAGAGCTGTTCTTTTAAGGAAGTTTATTTCAAGCTTATTCATAATCAGCCATCATAGGGTCATTAATAGAGTTATGTAAGGCAGTGAACAGCTCAGTGATTACTTACCAGTCCGTCAGAACACAATTAGAAATTCCCACCTAAAGAGAGCAGTGGCTTATTTAATGTGCCGAATGAAAAATGATAAAGCAGTAAAACTGTTTCACAAGTGATTTTTAAAGTATGGATTATTTTGACACCAGAGTCTGAGTCTATGTGTTTAGACACTGATGCAAGACAAAGTAATAAATAGATAGATAGATGATAGAGATAGATAGATAGATGATTGATAGATAGATAAGGAGATGGGTGATAGGAAAAAAACACTCAAGATTTTCTTATGGAAAAGCAATACAACTAAACTCCACATCAAGAATTACACTGCCTTTCTTTCAAGTGTGTGGGTCGAGGGAGCTTTCTAAATTTCATTTAAAAATAACGATGACATGAATGGGGGAAATATTTGACATTTCAGTACCTTCTGCAACCTAAGGAACTGTTTGGTAGGGTAAACAAGGATTGTAGGGTAAACCAGGGCCACGGCTTTCTGACTTGACTTCCCTCACTCTCCCTGGCTGATCAATTTAAAAACTGGGGGCAGCTCTAATTTAAGAAGTTTCAAAGCAAAAAAAGCGAAGGTTAGTCGTAAAAAGGTCATATTTAGCCTAAAATTAAATGAGCTCAGGTGAAGGTCCCTTTCTCCCCCCACCCCACCCTACGCCCTTCTCCCCTCCCCACCCCCCCTTCTGTCTGTCTCAGGCAAACAGCTATATTAATAGTCAGCTCATAACCACATCATTTTGCTAACAGTCACAGAGCTATATTTAAATTCATGGTACTGTTGCCATGAATTCTATAGTATCTCTATAATCTTTTTTATAAAAGACTTGCTTTTGCATACCCTCTTTGCTCCCCAGTGACCAGGGAGATCTTGATGCCCAGCCCAGTCCTTCTTCCTCACCTCCAGGACAGGCTGCAGGTGGAGGCGGCCACAGGCTGACCCCTGGCCTTGAGAGAATAGGAAAGCATATCTGCGGGCCTGGGCCCAAACTTCCCTCTTTAGCTCCCAGGTGAGCTGACTTGGAGGAGTTCTACTTTTCTTTTTAACCTGACATTTAAAATGCACAGGAGTTTGTGCAAAAGGGTCCCAGGTGCTGCCTGCGGGTAGGGCGGCAGGGGTGGGGGGAGGCTCAACTCCTTCCTGGTTTCCAGTGTCCACAGGCCACCGCCGCCCTGACGCCAGTCACACATCCATTCACTGCAGGATAATTATGCAAATATATACTAACTAGGCTTAGTTCCCTACTTAGACTTCCTTCCCACTCCCTGCATCCTAGCATGGGTGCTGACAGTGTTTTGGAAGAGTAACTAAATAGCTGGAAGCCTTTCTGAATATATCTATCCTGGCCTGTCAAAGCTAGAACAGCGACGGTCCATCTGGGCCTGGAAGACAATTTCCATGGTGTAAAATACTCTCTCAATTCTTTCCTACCAGAGACAACCAGCTGGTGCTACAGTGAGACAGCCAAATCCACTGTGTGTAGACCTCCGCTCCAAGCTAAAGAGTGGCCTGGGATGACCCTGAAGCCTCATCATCAGAGCAGTGAGCAAAAACTCTCGCCGGGAGACAAGGCAGTTTATGGACAAGTGTCACCACCTCAGGCTGAGGCTGTGGGTAGCCACTACAGGAAACTACTCAGAGCTCTCGGACAACTGATTTAAAAAAAATACAGTATTTTTTTTTTTTCTTTCAACTCTCTGGATATTAAGCATAGGAAAGGATTTGGGGGAAAAGAGCCTGAAGTTTTTCAAACAAATGCTTCACTTTTCGGGTGTCTATCTTAGCCAGAAGCCCTTTCTGGCTCTTTTCTGTTGTGTGATTTTATATACCATTATAAAATCATAAACAACATTTGAATTTGGAGATGTGGGAACAGTGGAGAGAGTTGTTTCTTTCCTTGGAAGTCCTGGGATTCTACTCACCCCTTCCTTCTTTTAAGAACATGGTTTGCCAATGTGCTTCCGTGCCGATCTATGTAGAGTGCTAATAAGCCACGTGACCCTGAAAATGACTCAACCATCTGTAAGGGTCTCTGGACATCTGCCTTTGTACATGTTTTACCTTCCTGGAAGGCTGAGAGGCATGATCCTTTCCTGAGTCACCAAGCAAGAGCTCAGTATGTGTGAAGGAGTACCAAATTTTCCAGCAATGGGAGTCACAGAGGCTCAACATCTCCTTGTCGGTGGGACTCAAAGACGAGGAACTAGGGAAAGCAGGCATGGCTCAGAAGAAGCTTGGGACTTCGTTAGTTGGTCAAGTGAATCAGAAAGGGCAAAGACAGAAGAGTAAATCAGTCTGCTCAGGGAAAGTAAGAGTCAAAAAGGAGGGGAAAATTCCCCTCCAAAGACCAGGGATTATCATCACAGCACCTCAGGGGCCAAGAACCTTCAAAAACCTTGCATGAATGGGTTTGACAGCCAATGTCCGTACAACTTCTTTCTAAATCCTAAGTCTCTATTTTTATTGGGCACTTGGGATAGATGACAGGTCACAAGAGGTCAGTGGCTGAATGCCTTCACAAAGCCCTCTCTCCAAAATTCTCGACATCCGGGAGGAGGGGTCTATGGAGGCCCAGGGTGGCCCAGAGACTTCAGAGAAGTAAAAATTCCAGGGGTGGGGGGCATCCAGCTTTTCTGAGTTTTATCTCTAGGAATTCTATAAGATCCTCATGGTGAGTATCAGAGAGAAATCCCCTCATGTTTCCTGCAGGGGGAGGAAAAAAGGAACCTGGCCTGACTTCAGGAGAAATTTTATGTGCTGGGGTTTTAATCAGAGCCTAAATGACCGGAGGAAAGGAAAATACCCAAAGTTAGTTGGTGGTAGCTGTCCACACGAGGGAAGGGAAATACCCAACTCCAGCCTCCTCTAGCCATCCTGTCCCGCCTAATGGAGTTTGGCATAGAGGGAAAGGAGAAGCGCCTGTGACGATCACAGTTCAGTGGTACATACTCATTTAAAGACTGAGACCCACCTGAAGGACTATGTGCCCTCACCCCCCACTTACCACCACATGAATAGGCCTATTCACTACAGTTCCTTTTACCTAGTACAGCATGTCCACATTTCAACCAAAAATCACAAGGTGTACCAAAAGGCAAAAAATACATTTTGAAGAAATGGAACAAACGTCAAAACCAGATTCAGATATGATAGGAATCTTGGAATTACCAAACAAGAATTTTTTTAAACTATAATTAATACATAGAAGGTTTTAATAAAAAAAAAATAAAAACTAGAAAGCACATAAGAACAGGTAGATAATGTAAGCAAGATGGAAATTCTAAGAAGGAATGAAAAGGAAAAACGAAAGATAAAAAGCACTGGGACAGAGTAAAGACTACTTTGGGGTGGGCTTATGAGTAGAGTGGACATATCTAAACAAAATTCTTCACCTGAGTATATGGCAATAGAAAAGGAGAGACAAAAAAGAAATGAAATTTAAAAGAAGAAGAAGAAGAAGAATAGAATAGAATATTCAAGAATACCAGGACAACTACAAAGGTTATGACATATGCATAATAGGAATACCAGGAAGGGAAGAAAGAAAGGAACTCAGTGGACCCCAGAACAACATGTGTTTGAACTGTGTGGACCCACTTCCAGATAATTTTTTTCTTTTGATAAGTACAGTACTATAATCGTATTTTCTCTCCCTTGTGATTTTTTTCTAGATAACTTTATTATAAGAATACATACAGTATGCAATGAAACAGTATGCAATGTAACATACAAAATATGTGTTAACTGATGGTTTATGTTATCAGTAAGGCCTCCAGTCAATGGGAGGCTATTAGGAGTTAAGTTTTTGGGAAGTCAAAAATTATACATAGATTTTCAACTGCACGGAATGGGGAGTCAGTGCCCCTAGCTCCAACATTGTTGAAGAATCAATTATAGAAACAATATTAAAGAAATGATGACTAAGAATTTCCCCAAATTAATGTCAGACACAAAACCACAGATCTAGGATGTTCAGAGAACACTAAGCAGGATAATTTTTTTTAATTACACCTATCTATATCATATTGAAACTTCAAAAAATTAAAGATGAAGAAAAAAATCTGGGCTGAAGTCAGTGGACTAAAACACTTTTCCTATAGAGGAACAAAAATAAGAATTTCTTCTCAGAAATAATTCAACTAAATAGAGAGTAGCTTGAAATAAAATATTGAGAAGAAAATTACCAACCCAGAATCCTGTGCTCTGAGAAATCATTCTTCAAAGTGTAGGAGAAATAAAGACTTCCTCAACAATCAAAAATTGAAAAAAAAAAAATTGTTGCCAGTAGACCTGTCTTGCAAAGTAAGGTAAGAAATACTTCAGAGAATAAAAAAATAATTAAGGAAAGAACATGGATCTACATGAAGAAAGAATGGACATCAGATGATGAGTAAGTCAGGGTAAAATACAACATTTTATTTTTCATAATTGATATAAAAATAACAATTTGTTCAAAATAATAATATCAGGGCACCTGGGTGGCTTAGTCAGTTAAGCATCCAACTCTAGATTTAAGCTCAGGTCATGATCTCAGGATTGTGAGATCGGGCCGCCATCTGGCTCCATGCTCAGCAGAGAGTCTGCTGGAGATTCTTTCTCTCCTTCTCCCTCTGCAACCTCTCCCCACTCCTGCTCACTCTCTCTCTTTCTCTAAAATAAATGAATACAGCTTTAAAAAATAATAATAGCAATAATGCATTCAATTATCTTTGCATATATATTTATATATATACATATACAAAAGTATACATATATGCTTATATGTAAGTGAAAGAATGACAGCAATGACATAAAGGGAAGGAAAGAAGAATTTGGAATATTTTGTTATTATAAGGCATTTGCACTACCATGAAACAGTATGAAAAGTGAAACACCATGAAAAGTGGACTTGGATTGGTCATAAATGTATATTGCAAACTCTAGGGCAACCACTAAAAATACTAAAAAAAAAAAAAAAAGTACAATCAATATTCTAAGAAAGCAAAGAAAATGGAATAATACATAATGTTTAATTAAAACCACAAGACAAGTGTGGAAGATAAAAATAAGAATAAGAACAGGGTAACTAGTAGAAAACAGTAATAATTGTGGTTGATATTATTCCAATTATATCAATATTCACTTTACGTAAATATACTAATTGAAAGACAAAGATTGTCCAAGTGGATCAAAAAATAATATCCAACCATATATTATCAACACAAAACCCACTTTAAATATAAAGAAGCATATGGATTAAAAGTAGAGGCACGGAGAAAGATATACCATGCTAACACTAATCAACAGAAAGCAAGAGTGACTATTAATTTCAGACAGAGCAGTTTTCAGAACAAGAAAAGTTGCCATATATATATATATATATATATATACACACACACACACACACATATATAGAGAGAGAGATGTATGTGTGTGTATATATACATATATATATATTTACATATTCCAAGAAGATATAACGTTCTTTAATGTGTATATTAACAGCAGAACACCGAAATACATGAGGCAAAAACTGAAAAGAAAAATTGAAAAACTAAAGAGAATTCCAAGTAGCAATAGACAAATTCAGTATTATACTTGGACAACATCTACCTATGAGAAATTGACATACCCAGGGCAGAAAAATCAGTAAGAATGTTGTTGAACTCAAAAGCATCATCGATAAATTAGATATAATTGATATCTATAGATTATGTCATCCAACAAGAGCAGAATATGCTCTTTAAGCTTATATGAATCATTCACCAAGATAGACCACATTCTAGACCATAAAACACATCTTCAAAGACTAGAAATCATAAAACATCAGATCTCAGACCATGATAGAATTAAACTAAAAATCAATAATAGAAAGGTAGCTGTAAACCCCTCAAATATTTGGAGATTAAATAATACAGTTCTATATAACACATGGGTCAAAAATTAAATCTCAAGAGATATTTCAAATTTTTTGAACTAAATGAAAATGAAAATACAAGTTATCAAAATGTGTGGGATGCAACAAATGTAGTGTGCAGAGGAAAATGTATAGCACTGAGTGCATATACTAGAAAAGAAGATATAAAATCAATAAGTTTCCATCTTATGAAACTAGAAAAAGACAAATTAAATCCAAAGTAGCAGGGGTCACCTGGGTGGCCCAGTGGGTTAAGTATCTGCTTTAGGCTCAGGTCATGATCCCAGAGTCTTGGGTTTGAGCCTCACCTCCGGTGCCCTGCTCAGCAGGGAGTCTGCTTCTCCCCCTCCTCCTTGTTCCTGCTCTGTCTTGCTATCTCTGTCCTTCTTTCTCCAATAAATAAATAAAATCTTTAGAATAAATATATATATATATATATATGTTATAAATATATGTGTATATATATAATATATATGTCTTATATATTATATATAACTTATTAAGTCATTCTATGAGACCAGCACCAGAAAAAAGACAACAACAGAAAAGGAAACCACAGACCAATTTCTCTCACAAACTTAGTTGTCAAATTCCTCAACAAAATATTAGCAAATCAAATCCAACAATGAATAAAAAGAATCATACACCATGACCAAGTGGGATTTAGCTCAGTTATGCACAGCTGGCTCAACATCTAAAAATCAATGACTATAGTCCATCACATCAAGAAGCTAAGAGAGAAAGATCACATGATGCTATCCAAAGATGCATAAAAAGTATTTTAAAAAACTGGGAGAAGGGGGTGGGGTTATGGACATTTTGGAGGGCATGTGCTTTGATGAGTGCTGTGAAGTGTGTAAACCTGGCGATTCACAGACCTGTACCCCTGGGGATAAAAATATATGTTTATAAAAAATAAAAAATTTTTAAAAACAACCAACAACAACAACAACAAAAAAACCCCAACATCCATTCGTGATAAAAACTCAGCAAACTAGGAACAGAAGGAATTTTCTTCACACAAAACACTACAGCTAATGTCAAACTTAATGGTAAGAAACTAGAAGCTTTTCCACTGAGATCAAGGACAACTCAAGGATGTCCCCTCTTACCCCTACTTTTCAACATTGTACTGGGAGTCTTAGCTAATGCAATAAAACATGGAAAGGAAATATAATGTCTATTGATTGGGCAGGAAGAAATAAAACTCTTTGATCCCAGGCAACATGGTAACCCATATAGAAAATCTGAAAGATTTGAAAAAAACCTCCCGGAACTAATATGTGACTATAGCAATGTGCAAGGTACAAGATTAATACATAAAGTCAATTGCTTTCCTATATGTGAAGCAATTAATAAAAGGAATTTGAAATAAATGCATATTATCATTTGCATTAGCACTAAAAAACACAAAATATTTAGGTATAAATCTAATAAAATGACAAGATATATGTGAAAAAACTATAAAATTCTGATGAACAATGTCAAAAAAGAAATAAATAAATGGGAAATATTTCATATTCCTGGTTGGGAAGATTTAATATTGCCAAGATGTTGATTCTTCCTAACTTTATAGATTCATTGCAAAACTAATCAAAATCCTAGCAGGCTGGGATGCCTGGGTAACTCAGTCATTTGGGCATCCAACTCTTGATTTCAGGTCAGGTCATGATCTTGGGGTAGTAGGATGGGCTCTGCACTCAACATAAAGTCTGCTTGAGATTCTCTCTTTACCTGTCTCTCTGCCCCCTCCCCCTCACACTCTAATTAAATAAGTAAATAAATAAATAAAATATATTTTTTTAAATCCCAGCAAGTTACTGTGCATACTGACAAACTGATTCTAAATTTTATATGGAGAGGCAAAATACCCAGAAGAGTAAGCACACTATTCAAGGAGAAAAACAATGGTGGAGGACTGACCATACCTGATTTCAAGACTTAACTATAATCAAGACTTACTATAATCAAGGTAGTATGGTATTAGAGAAATAATAGACAGTAATAATTAATAGAACAGAATACAGTGCCCAGAAATTGACCCACATAAATATAATGAATTGGTCTTAGACAAAGTAGCAAAAGCAATACAATGGAGCAAACATAGTATTTTCAACAAATAATACTGGAACAACTGGATGTTCACACTGGATGTTCGCAACACATGCAAAAAATGAATCTAGACACTAACTTTACATCTTTCACAAAAATGGATCATATACCTTTGTGTAATATGTAAAACTATAAAATTCCTAGAAGATTATATGGGAGAAAATTTAAGTGACCTTGGGTGTGATGATGATTTTTAAATTCAATACAAGTGCAAACCATATAAGTAAAAAAAAAAAAAAAAAGTGATAAGCTAGAACTCATTAAAATTAAAAACTGCTGTTCTGTAAAAGCCAATGTCAAGAGAATAAGAAGACAAACCACAGACTGGGAGAAAATATTTGCAAAGGACTCATCCAAAATATACTTCGAACTCTTAAAACTCAACAATAAGAAAATGAACAACTCAATTAAAAATGGGCAAAAGACCTGAACAGACACTTCATCAAAGAAGATATACAGATGGCAAGTAAGCATATGAAAAGACATTCAACATCATATGTCATCATTGAATTGCAAATTGAAACAACAATGAGATACCACTACACACCTATTAGTACGGCCCAAATCCAAAACTCTGACAACACCAAATGCTAGAGAGGATGTGGAGCAACAGGAACTCTCATTCATTGCTGGTGGGAATGCAAACTTGTACAGCCACTTTGGAAGACAGTTTGGCAGTTCCTTACAAAACTAAACATACTCTTAGCATATGATCGAGCAATCACAGTCCTTGGTATTTACCCAAAGGAATTGAGAACTTATGTCCATGCAAAAACCTGCACACAATGTTTATAGCAGCTTTATTCATAATTGCCAAAAGTTGGAAGCAACCAAGATGTCCTTCAGTGAGTGAATGAATAATCTGTAGTACATACAGACAATGGAATATTATTCAGTGCTAAAAAGAAATGAGCTATCAAGTCACGTAAAGATATGGAGAAAAATTAAATGCATATTACTAACTGAAAGAAGCCAATTCGAAAAGGCTACATACAGTGTGATTTTAATTATCTGACATTCTGGAAAAGGCAAAACTATGGAGACCATAAAATACATCAAATTGCCAAGGACTTACTCGTCCTTGGATCGAGGGAGGGGAGAACAGGCAGGACACGGAAGATTTTTAGGGCAGTGAAACTACTCTCCGTGATACTGTAATGGTGGATACACATCACTACACATTTGTTTGCATCCATAGAATGTACAAGCACCAAAAATGAACTCTAATGTAAATTCTGGACTTTGGGTGATAGTGATATCCATTGTTACAAATGTATCTCTTTGGGGCAGGATATTGATAAATGTGTGAGTGTGTGTGAACAGGGTTCTACAAAATACCTGTACTTTCCACTCACTTTTTCTGTGAACCTAAAACTGCTCTAAAAATAAGCATTGTTAATTTAAATTAAAAAAGCAAAGGCAGTTCTGGGAAAACTGGGATGAGTTTGCATCCAGATGAGTGCGATAGTATGATGAATCTCATAAGCATATTGTTGACTGAAAGAAGTGAGATACAGAACAGAACATTCTGTATGATCCATTAATATAATGTTCTTAAAGCAAGGAAAGTTAAATTACTGTGGTTAGAGATACATACAAACTATAAAGAAAAACAAGGAAGATTACCTAGAAAGGAGTAGTTAGTTACCCTTTCCTTGGGTGGGCCTGAGGTTGGGACTGGAGTTGGGAAACGTTCTCTTTTAAGCCTGGGATGGTGTTTTCACAGTATTAGCAGCTTAATCATACATGAAGATGTACTTGTGATTCTTTCTTTTTTTTTTTTTTTCTGTATTTGGCTTGTATTTCCCAATTTTGAAAGATCAAAACAAAAGAGAGAGGGAAGAAAGTAGCATTATACTTTAGAGAACAGAGCTCAGCCCCTTTTCCTTCTCTATTCTAGAAGGCCATCTATCAGAGCAGAAACTACAAAGATTTTTGAGTTGGAATACCTGGTTCAAATACTGGTTTTGCCATTTTCGTTTTCATTTTTGTTTTGTTCTCTGTAACCTTGGAAAAAATGTTTAGTGGATCGGAGACTATTTATTCCTTTAAAAGATGAAGAATAACAATATTGACTCCATTTTATTGAAAATATAACTACACTGTGTGCTTGCTGCTTTACTTAAATCCTGGCGTCATCTAACATGGAGACAATAATATTTATTTCTCAAAGCTGTTGGGAGGGTTGAAATAGATAGCAAGCGTGAAGTGCCCGGCAGAGCGACCTACATCTGTGAGATATTCAGTTAAGTTTCCAGTACCTTCTCTCTTTCCCCGCCCTTACAATTTTAGGACTGTGCACTGCAAAATGATAACATAAAGGATATCATTTGGTCAAAAAACACCTAAATAATTTTTCCTCTGGTAGGATTTCCCACCAGAAACATTCCTGAGACCAACTATGGCCCTCACATGAAGAATATATGCTTCATTTTGCACATTTAAAATTTGCCCTTCAAAACTTTTCCTACCACTCTCAGGACATGAGTGCTCCATGGAGTATGATTTGAGAAATGCTCCTAAACTTTCACCTCCCTGATTATCTGGATATTCCCCCCGACATGGAAATTAACAAGTATGGCACCATCTCTCCATGAGACCTATAAGAGAGCTTCAGGGCACATGGGTGGTTCAGTGGGTTAAAGCCTTTGCCTCTGGCTCAGGTCATGATCTCAGGGTCCTGGGATTGAGCCCCACATCGGGCTCTCTGCTTGGAGGGGAGCCTGCTCCCCCCCGCTTCCTGCTTCTCTGCCTACTTGTGATCTCTGTCAAATAAATAAATAAAATCTAAAAAAAAAAAAAAAGAAGAAGATCTTCTGTATCCTCCTTGTTGAAATGAAAACCCAACGGTGCACCTCGTAACAAGGCTGGCGAAAATTCGTGTTTCTCAGCAAACAACACCACACTTGAGTTTTTTTTTGGTTGCTTTCTTAGAACCTAAAATTATACGCCAAGGGTAATAGACTGAGAAATGAACCGGTTCTTAACCTATAAATAGAAAATGATATGTCAGTGGCTTAATTTGTAAACAGGTTCTTAAAACCGGATGCCCACCACAATGACCTGTGGAGTCTTAAGCTTATGGACCCTTGAGGAACTCCCCCTCTGGTTGTTCCAACACAGCAGGTCTGTGTAGTTTTAGTTTGCGTTTATGTTCCATGGGCCTAGGCCACAGAGCTATGGCTCTCCAATGGAGTACTACTTCACTGATAACAAAGACAGAAAATTAAATGTTTCCAAGCACTGCCTTTGTATTCTTGATTTAAAGTGTAATTTTGTAAGGAAATTGGAAATACTCTAATACATAAGAATAGGCAATTTTTTAAAATAAAAATAAGGCACATCTTAGGATGAATAGCATGTGGCTCATTCAAACTCATGCTGTGGAAAGAATTCAGAGACCCAGCAGCCTATATGACAGTCCTCAACTCCAGGTCATTTCTACTCCCCTCTGAGACCCTTGGATCCACTTGTCCAGGCAAGGTCACAGGTAAATATTCCCTGCTCCCCTGGGTGATCTGGGGAACTCTGCACCTTCTCATAGTCCCAGGAGACCTGTAGAAGTTGAAAAAGGGAGATTAGGGCAGGCCTACCTGGGCCTCTTGGTCCTGTACCTCTTCCTCCATCCCCCTAGTTCCAGAAAAGCCAGTGGAAGGTCTTCCCTCGTCCCATTCCGACATTCCTCAGTCTCTGACATGGTAAAACCAAGATGGAGTCCACCCAGTTCTCCCTCTTTGTGTGGATTTTCGTCATAGATTTGAGCCTCCAGATGAGCAACAGCCTTTGCTTCTAGGCTGCTCCCTCAAGCCAGGAGCTTCAGAGATCAGCTTGAACACTAGACAGCCATAAGGAATCATAAGACAAAGGGAAGAATAAGACAATCATTCTATGACCAGATACTGGACTTATTAAAATTAAAAAAAAAAAAAAAATCTTTGGGGCACCTGGTTGGTTCAGTGGATTAAATCCTCTGCCTTTGGCTCAAGTCATGATCCCAGGGTCCTGAGATCGAGCCCTGCGCCAGGCTCTCTGCTCGGTGGGGAACCTGCTTCCTCCTCTCTTTCTGCCTGCCTCTCTGCCTACTTGTGATCTCCCTCTGTCAAATAAAGAAATAAAATCTCAAAAAAAAATTTTTTTTTAAATCTTTGAATGGTAACTGGACCGTCTGCCTACCTGCTCCCTTTCTCACACTCTTAGAAGCTGCCTTCTTTTCTTCACCATCACTTGGGATACCCCAGCATGGGGGGAGAGGTGACCTGCAGGGACCAGTGGTGGAGGGGAATGACCTGCCCAGAAGGGCTAGGGAGCTGGCCTCATTCTGCAATTCAGGCCACAGGAGGGGACTGGCCAGAGATGGCACAGCACAGGGGACAACAGGGGTCACCCAGTTCCTGTGGGCAGAAACAGAATCCCAGCTCCTGCAGAACCCCACCTCTAGGCACACAGAACGAATGCCTGAGGCAAAGACCATTATTCATCCTACTCAACACCTGCTTCTAAGTCCAAATATTTTTTGCCCTCAGCTACTGATCTTCCTTTCCAGCCCTGGACAAACTCATTGTTTTCCTCTTCTTTGTCCCTTCCAGCTGTCCACCAGCTCTCATACATATACATGGCTTCACTATCATACAACACTCAGAATACACCTGAACACTCTAGGCTATAAAATCATCACACTTTATACCTGGGATACTCAAGGGACAGCAAGACCCTACTCCTTTGTTTTGTCAGTGATGGCCAGAGAGAGGTCGTCTGACTTCTCCAGGGTTACCCAACAGTATGGAAACTAGAAATCAGCTCTAATGTTATGGCTCTTCAGTCATCCTGGATTGTATCCAAATTCATTTTAACATTAAGCAACTCACCGAATGCCAAATCTGCACACACACACACACACACACACACACACTGCTTTGTAGAACCATACATGCATGCTTGTGATTATCTGCCTTTCAAAAAAAAAAATGTACTTTCTCTTGCTTACCCTCTGCAACTGCGTTAGCTCAGATAACTAAAAGTTGACTCTGTATCTGCATTTTTTCAAAGCGCTCCTTTTTAGAAGCAATGCCCATTTTGAAACAAGCCTACACATATGTGAAAAATGTCATGCTTTATATCATGTGGTGCCTCTGGGCATTTTGTCAAATTATTTCCATTTTTCTACTTCGGGTCCTAATGATCCTAGACACTCACTATGCAAGGCAGGGAAATAGTTCCCTGCATCCCTCCCCTTAACTGTTCACCATGGCAAGTAGGAAAGGACTCTGCTCAGATGCACCACAATCATCCTTGTCCTCTATTCATATTTGTGACTATGTTTTTGCCATTACCCATGTCTCTCTAAGTGCCCCGATAATCTGCAGCCTGTCTTCTCTCCTTTGGAATAATCTCTGTGCTTTATAACCACACTGCCAACTTCGTGCTTTTGTTTTGCTGTTCCCACTGCTACTTTGTTATCTGTATATTTGTATCCCTGGTTGAGAGCAACTAGCTGTAAATAGAATCCATCCCTTAGGCACTTTGCCCCATGGAAACAACAGCAGGACCCCCTACCGCCAGTCTCATGCAAGGCCTCCATTTAAAAAGGCATAGCCATGATTCCAAAGGGACAGGTACATATGTACGCATACCAGGACCAATCTGGCCACGAGAGGGATGCAGACGTTATTTTTCTTTTTTCTTTCTTTCTTTTTTTTTTTTTTTAAGACTTTATTTATTTATTTGACAGACAGAGATCACAAGCAGGCAGAGAGAGAGGAGGGGAAGCAGGCTCCCCCTGAGCAGAGAGCCAGGCGCAGGGCCCGATCCCAGGACCCCAGGATCACATCCCAAGTGGAAGGCAGAGGCCCCAACCCACTGAGCCATCCAGGTGCCCCTATTTTTCTTTTTAATTCTACCCTTCTCTTAATCTATTTGCGTATTCTACAGATCTTTCAGCCAGGACAAAGATCACTTCAAACCAGCTGCAGTGAGCCTCACAAGAACTGGGGAAGCCAGCAGGATCTGGTTTACAAATCTTCATTATCCAGGCATATGCTCAGAACCTCTGCTAATCGCCAGCCCCGGGTCTCGGGTTGGCGCTAAAACCACTTCCGGTTCATTGAGCTGGCTGCCCCCTCCAACGGAGGGGTCTTTCTTTAGGATTGATTAGAGTGTCCACAAAAGAGTTCCCTTAATGAAATATTTTTATTTTCTCAGGGAAATGAAAGCATTAAAAAAAAAAAAAAAAAAAAAAAAAAAAAACCAGATGGAATATTTTAGTAATGGGACAGTCCAAAAACCTTCTTTATTTCCAAAATCCTAAAAGATGACTTATTAGGAAACTAATAAAATACATCGGTGTACTGAGATTGGAGAATATGTTGTAGGTGAAACAGAAAGGATAATGCAAATTCCTGAGGAAAAAATAATGAGGAGTTTGCTAACCTGGAGGCAGTAACATTCTATGATGTTTGCTTATGCTCTCAGATCCTGCACAAAGATCTAAGACAGCTGCCCACAAGATACCATTTCAGGATCCTGGAGGTCCCTATGGCTGGCGAGTGAAGGACGGAGGAATTTTCTCCCAGCCATTGTTAGACGTCTGAGATGTTACTCTTAGAGATTAACTTTTTTAAATTTGAAGATTTATGCTCTTATTACATGCCAGTGCCCCCAAGGGGAAGTAATATACTGAGCCACTCTTGCTCATTTATACCTCAGAGTGAAGGATTTGTCAAAGCCTTTCTTATGAGTAAATTCTGATAGAGTCGGGGAGGTGCTGGGAGAATTTAGACCATGTTGGTTTAGGCAGGTAGGAAGGTGCCTGCAATCATGGAAGGCAGGAGGCCACATGGGAAGAGAAAAACTAGCTATTGAATTCTGACTTGGTATAGTCCTGTTTGCTAAGTCCAGAATTGTGGGCTTCCCTGTCAGTGGCAGTGTCCTAGAAGAGGCTGAACAAGTACTTAACTGGTAGGAATGCTCTTGATAGGACTTCAGTATCACGTGTGAGGCTGGATTCTATCCATGAAATGAATCATTAATTTAGCAAGCATTTACTGTATACCTTCTGCCAGATGCTGTGATATGATGCGTATGGCATTGTCATGTCTTCAGATAGCCGTCTGTGGCAACAGGTGAATCCCACCTCCCTGTTTGCCGGCCTAATACATCTTCTTCACGAAGACTACAAAGTATAATACCACTTTTACTTGAGCAACAATGTTAACTGAAGGCATTGCCCAAAGTATTCAAAAGAAGCTCATTAAGGGGCCCATGATGTGTCTAACCCAAAAGAGCAGCTCATCATTTCTTCGGAGAATGGCCTGAGCACAGAGTCTATAGGGTCCTGTGTAATGCGATCTGGTTAGTGACATGCAACATATAACTAATCACAGAATTTTTGTACCTTAGATGATCAGAGCACCCTGCTAAACAGAACTCCATGTCTGAAGGACTATTTAAATAAAAATTGGCTGAACGAGAAAACCAAATAGTCACTAGAAGTAAGCTGCTTTTTAAAAAGTAACAGATTCAAGAGAAAAATCAAAGTCAAATCCAGCTTCTTTCATTTTTTGTTTACAACACCACTGAGGGGTTTCTAAATCACCAGTGTTTTTCTCTGTCTCTTAGAGCCCACCCATGGTGGAGTAGGAGATGTGAGCGCAACTCAAGCCAAAGACAGGTTTGGTCTGAGTGGAACCAATGAATTGCACTTGCCTTTCTATTTATTTTTTTTTTTTAAAACAATTTTTCATTTTCCCATCCTAGTGTTTGAAGTCAGAAATTTCTAGAAGTTATATTTTCTTCTTCTGTGGGATCTGAATCTGGCCATATGAGTCAGACAGCCTCGGTCTCCTTCTCAATTGACAAGCCACCAATGGTGAACAGCATTGAACCAATAATACAACTGCAAAAATGTACCCAAATGTCGAAAGCAAAACCATTAGTTCAAATTTAAATATTACCCGGTTATGATATAAAGATGTCGGTAATAGAATCATAATAAGGGCATACCAGAAATTCATCTTAACACTATTATTTGTAAAATATAGTATGTTTAATAATAATAAATCATGATTTACAAAGCATTTTCACACAAGTTTTTGAACTAAATTCTCAAGGAAAAAAGATTAGAGAGATGCGTTATCTCTATTTTAAATATGAGCAAACGGAGAGTCAGAACATTTGAATTTCTGTAACAAACAAGTAGATGGAAAACCTAAGACTTGAACCAAAGTCCTAGGATTCTAATGTTAGCATTCCTTCAGCTGAAACATACACATTCCCTAAAATACTGACTTTTGACAATATCCAAGACTTTTCTTTATTCTGCAATTAAATCAGTCCATTCATTAACAGAGATTTTGCAATGGGCTCACCAGCAGAGGATTCAGAGAAAGCTCAGAGAGTCTATACCTGTAAAGGAGATGAGTTATACATGAAGGAAAATATATTCCATAATTAAGTGAAATACTAAGAGGCAAAAGATCAGTGATGACTACAATAGTCCAGAAAGGCTGGAGAAATAGGTTGGACTTGATTCAGAATTTGCCAAAAGCTTCAAAGGAAGGATGGAGTAAATGCTACCTGAAGTGAAGTGTACTCTTAGAATTTTATGTAGTTCTGACTTCCAAGACTGGTCTCAAAAAACTACATCAAAGTCCAAATCAGGATAGTGGGGATGGAGTAAGTAAGTAGCAGAGATACACAAACTGGAGTTTGAGACAAGCCTACAGTTAAGGCAAGAATCCCAGGGGCTTAAACAGGGAAAACAAAGTGATGGCCTGCTGGGGTTAAGGGTAGACACTGACCTTGCTGACACCTAGAATAATCCAAGCACGGAGGCCCTATCTACAGTAGCACACTCGGTCTATATGCTACCACGAGCTGCTGGCTCTGAACCTCCCAAAAGAGTGTGTTTGCCCAAGCTGGGCTCAAAAATACAGGTCATGTGGGTGTCCCTCCACACCAAAGGCTTAGGAGAGTGAGAAAGGCAGGCTATGGCTGCCGGCTGGATAACTGAGAAAATTAGGCTCAACAAATAAAGTCAGTGATGGTGGAAAATAGAGCGTTTACATATAACTCCACCGAGAGGGACTGGGGAGCTACCATATGACACTAGTAATTTAGAAAGGAGAATTTACAATCTCTATGTCACCAGCCGATCTCTATCTTGCAAGGGAGCCGATGAAAAGAGCTATAATGGATCAGAATCAATCATTACAGTTATGATTGCAATATCAATATCAATTGTAGCATTTGCAATGCATCATCATATTTATGGAGTGTTGACTCTGAATGCACTAAGCTCAGCGCAGTACACACCATCTTTCAGCTAAGCGGCAGTACCCCTGAATCCAGCCACTTCTTACACATGGGCAAATAGGCTCTTAGCCTTCCCCAGATTCTTCACTAAGGAATGTCAGAATCCGTGTTTTTGCCCCACTCGGTCTAATGCAGACATCAACTTCTTAACCATTCTACAACAAAAGCAACCTTTTCATAGCAGATAATTTAGGAATGCCAAGGGATACAGAAAGAAGAGTTTCACTATACATTTACGAAATAAGCCAAACACCATTTGTGATCCAAGGGTGGACAAGGTTAGAAAACCCCAGAAAGCAAATGAGAATTTGTCTAATGGCCTATTGCTAATGGTTTGCATTTCTCAAGGTTACGGAGGAAGAACTCCTCAAAACTCTGCCTCATGCCCCAATGTCAACAAATCTGCCAAGCTACCTTTGGAGTGTGGTGGAACTGATGGATGGAGTCTTATCTCCTCTCCCTTATAGTTGAATAAGCCGAGATAGAGAACAGCGTCCTGTTCTCTACCTTGTTTAAGAAGCAAACTTGTGCTCCCCACCCCCAACCCCAGGACCTTATCCCAACCACAAGTCCATGGGATTTTCATTAAGAACATGAAAGCCCAAACTCTTATGCAGAATTCCTTTTTAAAAAAAATCCCCCTCAACCTGGCATTTGTGGTATAGAAATGAAACAATTCATTTTGACAAGTTGCACTAAACTGAGGCCTGAACCATACTGTGAGAGCCTCTCTGTGGATCCCATAAAATACTCAGGAAATATGCACTTGACATCTGGTTTGCCGATTCCTGCTGAGAAATGGAGGCTTTGGTGTGAGGCTGTCGGTCCGGACTGGCAGATTGGCTGTGCATATAACTGTGCATGAATCCACACAAAGGGGTCATGTTCAGGCATTAATTGGGCTTGTTCCAACAGAATCTTAAGAAGGCTCATGAGCAGAGACTGAACACTTGGAGTCTCACGCAGAAAAAGCAGTGTTAACTTAGGGATGTGAATGTCGGGCATGCACCTCTAAGAAATACAGAACATGAGGTGTATATTATAGGATGCAATTCAAATGCCAAGATGCTTTAACGTATATATACTTAAGAAAAGGAAGAGAGGGAAATGATCAGAGGGAAATGATCAGGTAACAGCTAACAAGAGTATAAAATTCCATCTCTCAGGGCTTTTCTGGGCAGGATGAATAGCTAGCTAGATCACAATAAAGTATTTTAAAATTTTATTGTGGGCCTTCGTGGATAGCCACAAAATAGAAATGGATTATTATGAAGATAGCTTACCATAACAATATTTAAAATGTCCATTAGTGGGGGCGCCTAGGTGGCTCAGTGGGTTGAATCTTCGTCCTCGGCTCGGGTCATAATCCCGGGGTTCTGGGATGGAGCCCTGCATCGGGCTCTCTGCTCAGCAGGGAGCCTGGTTCCCCCTCTCTCTGCCTGCCTCTCTGCCTACTTCTGATCTCTGTCTGTCAAATAAATAAATAAAATCTTTTAAAAAAAAAAAGTCCATTAGTAAATAGACTGTTAAATAACAAATCTAGTTAAATTTTTATAACTTTTCTAATATATATTAGTGTCCTATTGAGCAGCAAAGCTCAGTGATAAAGCACCCATGCTTCAGAGTTGGACTGGCAGAGTTCAAAGTTGAAATCTTCCACTTCCTAATCCTAGTCTTAGGCAAGTTACTTAAAGTCCTTGTCCTTTGTTGTTCTCAATGGAAATGAAGGATCACAATATAATCTTCATAGTGTTGTTGTGAGCTTTAAAGGAGATTAAGAGGCCTTGGAGCCTTTCCACACAGACTCCTCCCCAGGAGGTTTGGGCTTCCTAATAGTATGGCTGTGAAGTTCCAAAAGCCAGTCTCTAAGAGACAAGAAGAAGCTCCATTCTCTTAAGGCCCTAGACTGGAAAATGACACACCTTTAGTACACTACATTCCTGTTGGTAAAGCAGTCACAGATTTAAGGAAAAGGGATCTAACCCCACCTCTCATTGGGAGATGTGTCCAAGAATTTGTGGCAATCTTTAACCCACCACCACACGGGGCCACTGAATCCTCCACAAATTTACTGAAATCTATGAGCACTTTTTCTAGAAATAAACATGTACAAATATACCACACTAGATAGTAGTTCAATATTTTATTAAACACTAAAAATAACAGTGGTTCAACACAATAGAAGGTTTATGTCTCTTACACAGTTGTCTGGGATGACAGGGGTACAGCTTTAGCCACATAGGGTCTTTCAGGAACCCAGGTTCCTTCTGATTTAATGTTCCGTCAACTCCTGGCATGTTGCCCTTCTTGGCCAAAACTGGTTCAACATCATCACATTTACATTCCATCCTGAGAAAAAGAGAGGGAAGAGTGGAAGACAGGCACAAGTGGCAAGAAGTTGCCTCTCTCACTTTTGCTCACACTCCTTTAGTCCTTTTGTCACACAGAACCTAGTGACTTTGTCCAGTTAAAAGGGAGACTGGGAAATATACTCATCCAAGTGGCCATGTGACCAAATAAAATTTTGTATATGGTATTAATATTAATATTAATTGTATATTTGTATAATTGTATATGGTATTAATATTAATATTAATTAATGGAAGATAATATATTTTAGTTATCAATGAGTAATCCCTTCCACAACAAGTATCAACAACAGAAACTTGAATGCAATTTCATGTGGTTTATGGAAGCTTAAGCATTCTAGCAAAGATCCAAGACTAAGAATCACCTTCTTTAGAATTTTAGAAGACAGCATTTTAGATTATAATATTTTGGAACTGGAAGTATCTTTTAAAATCAGCTCATTCTATTCTCTAATGCTAAAGATAAGACAACAGAAACCCAGAGAAGGGACTCCTTGCCCGAGGTCATATGCCTAATTACCAGGACTAACCTAGTTTTCTTCAAGGTTAATCAGTGCTCTTTCCACTAAATTACCCAATGACTCACTAACTTTCTCTTTACCAACTAAATAACTGAAATACAAGGGTAGAAGGTAGCTATGAGGAAGGGTTTAATATCTTGGGAAATGTTAAGCTATTCATTCTTCCTAGTATTTGTTCAATAAACACGTACCCAGCACTGCTCCAGGTACTAAGAATACTGGATAAATTCTAACAAAAAGCACCAAAAAACAAACAAACAAACAAATAAACAAAACAACTTGCTTTTAGGGAGCTTACAATATAGCTTTGAAGGAAGTAAATAGGTATTTATAATACAAAATGATACAAGTGCTCCACTGCAGGAAATATTACGTAAACACAGAGAAGGGACCTGAGTCAGTCAGGACACGCCTGACAAAGAAGGTAACACCTGAGCAGGAATACGATCAGGAGGTGAGGAGGAAGGTGGCCGCAGCAGACAAGAGAGGGGCAAAGGGGAAAGAGAACATGGAAAGATCATGGTATGGTTGACATTAACATGCCCAGAGGAGAGGTATATGCTCATTCTCACTCAGTGAGCAGCTCACTCAAAGGAAGTAAATGGCAGAGGTGGGAGAGAATATGCATTCAGGAAAACTAAGGAACTAAAGGTCATAAGTCTTATGGTTCTGGGGTATGACGAAGAGCTAGAATCCAGGATTTCTCCTTTATTTCTACATCAGACAGCTGAGCAGGTGTCTGTATCACTTAGCAAAGAAAGGACTAGAAGAGGAGTTCCATGTCTGTGTGGGAAGACACTGAATTATGCTCAAGTGTGTTGTGTTGAGGTAACTGTTTACCTAGGTGAAAATGTAAAATAAGCAGTCAAAGCTATTGTCTTAATATCAGTAGAGCCATCCAGCCTAGAATACAAACATGAAAGTCGTTTCTGTTTAAGTTACTGATAGAAGGTGAAACGGCCAACCACGAGTCTGCATGAAAAGAAATTTAAGGGAAATACTGGTGACGCCCTGTATTTAGTGACAGTAGGTAGAATTGTAGCCAATAGAGGAAATGAGAAGTACCAGTGAGGAAAGAGGCAAACCTTAGTGTCTTAGAAGCAAAAAAAGCAGTGAAACTCAAGAAGAAAATAACTAATGACGCCAACTGTTGCTAAGCAATCAGGCAAGCATGAGGACTTAAAAGTGTCCATTGGATTCTGCATCTGGAAATTATTATTGACATTATAAAGGGCAGTCCCATAGGAGCACAGGGGCAAGAGGCAGATTTCAGTGAATTAAAGAATGACAGTAGCAACTGCTAGTGTAGGCTACCCACTTAGGAGGTCTGGCTATAGAGTGATGGAGAGGGATAGGGAATTAATGGCTGCAAAAGATACAAGGTGAATATTTTTAATGATGGGAGATGCCTGAGCATGTTTGCATACCGAAGGAAATTAAGCAGAAAAGAGGAAAAGTCTTTTAAAAAGAGAAGCTAACTGGTAGAGAGAGGTTTGAAAGGACACAAGGAAAGGTAGGCTCTTGAGAGAAAATGGAGATAAACTTGTAGAGTCTAAGAAGCATTTTCCTTCTGTCTCTTTGGAGAAACAAAATGTATAAAGAGAAAGGGAAAGTGGGATGGAGAAGGAGAGAAGGGTCAGGGCTGGCCTTGCCTGAAAATATGGTGGTAGGTATGGGGATGGAGGTGGGAAAAACCCAACCCTGAGAGTTCTCTGTGCAGTCAGGTGCAAGGTCAGCATCTGCTGAGAAAGAGAGGGAGATGAGGAAGAAGAAACATGGAGGCTTAGAATGGGACAGAAAGTTGACCAGGAACACATAGGGCAACAAATGGCGTGTGTTTTGGTCAAAGCTATTCTTTAGCCCTGGAGTAATCTGGTCTGAGGGGGCAGAGTCAGTGCCTTCTATTGGAAAGGGAGAAGAGCAAGGACATTGAAGCCATGTCAACCATGTCAGCTGGAGTCAACCATAGAGACCAGGCTGGATGGAGAAGTAGAAAAGTGAAGAGGAGAAGTCTGATGAACTAGGGTCAAAAGGAAACAGCCTAGGAGCCAGGTACCCGGAAAAAATGGAACACAAGTGGAGAAGATAAAGGCGTGATAGGGGAATAATGACATAATAAAAGGTTAAGGTGAGGAATGCTTAAGTAGAGCAGAAATAAACCCGACTGAATATGGCCGTAAAGATAGACCAATCACACAAATCATAGCAGCTGGAGCTACAGTGGAGAGGAAATTAACAACAAACAGTGTCACTATCACCTGTCACTAGAGGGGGACTTCCCAGTGTGTGCACCAGGCAGTTGTATGTGTCCCTGGGTGGTGCAAGGACCTGGATCTTTCACGATAGTTGTTTGCAATGTGATCATGTTATATAATTCAGAGATTACTCACACCCCATCTATTGCCTTGCTGTTCAGGATACCAGCAGCTGTTGATGAGCTGAACATGTAGACTGGGTGCAAGGTTCACATGACTAACTACGGAATGACCCTTGGGCAAATGCCAATCTCTTCTCTGAGATTATCTGCTCACAAAGGGCATAGTTTTCATGTTTAGTTTCCCACAGAGAGAACAGCCTGCAGCTGTAGGAAAGTATGTGGAAGTCTTAGAATGTCCTGTTCTATTACTGAGCCCCTGAAGTCCCATGTTCATGGATAAGCAACATTCTCTATATCTGCCTGGGAAACTGATGACAGTGCCTTAGCATCTGCACCAAAGATGAATCTGTGTGACATTATTTTAACAACAGGGTTATGTCCTGTTAATGATTTTGGTACAGTCTCCAGGATGGCACAATTTCCCATTAGGTCTGTGGCCACAATGAGGAAGCACAGGGGAAGAGAAATAAGGAAGGAGGCAGGGATGTCAGGGGGAAACATCTAAGCAACAAGGTAACAGAATTTATGAAGTAACTGAACTGTGTTAAATAAATTTGAAAATGCGTTGCCACAAAAATGGGCTACTCATTATATTTCTTTGCTCTTTTTTGAGCCACAGACACATAGCCAACCCTATTTGCCTACCAATTCCACACCTTTTCCAGACTCTTCCATAAACCCACATGACCAAAGATGCCTGTGAGGTGTGAAGGTTAAAGGTTAAATACATCCAAATCTTCAAACCCATTCATACAAAAAAAAAAAAAAGAAAAAAGAAAAAAGAAAAAAAAAAAGAAAGAAAGAAAGAAAGAAAAAACAAAAACAAAAACTATTCACCACCTGCCCCCTCCACTCACCCAAGACATTCCTGTGACTTCTCTATGGCTCTCAGATTTGCAAATTGTCTCCCATTCAATTCCCTTGAGCAGATGTTTATTGAAAACTTCCTAGGTGCTCAGCATAAAAAAGCATGGGTTCTAGAGCCAAGATATGTGAGTTCAAATTTAGACTTTGCCAGTTTGACAAGTTAACTTTAAAAATCCCTTGTAACATTTCCCTGTGAGAAAAAATGTACAGAGCAGTAATACTTTACATCATGAGATTATTGTGAATATAAGAAGAACCATGGAAAGACCTTAAGATGTCACCTGGCACAACAATGAATGCTCAGCCCATGCTTGCTATTACTAATGCTATCATGTTTTTTTTTTTAATTTTTTAAATTTATTTTTAAAGATCTTATTTATTTGAGACAGAGATAGAGAGCATGAGTGGGAGGAGGGAAACAGAGGGAGAAGCAGGCTTCTCTCTGAGCAGGGAGTCCGATGGATGTAGGTCTCAATCCAGGGACCCCGAGATCATGACCTGAGCCAAAGGTGAAAGCTTAACCGGCTGAGCCACCCAGGTGTCCCCTAATGCTGTCAAGTTTTTTTAAAGTGCAGTATATGATGTAATTCTTGCTCTCACTTCTGATTGAGGTGGCACAAGAATGATACAAGATGAGTGAAATAGAACAGGTATAATATATCCTGAAATATGTATATATTGTGAATGAGAAATAATCAATGTTAGAGATTTCATATAAAACGGCTATGTGTTATGAACTAACAAGAAGTGGAAGGGCTCAGCTAAATAAAAATAAGAAAAGGGGACATTTCAGAAAAGGTTTTTTTTTTTAAAAAAAAAAATAGACCAAGAAGGCATAAAGATAGGAATGATTGTATAAGGCAGAGGGAAAGAAGGAGAACCATATGCCCTCTAAGCAACATGCTGAAATTCAGGGAAATTGGATGGAAAGATTGGCATTCCAAAGCAATATTGCAAGAATACCAAAATGTGATAACTGTGTCTTGGTGAGTGCAAGACACACACTCTGGCATGTTGGGAAAGAGAAGTCTGGTGCTGTGATTCTGTCTATGAACTTCCTCCAGTTTTCTCACCACATCACAAACTCCTGAAACAGCCCGTACCTTACTCTTCTTCAAACCGCAGCTCCTCGCTGTGACTCACACAAAGGAAGCCTTCAATAAATTGTAGAATTAAAAGAAATGGAGGGAAGAGGGGAGGAAGAAAGGAAGGGAAGAAGAGAAGGAAGGAAGGAAGGGGGGAGGGGGAGGGAGGGAGGGGAAAGACAACTTCTGTTGTCAGGGCAGGTGGATTTAATGTTCCAGGAGTGGAGGCTATGTGTCTGACTGGACAGCTCATGCTCTTAATGATATCTGTGAGTTTTCACTAGGAGTAGACGCTTTCTATTCATTGTTCTTGCTACTGATTGGGTTTGGGTTACAAATTAGACAATTTGTTCCTCTTTCATTTTTGATGACGATCCCAGGGCATTCCATTCAGGAGCAGCCCCAACCCTACGGAAGCAGGTCTGCGCACCAGGCAGAATATTAAGTATGCTATTTTTAATGTCATTAAACAGTTATGTGCCAAAAGACGAGCTAAAATAAGAGTGTAACTGAGCAATGAGATGGAAGCTGAGTAACTTCATGATAGAAAACAAATGTAGCAGAACAGACTTCCCTCTTTTTTTCCTTTTTCTGTAAATATAAAATTTACTAACACTTCAGCATTCCTCGGATAGCTGCATAAGGCTTGAAATTATATATATATATATATATATATATATATATATTTGCTATGAGCTCATCAAGAATTGAAGACACTAGGTGGTAAACAGTAGGGGCTAATCACAGTCCCATCAGTAAGGATCATAGGCAGTTGTGATTGGTTTCCTTGAGGGGAAAGGATGCTTCTCTGAAAGCGAAAAACTTCCAACGGGTCATCCCAAGATCAACAAGGAGAGTAAGTGAGGAAAGAGAAAAATCACTTCCCAGTGGAAACCTTTCTGCCTGATGTTTAGCAGTGATCGACTGGTACCTTTTCTCTTGTGAAAATAAAGGCTAGAGACACGTTCGCTGCACTTGTGATTACCTGAGCTTCGGCATGTTTCTGATTTCAGAAGATTTTTAGTTCTTTTAGAAATTCCACACACAAGCCACCACGGCTCCAAACAACAGAGCAGAGAAATTTGAAGGAGTCCTACCAAGGGGGAGGGGGTGGGCAAAACCAAAGCTTGAGCCTCATCTGTTTCTTTTTTGTTGTTGTTTTTTAAATAAAGCTGTAATTGGCCTGGTGCGATCTGATAAGTGTCTTATTATAAACTTGAACATCAACGGAAGAGAGATAAAAAAAGATGATGAAACTTGCAACTGAAAAACAGAAAGAAAGAAAGAAAGAAAGAAAGAAAGGGGTCTAAATGACTGGCAGTTCCCATTTCTTTACAAGTGTTACATTTCAGTCCCCTGCCACTACCACATGTTTCCTGTTCACAGATAATTTGTACAACATATTTTATCATTCAGTTTTAGACACAGTTGAAAGGCTTTTGCCTAAGGCTTGGAACACTTTGAAAATTGTATACCATTTGCAAGGCTTTCTTCTGCTTCACTGTGCAATTAGGTGACTGTCTTTCTACAGACGTCGAATTTATCATTTATGGGATTGTGAGTGTGTGTGTGTGTGTGTGTGCTTAAAACCAAGGTAAACTAAAAAATGAATGGGAGTAGTTTTCAGTAATCTACAGATGAGGGATTGAAGAAGCAAAACCAGATTTCAGCTCATTGAAGACCTGGAGTTTGCAAACAGCAAGCGGGTTTTCTCCCCTAAAGAAGCTGGGTTCTGGAAGGTGTTCATTCCAAATAGTGTTTACATATTTACTAGGTTCTGCATTCTCTACTAGTAGTTACATGGTGGTGTAATGATCTTAAAGAAACCCAGTCTCATTAATCTCTGGGAAAGCGACTGCAGAACATTTTGTTAAGCTTCCCCTGCCATCTTCTTTGCCCTGTCTCGCCTCAGTCTCGGAGTTTCCCTGTGAAGCACTAACGTGCTCAGAGCTTCCCCTGGTGGAAGTTGCTGGCAAAAGGTGTTCTAGCCAAGAAGGGAGAGTCTGGGACGTGCTCCCAGGAATGGGCTCCACGGAGTATTCCGTTGCCCAAGAACAGAGAGTACATAATGTGACTTGAGGTTCTGATTGAATTTCCTATGAGTTTCTATGTTTTACATAACCTGAATTTTAAAGTCAGATTTGATAAAAGATAACTTATTCCCATCATTATGCCACTTTGTATTTTTCCACTGAATAATGCAAACGAAAAGAGAGAGCGAAGGAGCCTAATTCCACCCTGCCAAGAAGAGGCTGACTTCCCTCTGAGGTTGAACTCCGCGTCTATCATTAAGCGGCAATGTGCTTCTCCTGTATTTTAAAAACACTGAAAAAAAAAAATGGTGGTAGAAGAGTCTGAACAGCATTTACTCTTTTGATGAGAAGATCTCCAGGCCTGCACATGCACATGCACTTTCAAGGGTTCTTTCTTTTCTTATTCGAAAAGCAAACTTCCCATACTAATTTCACGTGGAATGTGTTTCTCTCATTTCTGTTAGCCTATACATCCTAACTGTACCCGTGTATATGTTTTAGGTGATGAAGATTTCCAAGGCACGTTCTTGAGGAAGGCTTAGAGAACTGACAACAGTCGATTAATAAATGTGACCACTGTTGATAATTATGCAAAGGGTGACAGATTTGTAATTCATGTCTGTGTTGGGAAAGAAGCAACGGAATTTGAAATCTGTTTAGAAAATCTTCACCAGCCTACAACAAAACTTAGCCTTAAACAACGGGGGGAGGGAAGGGGAACAGGCTCTGTCCGGTACTGTTATTTGTTTCAGGAGACATTATCGGCCCAATAACACTGACTTTTTTGCAACAACTAATCATTAGATTTAAATAATTTTATAGTCTGGATCGCTCTGAATGCTAAGCAGGCTAGAAATGCCAGAAACGTGTTCTGATGTAAATCTATTTAAATAATTGCCTGAGTAATACACTTTCCACGATTATATACTTATTACAAGTACACACACACACACACACACACAATTATAGTCAAAGATTAAGTCTGCCTAACCATAATGACCCTGTGGATTCAGAAACAGAAGCTCATCCTCAGAGAGCTCCTAGGTCCCTGATTCCTACAGACTGTTTGACTCCCTTACTTCTTTCAAAAAAAAAAAGAAAAGAAAAGAAAAGAAAGGAAAAAAAAAAAAGAAAAAGAAAGATTAAGCATAATGTAAAATAAAGCCACTTAGAAAAGCCATCTTCTGTAAGTAAGAAGAAAGGATGATGAAAGCTGTACAGACGTTTTTTAGATTTATACATGTGCACAGAGCCAAGACCAAGGGGTTTGGGTCAGTCAGAATGTCATTGTGATAATAATTTATGGAAGGGCAGCCACCGACGGAAGTAGCAAAGACACCAACGCTGAAAGAGCCATCCTGAATAAAGTGTCACTTTCCTTTTGAAATCCACTGAGGATACTTTGCAATGACACAGACTTTTGGACCCAAGAAAAAAGGACAGTTTAATCATTTTACCAAAAGCCTGCTGTCCCGAGGGGGACCTGCCTGCTGGACATAAGGGGCTCAACACCGCTGCTTCTCAGCAGGGCTCACTCACTGCTCCTTCCAGTTTCTGGAAGACAGTGACACAATTCCTGAAGACGTGCTTTAACTTTCCTAATCAGATCAGCCTGTGGGGTTTGCAGGAGGAACTCTCTTCTAACCTGAAGAGATCATAAGGGACTCCACCATTCTCTCCTGGCTGTGTAGGAAGGGGGTTCTCTTTTTAAACTGTTGCTTCCTTAACATATGGCCCAAGTAAGAGCAAATCCTCAGAGATGAGAAAAGAGCCTATTTCAAAGATCTGATCATCCTATCAATATGGAGTTTGGAGAAAATTCAGGGTGGATTCAAAAATACCCTCCACCTAATAGGCAACTTCCCAGCTGCTGAGTTCATGGGCTTGCAGGCCACGAGGACCGGCCTTCCCAGGAGCAAAAGCACTGAATTCACATGCAAGAATTGTTCTGGAAATTGAGCCACCCTGGGCTGTGTTTAAAGAAGTAGGACTTTCAGGAATCTGAGTTGAACCTATTCTTGCCACTGACTTTCTCTATGACCTTGGGCAAAGCATTTAACCTGCAGGTGCCTCTGCTACAAGAGCACTGTGATTCTCAGCCTGAGATGCAATTTGAAAACAGAAAATCCATCTTAATTTTTCTTTCCTTTCCACCGTTTGATCTCATCATTGCAATGTGGTGGGCTGCTCTCCTGACCTGCCCCACGGCGTTATTAGGAGCCTTCGCTCCTCCCCCAGGGCTGACACAATGCACGCCTAGCTGGAAAGGGGCGCCCCTGATGCTGGGACACAGCCAGCTTGCTGCGCCACAGGCGACGTGTGCCCTGAGCTCCTCCATGGACTAGCCCACGCACCCCTCACCAGATCACCAAGCAACCGAACCGAAGGGCCCAAAGCCCGCTTACTTTGTGCCTTAGCTCTGCCTTTGCTGTTGGCACACACAGACCCATATATATCATCATACCTCCCGAGTGCAAGACAGCAGTAAAGCACACTGCTTAAAACCTCTTCTTGGCAGTGGGGCGGGGGGTTGCCTGGGTGGCTCAGTTGCTAAAAGTCTGCCTTCAGCTTGGGCCATGATCCCAGGGTCCTGGGATCAAGCCCCGCATCAGCGGGAATCCTGCTTCCCCTTCTCCCACCCCCCCAACCCCCGCTTGTGTTCCTCCTGTTGATGTCTCTCTCTGTCAAATAAATAAATAAATCTTTAAAAATAAAAATGAAAACCTCCTTTTGGGTGGGAACAGCTCTGAGTTCAAATCCTGCTGCCGCCCTTTACCAGGTATGAGACCTTCAAGGACCCCTGGAAACTCTCATGGTGTCTACTCTAGTTGGGGAAGAGGAATAGCCCCAACCTCTTATGTCCTGAGAATTAAAGGACACACATGGAAAGTGTCTGGCATTCACAGGTACTCAGTGGCTTCTGACTGTAAGTTTCCATTTCCCAAGGGCCCTTTTACACTCAGATCTCAACCCTGCAGGGTCACTGAGACCAGGACTCTCCATCTTCCCCTCTACAGATATGAAAATGCAGCAGTAATGCTGGAAAGAGAGAGCATGAGCCCTGGTCTCACGAGTCTCTGTTCAGAGCTCTTTCTCCCAAATGACATGCTACTGGCCCTGCCCTGCCTCAGGACTGGTGGGTGACACTTGGTATGTTCTCCACGCTCTACCCATACCCACGGTGGCATGTTTACCTGGGAGCCCAGGCTTCCATTTTATTTTTGCATTTAAGGTCCACGAGTCAATAAGCGTTTCTGTTTGGTTTGTTTCATTTGAGTTCAGTCAAACACACTAGGAGCAGTGATCCTGGCACGTGTACCAGACTGGAAGGTAAAAGATGAGAAAATGGTATGGCCAGTGCCAACAACTGGCCTAGGAGCCCACAGCTACTGATCAATGCAGGGAATCAAACCTAGGCCTGTCTAAATGCAGCCCAGTCACCAGTGTTTGTGTGAGTGGGAAGACAGACGATATCCTCAGACTCTAGATATTGACCGCCAAGTAGGGAAGAGTTATTCTCAAGGCCATAGAAGGACCCTCAGCCCTACCTGGCTTTATGAGCTGAGACTGTTGCGTGCATGAGAGAGATCTAGGTGACTAGGAGAAGGAGAGTGATCCAGGAAAGGTGTTATGAACAAGTTGATGGAGGCACCAAATAGTATGGGGGTGAAGAGTGGACAGAACTACCCACAGACAGTATTACTTGGTCAGAGGTTCTCAGACGTCGCATGCATCAGAATCACCTGGACGGCTTACAAGGACACAGAAGCAGCTGGCTCTAGAGTTATCTGCTCAAATGGTCTGGAGAGAGCCCAAGAATTTGCAACTCTAGCAAGTTCCTAGGTGATGCTGATTCCACTGGTCCAGGGACACACTTTGAGAGCCTCTGGCCTAGGGCATAAAGGTAATAGGAATGTACTCATGTGTTCCACAGGTAGAGAAATGAGAAAAGTCCCCGTCCCTACCTTTCTCTTAACGCCCCCTATTCCAGAAAAAGCCAGATGCCTCAGGTTTCCTTCTCTGACCTGAGAGTGAGGTGGGGAATTCCCAGCAGGACTGCTGCTCCAGAAGGAAGTCTTGGCATGACTTCTTTGAGTATGGCCTGAGGATACACCAGGCAATTCTCAGCTCTTGGGGGCACCACAGAACCCAGGCTCCCATCTTTAAATTATAATAAGGAATCCCTGCACTAACGGAACACACTTGCCTCAGCCTGTAATTCAGCAAGTGCAGAAGTCTTCTGAGTTACTGCAGGAAGTGGTACTTTGATACCACGTTGGTGCTCTGGGTGATAGACCACACCCTGCCAGAGATACAACCTGACTCCTGAGTCTCCAGGTTTTAGTGTATTTAACTCAGAGGCTTTTAAAACATTTGAAAATCCTTCTAAGAATGCTCCATAGCAATCAAATCTATTGATCTTACTGTCTTCCATTTCTGTTGCCTCGTTAAAGCCACACACATATTTTCCCTGTGTATTCTGCAACAATTGATTGGTTTAATAGTACTCAATTTGTGTGTCATTTTTGGAATGATTTTATACATCCACTACTTGGTTATATTAAATTCTACTTTTTTTTCCCCCTAAATCCAGATTGTCCCAGCTGAGAGAACTTAGAGAGCTATGAAAATTAACAGGTCTTTTCAAAGAAAGTCTTGATCTAATATCACCCTATCTGTCAATTCTCATTGGCTGTGTGACAAAAATAATCCATTTTTTCCTTTCCTTGAGGATTTCTTTTCTTTTTACTCTTGGGCTTTATAAAAAATGATTAATACGGTGACTGTTTCCTCATAGGAAATGCAATAACTCACACTGCATTATATAGAAAACAAAATAAAGAAATAGAAACATACAAAACTACACAATGCTTTAATAAATGTAGACCCCAGTGGCCCTTATGTTCCTCTGAATACTTCCCAAATCTCTGAAGTTCATTAGAGGTCATGTCCAATGGATTGCATTATTTTTTGTGCTATACCCTACATATCTTTAAATTCAGACTTGACACATTCAGTGTATTTTAAGCTGAGAGGAAATTCAAGCTCCACGTTTCCTCACACATTTTCTCGATATAATCACTGTAAGTGTAAGTTCATAGTGGATACTATTTACTGCTGAGAGGTCAACATTAATTGAATAATCATAAATACAAGCTTCCTGAGAATGCCTTTAAAATACCAAATCCAGAAGGGTGGTGGCATGGTTGAAAATTTCAAGTGCCAACCTAAGTCATGAATTTCAGACACAAATCTTGTATTTCTTGTCTGAATTCTATGTTTTGTCCTAGAAATTTCCCCCATATCTGGGGAAATATTGACACAATTCCAGGCAATAATGAGATACTGAAAGACAAAGCATGAGATTTTGTGGGTAGAGAAAGCACTAAGCATCAGATCTGCTTTGAGCTTGGTGTTTACCTTTCCCAGCTATGCCCAGGACAAGCCCTTCCAACTCTGAGCCACTGTCCTCACCTCCAAAATGGAAATCACATGAAAATAAATCTCACAGGGTTGTGATGTTGTTAAATAAACAAGGAAGTATATGCAAAGAGCTTTTAAGAAGAAAAGAAATTTGGGGATCCCTGGCTGGTTCAGTCAGTAGAGCATGAAACTCTTAATCTTGAGGCTGTAAGTTTGAGCCCCACATCGGGTACAGAGATTATTTAAATATGCCTGGAGAGCTCGGCCAGTTAAGCGTCTGCCTTCAGCTCAGGTCATGGTCCCAGGGTCCTGCTCAAAGGGGAGTCTGCTTATCCCTTTCCCTCTGTCTCCCCACCAGCTGTTCATGCTCTTTTGTGCTCTCTCTCTCTCTTTCAAATAAGTAAATAAAATCCTTAAAAAATAAAATAAATAAAATAAAATAATTTTTTTTGTTTTTTACAAAATATAAAGCAATTTATAAACATAACAGATTATCAGACTTGCCCACAATGCTGAAAATCTTTAGATATGCAACACACAAACTAATAGACACTACTTTGTTGGTTGGCCCAGGACAAAAATTCTAAGTATGAATTCCCACTTTTCCCTCGACCCTTTCCTCCTGCTAAATGGAGATCATCCCATCTTTGTGTCAAATGCACCATGTGTGCAAATACCTCACGATCATCTTTCACAGGAATTCTTTCCAAGTGAGAAAGCAAGTAATGGGGTCATGGGCTTTCTGAAGTAATACAACCCAGGCTGCCAGTGTGATTTTGATTAGCAAATTCTGTCCCCAGTTTTATTGTATGTGGGTAAGCTTCAGTGTATGATTTCATGCATTTTTTTTTTCTGAAGGAAAAAAGAAAGAAACTTAGCTATAGGTATTTTATACCTGTCCATAAGAAAAGACCCTGAAATTCACAAGGAGTCTTTTTAAGACAGCCTATTGCTAGTCCATGCTAGGCAATTAATCACAATGCAAATGACAAGCCATGAATTAACAGATAATGCAGCACGATCACTGCGGTCACAGGTTGTCATCATCCCTGTCACTCTGGTCATCCTCCTCGTCATCCCACCATCCATGGCCAAAGTAATAAAATGTGGGGGCATTCGTCTCTTCTGTTTCCATTCTTAAAAAATATCCAAGTCGGATGAGTATCAACCCCAGCCAAGCTGGATTTCAATCTATATTGAGAAAGGTTTCTACAGCTCTCTTTATCCTCTTCTACATTTTTTAAGTCCTGCACTCAGTTCTTAAGTCCAATAGCCTCACACAAAGAGAACACATACGAAGGTTTTCTACTCTGTCATTAAACTTCAGTGTTCTTGGTCTGTACACAGTACCTCACATTAATCCAGATGTTGCTTGTTTACTATAGAGCCTTAGTAATTCATGTTGGCATTAACAACACTCAGAAGTATAGGAATAAAAAAAACCTATTTTTTTCCAAGTAACATTGATTCAATCTTTAACAAACTCAGGTTGCTAACAACTCTAGCTACCCTAAAATTAGATCTCATCTGTAAATCATTAGGGTAGATTTTGGAGCAAAACCAGAAATTTTTGCAATACATTCTTCTTTGGCAGGAATCACTCTGCCTATAAGTTAATTCGGGTGGTATTGCCATCTAGTTATTTGTGGCTGGATTGTACATAGCAACAAGGGGAAAAATTCATATTACTTGGTGAATAAGAAATGTTCCATAGCACTTCTAGAATAACAAACTGGCTGATAAGTAAGCTGGTCTGAATTCCAAGTGTCCACAAAGGTCCGGGCATCAGCACACAGCTCCCTCTTTGTCTCATGTCTACATGACTTCTAAAAGCTTGCTCACAGGACGAATTTGGAAATGGAATTCAGTGGATCCAGTTACAAAAAAGTACATCTCTGGCACATAAACTATTTTGAGTACTAATTCCAACATGAGTGTTTTGGACACATACAGAGAAGTTCGAAAGAGCAAAGGATGCCATGAATTTCTCCAAAGCAAGAAGCTATTTGAACAGAATCTATCATACCCCCACACACGCATGCATGCACATATGTATGCGTACACAGATGTGCACACTCACATTCTAACACACTGGCACAGGCTGAAATTTTGGTCTATAACCCCTGTGGGTGAATTATAACTTGCTAATGCCTCCAAAACCAGGAGTGGGAGGAAGTGCTTTCTTGAGGTAGCCACTATGTGGAATGACAAGAGGCCCAAGCTTTGTGTTCTGAGAGGTCTGGCTTAGACATGAACTGTATATGGTCAAGTCCCCCAATATCTCTGATCCTCAATTCCTTCCTCTGTAAACTAGGGTTAAAACGCATGTTTCATAATGTTGGTATGAAGACTTCATGAGATTATGTTCAAGGAGCACCCGTATCATTAAGGGAAACCCAGCAAAGCCTGCAAAATGGCACACATGAGAGCCGAGCCAATTTCCCAAGGAAGAAAGAAGTTGAGAGAAGAAATAAAAGAATCCAACTCCATGTCATGTGAAAAACTCAACCGACAAGGCAAGGAGGCCCATCATAGCCCAGAGGTCTGAGTCTTCACCTTATTTCAAAACAACTGCTGACTTCTGTTTGCCAGAGAAATTTGCCATTTGCAATTCTACCAAACTGTGAGTCACATGCTACAGAAAGAAAAGAGATTTATTTATTTTTTTCATAGCATTCTTCTACAGACAGGGTGAACAGAACAACTTACCATCTTTAAACTAAAAAATGGAGTTATTCTACAAGATTCTTCTGTCTCCAGAAGTCTGAGTTAACAGAGAAGCCCCACCCTTGTCTCTCCATCCTTTACCCTCTGGTTCCCCATTATGTAGACAGAATTTTGGATCTACCAAAGAATTGGTAGAATCCAGCACAGTGAGCTTCCAACCTTCTTGCCACAGTCCTGTATCCCTCTTGTCTTCCAGACTGCTACCGTATTTTATTTCATTTGTAATAGAAGTGCTGTGGATTTATCTTAGAATTCCAGTCCTTTTTAATTCTTTATGCCATTGCTGGCCTTGTACTTACTGTTCTTCTTCTCACCTTTCAGTTTTTAAAATATTTAGTGGACATTGCAATTTCTCTATATACTTGCCGTAGTCCACCGTAAAACGAGCAGCGTACAATGGCAGTGATGTTGCCTGCTCTGATTCACTTCAAGGGACTGTTGGACGCTCATTATCACATTTTTAGGACATTGTGCAATTTAATCATGTTCAGAAAATTTCATTTTCTACATGCAATGTATGTCTTTTTGGTTTATCCATATTCTGTCATTTCATATGAAATTTGGGGGAGGAGGTGGAGGAGGAAATTTTGAAGGAAAAAAAAGAGAAGTTTTGCTACCTGGATTCCAACTCACTGGATTTGTAAAAAGATCAGCTTCCCAAAATTGATCAAGATTAATTAAGACTACATACATTCGAGGACAAATTTAATTTCTAACCATCCTCTTTTTAAACACTTGAGATGTAGTAGGTTCAAAAAGTGGGTCTGAGTGCAGAGTTCACATTGCTTCGATGTGGAGTCTAGTGTGACTTTTCCGATCTACATCTGTCCATGGCTTTAATAATTCAGATTATTCTGAGTTTGGGGCACCTGTGTTTGTGAAGGTTTTCTTTTGTTCAAAGGGATTTTCTGTGACCCGAGTCACTGGTTCTTCTTTTAACTGTGTCCTTCCAGCTCCACAAAGGAGATACCATATTTTTATTTATAAGGACTGCCTCACCATTTTTTGGGGGATAGTGGAGATAAATCATTTTATCTTAAAATTTTTCCCAATGTTTTACCATGATTGGGTCTGATGTCATCAGAAGCATTTCCCTAAAAAGTGCAAATATTTCACTGAAAATCATCTAAAATCCAATTGTACTGGGCTATTAATCCTGTTTAGGTTAAGACATTTTTAATTATCCATTTACTTTATTTCTCACAAAAGGACTTTAGGACCCTGATTTATCTCACAGAATCACTATTCCAGGTCACTGCTGCCCTGGTACTATTTAAAAGAATCCCCCATGAGATTAACTCTAAGACTTCTAAAAAAAAAAAAAAAGAAAAGAAAAGAAGGAAGGAAGAGAGAGAAGCAATGATTTACTTAGGAATTATGTCAATTGGCTAAATCTCCATGAAAGAGAGTAAGAATGAAGTATACATGAAAGAAAATGGTTCTTCCCCAGCGCTCTAACTTTCATGAAGGGTGCGGTCCCTAAACCCTCCCTGGCCTTTGCCCCCCCCACAGCCTGGAGGAGAATGAGTTACCTGCAGGGTAACTTCTCTTACAGGGGAGTGAGTTAACTTGGCTCAAGACTGTAGATGGGCCATTGGTATGGTTGGTCCTCTCCCTTTCTGGAGCCAAGTCCCCACCAGAAGCAATCATTCTCCCTGGCTCTTCCCTATCATTTGTTTTACAGGAGGAAAACCCCAGCAGCAACACAAGCAGCCTGTGACTGCTGGAGTTCTATAGTGGAAAACCCATTTTGCTGTACACCCAAGGCATGTTCTCCAGAATCAGCTTTATGACAAGAAAAGGAATCTAATTATAGACTCCATGAGACCCCTTTCCTTCATAATATGCTGCCCAGACCCAAAGCATGCACATATAATTTGTGTTCTTCCTCCTCTCTGTTCCCTATTGCCCAGCCAACCATCACACCTCAAGTTCGGACATGAAACACTTACCTGTAGTCACTTGGGGGTTTTAAATGGTCCCAGATTTTATAATATTTCCCAACATCTAACCTGTATTTCTCCCTTTACTGCTAGAGTATTGAATGAAGGTAAGGTAAGTAAAAAGCAGTGTTCTCAGCATAAAAAACATTTGACAAATTCACAATAATGAAACAATGATGATAATGTACTTTTACACTTGAGTTACCTGGGACTGTCAATGGATGAGCTGATCCAGATGGCTAAATAATTCTGGAAGCTGTTAAATAAATAAATAAATAAATAAATAAATAAATAAATAAATTCAGCCAAGGAAATTTAAAGATCTAACTGGCTTTATTGAACAATCCATGTATCAGGCAGCATCTCATCTAGAATATAAAAGGAACTCTGCTAAGCTGTAGAAAAGGAAAGGATTGTAAAGGTGGAAAGGGGCCAGAGAAAGAAAATTATTGGCAAAGGATTCATTGTTTCAGGAAAGATGGCTTTCCCAAGAGGAACCAAGGGGTCTATAAGATAGGTTACCTCACTAGCGCTGACTAGGTAATTCCATGTTAACTGGTGAAAGTTTACATTTCTGGGGGTGGGGTCAGGGTTGAAACTGCAGTTAGTTGAGGTATTAAGTCTTGGGTTTACTGACATGGGGTTTAGCATAAGTGACTCCTTTTTGGCCTGCTGTCAGTCTCCTTTTTAATAAAGTCAGTAGAAAACCTAACAGCAGAAAGCCAGAGTTCAGATCCTGGCTCATGTTTTTTCACCTGAGGGATTTTATAGAAACTATGCCTCTCTTTAAGACATTCAATTAATATTCAAATGGGGAAAACAGCGAGCCTATTTTAAAGATCTACTGAACTAGTAAAGATGAAAGGATGTGTTACTATGAGTAGTATTCTAAATACTTGAGAATTAATACCTCAAATGATAAGTAGTATTCTAAATACTTGAGAATTAATTCCCCAAATTAATAAAACTTTATTTCATTATAATTTAAATTCTATTAAAAATAAATTGACAAATTTTTAATTTTTCTCATTATAAAACAAGTACATAGAGGAAATTTAGCAAGAGAGAAAAAATTAAAATCTCTCATAAATTCCACTATTCAGAAATGTACTCTTAACATGGCAGCATCATTTTATCTGATTGTTTTAAATGTATGGGGCATCATATACAGTTTTTATCTGGCTTATGTTTAGCTAACCCAGTGGTTCTCAACTGGAAATGCTTTTTGCCTTCCCCTCCGCAGGGTGACATTTAGCAATGTCTAAAGCTATTTTCTTTGTTCTGTGAATGTGGGTAGGGACTCATTACTGATATCTAGTGTATAAAAGCAAGAGATGTTGCTAAACATCCTATAATGCACAAAACAGTCCCTTGAAATGAAGCACTGCTAAGCCCAAAATGTCAACAATGCCAAGTTTGAGAAACCCTGGTCTACCTTCATAACCCAAAGCATCAGGGAAGTTTTCCCTCCCCAAAACAGCCACTATTATTTGCTGCTGCACAAAAACACCACAGAATGTACAACATTTAGAAAACTGAATGACAAAGATACCTGTGAGTCCCCAGCGGCCATCTGATCTCCATTGTTCAACTCCAAATCCATAACATCAATACAACATCATACAAGCATCACTGCAAAAGAAATACAAAAACCATCATCCACCAGGCTGCACATCTGTTTAACTACTTTGTGTAAGTAGTTCTTCAACATAATCCTCCAAATATCTAATTCTATAAGATTTTTATCTTGACATTTTCATCTTGTTATACGAAATTTCTAGGAATAGATTTGACATTATTTTCTCTGACAATTTATTCAAACTAAACAAATAACCAATCTCCACTTCTATCTCTCAGATCCTTTTGTCCATCTTTCCCTCCCCAAGTCCTGAGCCACCATCCACTTGGGCACCCTATTTTCATATCCTGCTTTTCCATTAAACTGGAAATCCTGATTGGGGGGGCATCAACCTTTATTTCAAACTATGTGAAGACTAGGAATTAGAAGACCTGAATCCAGTTTTCTTTCTTACTTAATTTCACATCTCATTTGCTCGGATATAAAATAGTTGAATTCCAAGAATCACCCTGATGCCCCCAAAGCACTGCTACAAAGTTCAAATGAAAAAAATGTGCCTTGAGGGGCACCTGGGTGGCTCAGTGGATTAAGCCGCTGCCTTCGGCTCAGGTCATGATCTCAGGGTCCTGGGATCGAGTCCCGCATCGGGCTCTCTGCTCAGCGGGGAGCCTGCTTCCCTCTCTCTCTCTCTCTGGCTGCCTCTCTGTCTACTTGTGATTTCTCTCTATCAAATAAATAAATCTAAAAAAAAATGTGCCTTGAGTTCTTGGATAATTTTGAGCCAGCAGATGCAAAATAATCAAAAGTGAAAACAGTAGATTTGCAATAGTCAGCACCTAAAATGGCCCTGATGGTCTGCATGCCCAGTTCTCGTGCTCTCATGTGATTCCCTCCCTTGGAGTGTGGGGCTAAACATATGCAATCAAGTCTAATGATCAGAATATGGCAGGAGACATGGGACATCGCTTTTAAGACATCATTATAAAAACGCAGTGGCTTTGGTCTTGGATGCTTTCTTGGGTTCCTCACTCTGGGGAAGACAGTTGCTATGTGAAGTAGCCTTAGGAGAACATCCGCATGAGTGAGTCAGGGCCCTCCAGCAGCTGTGTGGGTGAGCTTGGAAGCAGAGCCTCCACCACTGGAGCCTGGAGACCAGTGTAGCCCTCGCCAACACCTTTGATTACCCCTAGAAAGAAATCCCAAGCCAGAACAATGGAGCTAATCCATTCCCGGATTCCTGACCCACTAGGAAATAATAAATGTAAGTTGTTCCCAAATGCTAAGTTTTCGTGTTATTTATTCAAGTGCCAGGTGAAAGTCTCATAGCATTCCTCAGCATACTGATGACTTCTGATGGTTTTGACCAATCTCTGCTGGAGGCTTAGTTGCCTCCTACTTTCAGCTCTTGTGACAATGCCCTTACTCCAGCCCATAGTCTTCTCTTTTCACCCTGGAGTCACAGAGAGAAGTATGGTCACTGACTCTGTGGAAGCAGCAAACCTTTGGGGAAGATGTACCTCCATAGCGAATTTGGTGGGAACTTCAAGTTTCAGATGAATTCAGAATTCATGTTCGTTTGTCGCTCTCTTAGAGCTCTCCATTCCAGATTATAAAAAGTGAAAAAGAGAAAGCTGGGGGAGAAAAAAAAAAGTGAAGACTTAAATAAGCCTTCCTATTCAAATATCAAATTTTTTTCTTAAAAAATTGCTATATAATCCAATGAATACCATTATTTTTAGGAAAGTTATACATAGAACCTATGAGTATCTTTGGCATATCTTCTTTTTCACGATGTTTGGAGACAAAATTGTTTAACAATGTAGTTAACTAAGCACCTTCATTTCTGTGGATTATATTTCAAAGTATTTGACTTCTCTTTGTCTGTATTAAACAGATCCATACAATAAGGTGTAACCATGCAAGCCTTTATGTGGACATTACTCATAATACATAGAGTCAATTTAGTCCAGTACCTGTTTTTTGTCTCTGTTCCTCACTTGCTAAGTCACCCCATGGATTAGTCTTTATTTTAAACAATTTTTATGCCTTGTGTCTTTGGAAATGCCATGAATTCTCAATTATCTGTGGACTATTTAAACTATTTAGTGGACTGTATGAAGAATTTAAAATTTCTTGGAGTGTCTGCATCTCTTCAGCCTGTTCTCAATCAGCTCCCTTCCTCTACCTGGTAATTTTGTTACCTGTGAGTAAACACATCTTCATTTTTATATGAGTCACCATAAAATAACAGAAGGAGTGCTTATTATCTTATTTAGTATATTCCCTGTGGGGGGGAAATATACAAATACCTCTTCAATGTCGGCTCTGTGGGTAGACCCCGTTATTAATTCAGCTAATCAAGTTATTTATTTTTTATTACTATGTTCAATTAGCCAACATATAGTACATCATTAGTTTTTGTTTGTTTGTTTGTTTGTTTGTTTTAATCAAGTTTTAAATGCATTTCTTTTCTTTCCCACATCTGTGCCAAGGTTCATGGAAAAAGAAATAGAGAAGTTATTTATGGAGTTTGTATTGGTAGCACTTTTGCCCTCAATTTACAATTGTGGCAGAGAGATCGTTGTGATATGAATTTGAACATGAGTGAAAATAAGACAGACCTAAGGACTCAGGAGCAGAGATACAGAGCGGTGATTTTTTTTTTTTTTTCCAAGTCCTATACCAAATTCACTGACTTATGTCACTGGAGATCTGATTGCTGTATCATAATATTGAACAGGAGAAAAAGGTAAGTCGTTTGGTACTCCTGAACAGAACAGAAGGCAGCTCATTTCCTACCAGCATGGAACTTCTGAAAATTTCAACAATAATGTATATTTGATGAAAGAGACGGGATTTCGGCCTTTATGCAACTCTGTATTAACATAACACGTTTGGTACCGTGCCTGTATACTTCAATGATAAATGGCATCCATTCAGCTTTTCCAAATGCAGAAGGAAGGATAATTAAAACAACCATCTTATCTCAGAGATGTGTGAAGATTAATAAAATGATTTCCGTAAAGGTCCCTGAGCTTTTGGAAAGAAGAATAGACCATACAACGTATTACTATGTAGTTTAATTTGTAGTTATGTGAGGTAGTTTATAAGCACTTTACATCAAATGAAAAACATAATTAGTGCTACATTAATGCTTCAAAGGTCATTTTATATACAAGGCAATAAACGTAAAATTTGAGGATTTAATCATGAATTAATTTATTGCACAGCATATGTTGTGTATATTAAGAGATAGGTTTTAGAATTTAATTAATAATTTAAAAAATGATAAAATAAGAACCCTGCAGGTAAGCTACTTGGTTTTCTTCAACTCACAACTAGATGAAAACACTTTGAAGAATCCTTTACTGCTCTCTAGGTCTGTGTGAATTCCAAATTAAGGACAGGCTTCAGCAGACAATAGAGTCAAATTTGGGAGAGAACTTGCTTCAACTTTTAATCTAGTTGCAGTGGACCAGTTGGATTGAATTGGATTGTCTTGGAGAGAAGGTGGAAGTGAATAGATCAGATTGGTCTGATGCAGTGGTTCACACAAGTAATAGGGCCTGGAATTGGATGATGATGGTGAAATGGAAAGCAGGGACAAGAAGAAGATATATTATTAAAGAATAGCCAGCCAGGTCTTTCAACTTATAGCACAGAAGAAGCTGTCCTTTTGTTGTAGAGACACTGGAGTATGGAGGTCTGGGTCTGGAACAAGTCTGTCTTAGTACATTGGGGCTGCTATAACAAAACACCACAGATGATTGCCTTATAAACAGCAAACATGTCTTTCTCACAGCTGGGGAGACTAAGAAGTCCAGAATGGTGGAGCCGACAGATTTGGTATTTAGCAAGGACTTCCTCATTCATGAATGGGGCCTTCTTGCTGTGACCTCAATATGGTGGAAGGGCTTAGGGAGATCTGCAGGGCTTTTTTATAATAGTACTAATAGTATCCACGGTCTCCACCCACATGCCTCCCTAAAAACCTCACCTCCTAATACCATCATAGTGGACATTGGGCTTCAATATATGCATTTTGGGGATGGGACATTCAACCACAGTAATTCAACCCCTGGCCCCCACAAATTCATATTCTTCCATGTCAGTAGCTCAAAAACCTAAATCCAAAGTCTCATCAAAATAAGACATAGGTGAGGGGTGCCTGGGTGGCTCAGTGGTTTAAGCCGCTGTCTTTGGCTCAGGTCATGATCTCAGGGTCCTGGGATTGAGTCCCGTATCAGGCTATCTGCTCAGCAGGGAGTCTGCTTCCCTCTCTCTCTCTCTGCCTGCCTCTCCATCTACTTGTGATTTCTCTCTGTCAAATAAATAAATAAAATCTTAAAAAAAAAAATAAGACATAGGTGAGACTCTACTTGTGAACCTATGGAATCCAACATGTTTTGTGCTTCCAAAATACAATGGTGGGGCAGGCACAAGAGAGATATTCTCATTCTAAAGGAAAGAAACAGAAAAGAAAAATGAGTAACTGGTTCAAGGTAAGTCCAATACCTACAGGCCAAACATGAAACCCAAGTCTCAAGAACAGTCCTCTTTGGTTCAATGCGCACCCTATTGACCCACTAGTGTGGGAGTTGGGTCACCAAGTCTCAAGGAACTTCTGCCCCTGTGACTCTGCTGAAAGCAGCCCACCCAGCCACACTCGAGAATTATAGTGCCTACATCTCTCCCAGGCAAGAAGCACATGCCTTGACTCTACAGATCTAGGTGGGGTTGGCCCTGTCTTCCAGTTGGCTAGGCTTTGTTTTAGTGGAGGCTCTCTGCAGTAGCCCTACACCCACAGTAGCCCTCTCAGCCTAGCTGGCATACCTGCCAGTTGGGGCAGCCTTGGGTGGTTCCAGCTTGCTCCATCTTTTATCCTTGTGCTTTGCTGGACTCAATGCATGCCACCCTGGGGGCCTGCTGAAGTCACACGTGGGGCAACTATGGAACATGTCTCTGGAACCCAGGAAGCAGAGTCCACAATGTGAGGAGCCGCCCCAAAGAGGCAGCTTCCCCTTTGAAATTATTCTGACCCCCCCAGGCCCTTGGACTCTAGCCTGAGATGGGAGAGGCAGCTCCTGATCTCTGAATTGCCTTGGGGGTCATTCTTCCATTGTCTTGGACCACAGTGGTTGGTCCTGGTTTGTTTAGATGGCTGACCATTCTCCATATTGTTTTATCTAGCTGCTATTGAGATGGCTAGGCCATACTCAGATCCTTATTAAATTTGGCCACACCCTTTCTGTACTTTCCAAAGCAAGCTTTTTGTCCTACCTTTCAATACGGTTCAGTTGAGAATTTTCAAACTTACATTCTGCTTCCTTTTTGATGAACGATTCCATCTTTAAATCATTTCTCTCTTGTCACATTTTACTATAGGCATTCAAGAGAATCCAAGTTGTACTTTCAACAGTTTGCTCAAATATCTTCTCAGATAAATTCCCAATTTTATTGCTCACAAGTTCTGCTTTCCACAAAATACTAGGATATGAACATAATTCAGCCAAGTTCCTTACCACTTTTTAATAAGGATTACCTTTTCTTCAACTCTTCAACTTTCAGTAACACTTTCCTCATTTCTGTCTACAGTCTCATCAGAATGGCATGTGCAATCAATATTCTCCAACATTTCATTCAAGACCACATAGGTTTTCTCCAAGAACATTGCAGCTTTTTCTAGCATTGCCTCCAAACTGTCCTAACTTCTAGGCATTATCCAATTGTAAATTCCAACTGCTTCTATATTTTTAGGTATGTTTGACAGCAGTACCCCTACATCTCAATACCAGTTTTCTATATTAGGGTTCTCCAGAAAAACAAAAGCAATGATAGATGATAGATAGATACATGCATACATACGATGATACATACATACATACATACATACATACAAAGTTTCAAGGAAATTTATTATAAGGAATTGGCTCACATGGTTAGAGGCTGAGATATCCTACAATCAGCAGTCTGCAAGTTGGAGAACCAGGGAAACCAGTAGTATAATTCAGTCCAAGGCCAAAGGTGTGAGGATTAGGTTGCTGATGGTATAAGCTAGGATCTGAGTTTGGAGGACTGAGAGTTCATGTCTGAGGGCTGGGGAAGATATAAGTATCAATTCCAACAGAAAGTGAATATACTAGTCCTGTCTTTGACTTTTCATTCCTTCCAGGCCCTCAAGAGATTGTATGATACTCACCCATATTGGGGAGGCCCATCTGCTTTACTTAGTTTACCAATGCCAATGTTAATTCCTTCATGAGATAGCCTGAAATACACTCCCAACAATGATGCTTTACCAGGTATCTCAGTATCTCTTACCCAGTCAGGTTGACACAAGTGCTATTTAAAAGAACTTTCTGTAATGATGAGAATGTTCTATATTTGCACTCCAATATGGTAGCCACCAGGCACATGTGGCTATCGAACCTTTGAAATGTACTATTGTACCTAAGGGGGGATGAACTTTAATATTTCATTTTAATTTATCTAAGCTTAAAATTTAAAAGTTCCTGTGGCTAATGGTGATCATATTAGTCAGTGAAAATCAGGAATACATTAATAGCATCAGAAGTGCCATTAGTTGTAATAGAAAAGCCAGGGCCAAAAGTTTGCTTGAGAACTGGTAGGGAGCACAGAGAGCTCATGAGTATATCACAGAAGAAAAAAAAATATTGTAATAACACATGGTGGAAAAGTAGGATAAGAGCTACAAATAAGTCTTTAAAAAAATATGTAGGGAAGAGTCAAGATGGCAGAGGAATAGCAGACTGAGATGATATCAGGTCATAAGAGTTCAGCTAGATAGTTATCAAACCATTCTGAACACCTACAGACCCTACAGGAGATTGAAGAGAAGAAAAACAGCAACTCTAGAAACAGAAAATCGACCACTTTCTGAAATGTAGGACATGCGGAGAAGTGAATCTGAAGAGATGGGAAGATAGACCATGGAGAGAGGGGTGGCTCCCCGCAAGTGGTGGAGTAGTAGAGCACAAAATCCAAACTTTTAAAAGTCTGTTCCAATGAGGGACATGGCTCCAGAGGCTAAGCGGAGATCTAGACCTCGCGGGGACAGTGTGGTCTCAGGTCCCGCAGGGTCACAGAAGGATCAGGGGTATTGGAGTGTAGAAGAGCTAGCTCACAAGTATCAGGGCGGGGAAGCGGCTGCAGAGACAGAGCCAAGGAGTGAGTTCTCAGCTCAGGGTTACCTTAAGCTGTGATCTGCAGCACAGTTGGACCACTGCTCTTTGAGCAGGGACCCCACAAGTGGCAGATCTGGGGATACCCACCTCCATCCACCAAAAGAGCAGAGCGGCAGGATCTGCCAGGTTTGGAGACTCCAAATGGTGCTGTGTGCCAGAAACAGAAATATTTGGTCACAGACCAGGTGAACTCAGAGCACACCCAGAGACCAAGGAGCAGCGATTGACTCATTTCCTCTGCTAGCACACTGAGGAGTGGGGCCCGAGCTCTTGGCTCCTCTCAGCTGGAGATTGGAAAGCCGCCATTTTCATTCCTGTCCTCCAGAGTTCTACAGAAAGTGTTCAGGGAAAAAAAAGCTACCAAGAGTGAACCTGAGCAGATTACTTAGCCCAGCTCCTGGCAAGGGTGGCACAATTCCACCTCAGGCAAAGATATTTGAGATTCATGGCAATAGGCCCCTCGCCCAGAAGATCATCAAGAACATCCAGCCAAGACCAACCTCACTGATCAAGGACAACAGAGGAATTTCAAAGGAGGGGAAAGCAAAGCATGGGATTCATGGCTTTCTCCCCATGATTCTTTGGTCTTGCAAAGTTAATTAAATTTTTTTAATTTTATTTTTTCTTATTCTATTTTTTTTAACTTTTCATCTTTCCTCTCTTAACGTTTTTTAACTAGTTTATCTTAACAGTACCTTTCTTTTAAAAAAAAATCTTTTTAAACCTTCATTATTATAGTCATCTTTTATCGCTCATTGTTTCTAACTTGATTTTTTTGTATACATACAGGGTTTTTTTCTTCTAAAAAATTTTGGGATAGAATTTCTTCTAATAGATCAAAATACACCCTAAATCTAGCACAGAGCTTTGTTTTGGTCTCCAGCCTGAGCAAATTCTCTCCACTTTTTTTTTTTTTCTACCAACTTATCTTATCAATTCCTTTTTTAGAATTTTTTTTAATTTTCATCTTTACAGTCATAGTCTATCCCTTCATTGTGTTTACCCTTATTTTGATATATATACAAGTTTTTCTTTCTTTAAAATTTTAAGAGGTAGTTTCTTCTAAGAGACCAAAATACACCCAAAATCAAGTAGGTGGCTCTGTTCTATTCACCAGTCTAATAAATATATATATTTTAATTTTTAAAAAATTTTTAGACTTCTTTTTACCCCCTATCCTCTCCCCCCAATTTGGGGTCTATTCTGATTTGGTTAGCGTACATTATTCTGGGGTCTTTGACATCCTTTTAGTATTTTATTCTCTCATTCATATATTCTTATCTGGATAAAATGACAAGATGGAAAAACTCACCATTAAAAAAAAAAAGGACAAGAGGCAGTACTGAAGGCTAGGGACCTAATCAATATGGACATTGGTAATATGTCAGATCTAGAGTTCAGAATAATGATTTTCAAGGTGCTGGATGGGCTCTAAAAAGGCATGGAAGATATTAGAAAAACACTGTCTGGAGAAATAAAAACCCTTTCTCAAGAAATAAGAGAACTAAAGTCTAACCAAGCTGAAATCAAAAAAAGCTATTAATGAGGTACAATAAAAAATGGAGGCTCTTACTGCTAGGATAAATGAGGCAGAAGAGATAATAAATGATATAGAAGACCAAATGATGGAGAATAAAGAAGCTGAGCAAAAGAGAGACAAACAACTACTGGACCACGAGGGGAGAATTCCAGAGATAAGAGATATCATAAGACAAACAATATTAGAATAATTGGGATTCCAGAAGAAGAAGAGAGAGGGGAGTAGAAGGTATATTGGAGAGGATTATTGTAGAGAATTTCCCTAATATGGCAAGGGGAACAAGCATCAAAATCCAGGAGGTGCAGAGAACCCCCCTCAAAATCAACAAGAATAGGTCTGCACCCCCATCATCTAATAGTAAAACTTACAAGTCTTAGTGACAAAGAGAAAATCCTGAAAGCAACCCAGGACAAGAAATCTGTAACATACAATGGTAAAAATATTAGATGAGCAGCAGACTTATCCACAGAGACTGGGCAGGACAGAAAGAAGTGGCATGATATATTCAAAGCACTAAATGAGAAAAACATGCAGCCAAGAATACTATATTCAGCTATGCTATCATTAAAAATAGAAGGAGAGATAAAAAGCTTCCAGGACAAACAAAAACTGAAAGAATTTGCAAACACCAAACCTGCTCTACAGGAAATATTAAAAGGGGTCCTCTAAGCAAAGAGAGAGCCTTAAAATAGTAGACCAGAAAGGAACAGAGACAATATACAATAACAGTCACCTTATAGGCCATACAATGGCACGAAATTCACATCGTTCAATAGTTACCCTGAATGTAAATGGGCTAAATGCCCCAATCAAAAGACACAGGGTATCAAAATGGATTTAAAAACCAAAATCCATCAAAATTCTGGCTATAAGAAACTTATTTTAGAGCCAAAGACACCTCCAGATTTAAAGTGAGAGGGTGGAAAACAATTTACCATGCTAATGGATATCAAAAGAAAGCTGGGGTGGCAATCCTTATATCAGATAAATTAGATTTTGAGCCAAAGACTATAATAAGAGATGCAGAAGGACACTATATCATAGTCAAAGAGTCTGTCCAACAAGAACATCTAACAATTTTAAATATCTATGCCCCTAACATGGGAGCAGCCAACTATATAAAGCAATTAATAACAAAATCAAAGAAACACAAAGACAATAATACAATAGTAGTAGGAGACAACCCCCTCACTGAAATGGACAGATCATCCAAACTAAAGATCAACAAGGAAATAAAGACCTTAAATGACACACTGGACCAGATGGGCATCACAGAGGTATTTAGAACATTTCATCCCAAAGCAGCAGAATACACATTCTTCTCTAGTGCACATGGAACATTCTCCAGAATAGATCACATCCTGGGTCACAAATCAGGTCTCAACCAATACCAAAAGATTGGGATCATTCCCTGCATATTTTCAGACCACAGGGCTCTGAAGCTAGAACTCAACCACAAGAGGAAAGTTGGAAAGAACCCAAATACATGGACGCTAAAGAGCATCCTACTAAAGAATGAATCGGTCAACCAGAAAGTTAAAGAAGAATTGAAAAAATTCATGGAAACAAATTATAATGAAAACACAACTCTTCAAAATCTATGGGACATAGAAAAGGCAGTCCTGAGAGGAAAATATATAGAAATACAAGCCTTTCTCAAAAAGACAAGAAAGGTCTCAAATATACAACCTAACCCTACACCTAAAGGAGCTGAAGAAAGAACAGCAAAAAAAAAAAAAAAAAAAAAAAAAGCCTAAACCCAGCTGGAGAAAAGAAATAATAAAGATCACGGTCACCTGAGTGGCTCAGTGGGTTAAAAACTCTGCCTTCAGCTCAGGTCATAATCCCAGGGTCCTGGGATCAAGCCCCACATCGGGCTCTCTGCTCAGCTGGGAGCCTGCTTCCTCCTCTTTCTCTTTCTCTGCCTGCCTCTCCACCTATTTGAAATCTCTGTCTGTCAAATAAATAAATAAAATCTTAAAAAAAAAAATAAAGATCAGAGCAGAAATCAATGAAACAGAAACAAACAAACAAACAAAACAATAGAACAAATCAACAAAACTAGGAGCTGGTTCTTTGAAAGAATTAATAAGATTAATAAACACCTAGACAGGCTTATCAAAAAGAAAAGAGAAAGGACAAAAATTAATAAAATCATGAATGAAAGAGGAGAGATCACAAGCAACACCAAAGAAATACAAACAATTATAAAAACATATTATGAGCAACTATATGCCAGTAAATTTGACAATCTGGAATAAATGGATGGATACCTAGAGATGTATAAACTACCAAAACTGAACCAGAAAGAAATGGAAAACCTGAACAGACCCATAACCAGTAAGGAGATTGAAGCAGTCATCAAAAATCCGCCAACAAACAAGGGCCCAGGGAGATGGCTTCCCAGGGGAATTCTACCAAACATTTAAAGAAGAATTAATGCCTAGTCTCCTGAAACTGTTCCAAAAAATAGAACTGGAAGAAAAACTTCCAAACTCATTTTATGAGGCCAGCATTACCTTGATCCCAAAACCAGACAAAGACCCCATCAAAAAAGAAAATTACAGACCAATATCCTTGATGAACACAGATGCAAAATTCCTCACCAAAATACTAGTCAATAGGATTCAACAGTACATTAAAAGGATTATTCATCACGACCAAGTAGGATTCATTCCAGGGCTGCAAGTTTGGTCAACATCCGCAAATCAATCAATGTGACACAGTACATTAATAAAAGAAAGAACAAGAACCATAAGATACTCTCAATAGATGCTGAAAAAGCATTTGACAAAGTACAGCATCCTTTCTGGATCAAAACTCTTCAAAGTGTAGGGATGAGGGTACATACCTCAATATCATCAAAGCCATCTATGAAAAACCCACAGTGAATATCATTCTCAATGGAGAAAAACAGAGCTTTTTCGCTAAAGTCAAGAACATGGAAGGGATGTCCATTATCACCACTGCTATTCAACATAGTACTAGAAGTCCTAGCCTCAGCAATCAGACAGCAAAAAGAAATTAAAGGCATCCAAACTGGCAAAGAAGAAGTGAAACTATCACTCTTTGCAGATGATATGATACTTATGTGGAAAACCCAAAAGACTCCACTCCAAATCTGCTAGAACTTTTACAGGAATTCAGTAATGTGTCAGGATATAAAATCAATGCACAGAAATCAGTTGTACTTCTACACACCAATAGAAGAAAAAGAAATTAAGGAGTTGATCCCATTTACAATTGCCTCCAAAACCATAAGATACCTAGGAATAAACCAACCAAAGAGGCAAAGAATCTGTACTCAGAAAACTATAAAGTACTCATGAAAGAAATTGAGGAAGACACGAAGAAATGGAAAAATGTTCCATGCTCCTGGATTAGAAGAACAAATATTATGGAACTAGAGCATATCATGCTTAGTGAAATAAGTCAAGCAGAGAAAGACAACTATCATATGATCTCCCTGATATGAGGAAGTGGTGATGCAACATGGGGGCTTAAGTGGGTAGGAGAAGAATCAATGAAACAAGATGGGATTGGGAGGGAGACAAATCATAAGTGACTCTTAATCTCACAAAACAAACTGAGGGTTGCTGGGGGGAGGGGGTTTGGGAGAAGGGGGTGGGATTATGGACATTGGGGAGGGTATGTGCTTTGGTGAGTGCTGTGAAGTGTGTAAATCTGGTGATTCACAGACCTGTACCCCTGAGGATAAAAATATATGTTTATTTTAAAAAAGAAGAAGAAGAACAAATATTGTGAAAATGTCTATGCTACCTAAAGTAATCTACACATTTAATGCAATCCCTATCAAAATACTATCCATTTTTTTTTTCAAAGATATGGAACAAATAATCCTAAAATTTATATGGAACCAGAAAAGACCCTGAATAGCCAGAGGAATGTTGAAAAAGAAAGTGAAGGTTGGTGGCATCACAACTCCAGACTTCAAGCTCTATTACAAAGCTGTCATCATCAAGAGAGTATGGTACTGGCACAAAAACAGACATATAGATCAATGGAACCAAAGAAAAAGCCCAGAAATGGATCCTCAACTCTATGGTCAACTGATCTTTGACAAAGTAGGAAAGAATGTCTAATGGAAAAAAGAGAGCCTCTTCAACAAATTGTGTTGGGGAAATTGGACAGCCACATGCAGAAAAATGAAACTGGACCATTTCCTTACACAAACAAAACTAGACTCCAAATGGATGAAAGGCCTTAATGTGAGAAAGGAATCCATCACAATCCTTGAGGAAAACACAGGCAACTCACCCGCAGCAACTTCTTCCTAGAAACATCACCAAAGGCAAGGGAAACAAGGGCAAAAATGAACTATTGGGACTTCATCAAGATCAAAAGCTTTTGCATGGCAAAGGAAACAGTCAACATAACCAAAAGACAATGGACAGAATGGAAGAAGATATTTGCAAACAACATATCAGATAAAGGGCTAGTATCCAAAATCTATAAAGAACTTATCAAATTCAAAACTCAAAGAACATTGGGGCGCCTGGGTGGCTCAGTGGGTTAAGCCGCTGCCTTCGGCTCAGGTCATGATTTCAGGGTCCTGGGATCGAGTCCCGCATCGGGCTCTCTGCTCAGCAGGGAGCCTGCTTCCTCCTCTCTCTCTCTGCCTGCCTCTCTGCCTACTTGTAATCTCTCTGTCAAATAAATAAATAAAATCTTAAAAAAAAAAACTCAAAGAACAAATAATCCAATCAAGATATAAGCAGAGGACATGAACAGACATTTCTGCAAAGAAGACATCCAAATGACCAACAGACACATGAAAAAGTGCTCCACATCACTCGGCATCAGGGAAATACAAATCAAAACCACAATGAGATACCACCTCACACCAGTCAGAATGGCTAAAATTAACAAGTCAGGAAACAACAGATGTTGGCAAGGATGCGGAGAAAGGGGAACCCTCCACTGTTGGTAGGATTGCAAGCTGGTGCAACCACTCTGGAAAACAGCATGGAGGTTCCTCAAAAAGTTGAAAATAGAGCTACCCTATAACCCAGCAATAGCACTACTGGGTATTTACCCAAAAGATGCAAATGTAGTGATCCGAAGGGGCACATGCACCCGAATGTTTATAGCAGCAATGTCCACAATAGCCAAACTGTGGAAAGAACCTAGATGTCCATCAACAGATGAATGTATAAAGAAGAGGTGGGATATACATGCAGCCATCAAAAGAAATGAAATCTTGCCATTTGCAATGACATGGATGGAACTAGAGTGTAGTATGCTGAGCCAAATAAGTCAATCAAAGAAAGGCAATTCTCATATGATCTCCCTGATATGAGGAATTTGAGAAGCAAAGTGGGGGGTTTGGGGAGTAGGAAAGGATAAAATGAAACAAGATGGGATCAGGAGGGAGACAAACTACAAGAGACTCTTAATCTCACAAAATAAACTGAGGGTTGCTGGGGGTGGGGGGTGGGGCTTAGGGAGAGGGTGGTTGTGTTATGGACATTGGAGAAGGTATATGCTGTGGAGAGTGCTGTGAAGTAAGCCTGATGATTCACAGACCTGAACCCCTGGGGCTAATAATACATTATATGTTAATAAAAATATATATGTGAAATCCCCATTCTTCTTAGTGTCCTTCAGGATTCACTGTTTGCAGACTCTTTTTCTCTGTATGTGCCATTCCTCTGGCATATCTTCCATTCAGACCACCTATTAACAGCCAAACATATTATCCCAGAGGTCATGTGAGGGAGGAAGAAATTTAGATATTTTCAAAGCAAGCAGATACTAAAACATCCGGTGCAGGATTTCTTGAAGTGAGTCTATTTCACCTTCTTTAGGTCCTCATACCAATATTTATTAAAGGCACATGACTTTGCTATGCAAGCCCCAAGGATACCGTGATACAATCAGAGAAGATATATGGAATAAAATTCAGAGAACAGTAATAAAGGTTTTTCAAAATTGCAATAATAACTCATAAAGGGACAGACTTACTCGGTTCAAGAAATGTCTTAAGTTACAGCTGCTAACCTTAACAGAATCGAAGTATAACTTTCTTCTCTTCCCCTGCTTCCAAGTTTTCAATATTCCCTAGAGGTAATTAAACAGTTTACTATCTACTAGAAGTTTTTTTTTTTTTTAACTTTAGCTGCTTTTCAAGGAATAAATAAAATGTGTCCCAGATTGTTCAAAAATTGTAAGTTCTATAAACATGATAAAAATAAATGTGCATAATGGAAAATGTCAAGGTTATTTTTTAATCTCCATGGATTTTAGGGGTGTCTGGGTGGTTCAGTCTGTTAAGCATCTGCCTTCAGCTCAGGTCATGATCGCAGAGTCCTGGGATCGAGTCCAGTGCCAGGCTCTCTGCTCAGCAACAGGTTCCCTGTTCAGTGGGGAGTCTGCTTCTCCCTCTGCACAGCACCCCCCTCACTTCATGCTCTCATCCACGCTCTCTCTCTGACTCTCAAAAATGAATAAATAAAATCTTTTTAAAAAAATCTCCATGGATATTTTAAAGGTACAAAACATTACATCTGCATACATGGTAGCAATTTATTTATACCATGAGTATGTTTGCACAAAAGTTGATTACCTCTGTATATATTGCTTGTGGTTGGCAAACAACTTCCAAAACAGGCATACCTTGTCAGCATGCTGTTATATGTAACCATAATAATGAAACAGTTTACCAAGTGCATCCCAGAGGTATGAACTTTCATCTTACACATGAGCAAGGCTTTATCATGAAGTGATATGATGGTATAAGGCCCTTTGCAGCTTCAGTATTCTATGAGTCTATAATCTTCAGTGAAGGAGAATGCCACACATTGCTTATTAGATTGTTTTTCAGGTCACAGTTACAAAAACAAAAATGTCTGTTAGATTTGTTTCTATACTTTTCCTGGTGATGATGTAAAAGTATGATGGGTTCAATTCACCCTGTGTTCCTATAGTGATCCATCCCACTAATGAAACAGTTTCCATACTATAGTATTATCCAAGTTGCAGGGGGCTGGGGGACACACTTCAGGTAGATCTCGAAGCTTCCCTGTTTTTGCCTCGACCCAACCAGTTTGGTTTGTATGTTTCATCTACAGACATTCCTTGTAAGATTCTATTATAAAAGTGCTTCTATTATTAAAGTCAAAGAACAAAAGGAAACCCTATATTGCAAATACGCACACACACACACACACACACACACACACAATACATATGTACATACATGCACTACAAATATACACACATGTGTTCATAGTCAGCACCTGGGCTGAAAAAAAAAAAGGTTGAAACTAAGTTGAATTAATAGTTAATGCATATTATAATATTCCCCTTTGTTAAAAAAAATCCCAAGTCTCTGGGTGTATTATAAATATAAGGGGGGGCCTTCTGCAGGGTGTTTTTTTTTTCTTTTTTAAAAATTTTATTTTATTTTTTCAGTGTTCCAAGATACACTGTTTATGTACCACACCCAGTGCTCCATGCAATACGTGCCCTCCTTAATACCCACCACCAGGCTGACCCAACCCTCCCCACAAAACCCTCAGTTTGTTTCTCAGAGTCCACAGTCTCCCATGCTTCTTCTTCCCCTCTGATTTCCCCCAATTCACTTTTCCTTTCCTTCTCCTAATATTCTCCATGTTATTCCATATGCTCCACAAATAAGTGAAACCATATGATAATTGACTGTCTCTGCTTGACTTATTTCACTCAGCATAATCTCTTCCAGTCCCATCCATGTTGATATAAAAGTTGGGTAGTCATTCTTTCTGATGGAGGCATAATACTCCAATATATATGGACTACATTTTCCTTATCCTTTCATCCGCTGAAGGGCATCTTGGCTCTTTCCATGGTTTGGTGACCGGCCATTGCTACTATGATCATTGGGGTACACATGGTCCTTCTTTTCACTACATCTGTATCTTTCGGGTAAATACCCAGGAGCTGCAGGGTATTTTGAGTGGATGTGTCTGCACAGTGGAGGGAGAACCAAGGGGCTGGTGGTGAATGAGCACTGAGCACAGTTATCAAAGGGTGAGGAGACCTGAAATTACTGGAAAATAAATCCAATAGATGAATCTGAACCATATATTTCTAAACAGTACTTTTTCACCTCTTAATCTTTTAGTGTAATGAATGTGAATTGAACAAGTATGGACAACTTTACCTATCCATGTCTGTTGTTAGAATTGCATAAATGGGCACTTTTCCTTGTCTTCTCTTACTTTTTCCAGTCCTATGTCTTGGTAACTCTTGTCACCCAAAGCTCCTCATAGATGCATTTACTAACCTTTGGATGGGAAGGTAAATTTCCTACGTTATCTTACTAATTTTATTAAATTTATAATTTAAACTTCATATTTTTATCTAGCTACAACTATTTTGTCTTTCTAAACAATTATTAGCCAAATTGCATCATTCAATTGCAGGTTTATGGAGAAAAGTAAAAATTCATGGTAATAACTTAATGTGAAATCATCCTGATAAGTTTTTCTCTCTTCTTTGTTTAATTTCCCAATGTTTTAAAATTTTCCAAAATATTTTTTCAATTTAAGGGCAAAGAGAAAAGAATAGCTCATCTTTCATTGGGTTTGTACCTTTGTATATTCCTTATGTAAAGTGATCTATGAATGCCACTGAATTATTTTATAAGGTGAAAATATGCTTTGCTATGATGAAATGAAAATATCAAGGCAACATAATTTAGAAAGAAAAAAGTAAATACTCTTTAATCTTACAAGGAAAGTTACCAAAATAATATAACTGTTGTTATCAAAATGTAAACTAGTTTAAAATATTTACTTTAGGCTTATTTACTTTTTGATATTTTACATTAAGTTAGTATAGCTATAAATTTGTAGTATATAGCTTTATTTACAATGCATAGTAGAGTATAAAGTTAATATAGTTAAATTATTGTAATAGATAAGCATTGGCATGGTTATTTCAATATGAGTTAAAGAAATTTTTGCAGAAGCATGAAAACAAACAGAAATAAATGTAAGTGGAAAACTGACTGGCATACATTCACAGGAAATGCAAAAATGTTGATGAAAAGTCCGGTAAAAGCCTACAAATTTTGAAAAACTTTCCCATGATTCTTGAAAATAACTCATATGTAAAATTTAAAAATTGATTGCAAAATATTCCTTTTATATTTATTTATTAGTTAGTTTCCTGGTATGTCATCTACCTTGAATTTCTGAGTGATTATGCAGGACTCAAGACAGATAAGAAGAGAAAACTAGGAAGGACCCACCTGATGATATAGACCTTGTATATATATCATCCCAAGCCATTTGCTATGGGGAGGGTTATTGTAGGTTTTTGTAAGTAAATGCTTTAGGTTATCTGATGTGCATTTTGGAATGATTCTTTTAGCACTGAGTGGAAGAAAGTTGAGAGCAAAATCAACATAAAACAAGTTAAGTTAGTTAGAAGACTATAAAGATAAACCAGCAGAAGGAAAAAAAAAAAAATGAACAACGCTGAATAAGAAAGAATCATTAAGAATTGAGTACTGGATTTATAAGAAAATGAGCCTAATATAACTCCCAATCTTAAGAAACTTGTGGGTAGCAAAAGAAACTCCTTTGTCCTTTAAGAGGTCACTTTTCACTATTTTTTGTATATCAGTATCTCCCGACAGTGATGGGAGTTAAGATGAGACCAAGAATGTATGGTGACGCCAGTTTTCAAGGTGAAGGTAGCCTTAATACAGTAAGACTTTGGCCCCTCATCCTTTGGCTGGAGGAGAGAATTCTGATTTTTTTGTCTCACCCTGACCACTTGCACAAACCCATTCAGAGACAGCGATCGCCAGGAAATGAATGCATGGGAGAGGCGTGACTGGCAGGGTAGATATGCAGTCCCACATCGTAGCTCTGGAAGCGTGGTTCCTGAAAGTCAAGCAAGGTAGGCAGGTGCAGAAAGCACAGACTCTCCAAAATTCGTTCATGCTATTCCAGAATTCATTCATGACTGTCAGGGGACCTCCTCCCCTGAAGAGAGTCGTGGAGAGCTGCGTCAGAGGAACACCCGCTGAAACGCGAGATTGGAGTAAAACATCATGCAACCGGCAGCCTCCCCCTGCACGCTTGAGGAGAGCTGGTCATCCCACGGTGCGTGCAAAGGGCAGCCGAGAAAGTCGACCTTGGAAATGAACACGGCTGTGTGGATTATCCCACCTTTCAGCATGATTAAGTTTTTTAAAAACTGAGAAATAACATAAGTGAGACAGAAAAACGAAATGAAACAAAACAAATGAAAATGCACAACTTAACTTGAAGAACAAGGGAAGCAAAGAAGCATCCAGAGGAAGTTCACTAAAAATGACACAGGGCAGCCACTAGAAGAAAATTTGAAGAGAAGGCAAGAAGACAGACCTCTATTAATCAGGAGCACTGGACAGTGAGGAGGGAGTAGCTTAAGATAAATAAGTAACAAGAATTGATAAAACAACAACAACAACAAAAAAACATGAAGAAGGAAAAAGGTATCATACGAAGAGGACTCACAAGGAAAATAAAATTACACACTAAACTAAAATCCAGATTGAATACAATAAGGGACAGAACCCATAACGGAGGTATCTAATCCATGATGGGACAAATCTGAGAAGATTTTCCAAAGCACAAGAGAAGTTTAAAGACAGCCTGATTAGTACAGAGATCATTTCTGTCTTGAAGAGAAGATGAAAGCAAATAGATCAGAAGCAATAATCAAAGAGATGAAAGAGTCCTCGCGAGGCAGATTTACAGTTGCTCACCTTATTGAAGGCAAAATTAATTAAAAATATTTCCACAGGTGGTATTCCTGAACAGAGAGAATTTAAAAACAGACCACTTGCTTTCACTCGAAAATTAGAGTGATAAAACAATTAGGATATTAATACTGGAAACATTACTACATGTATTGATATCTTCATATGGTGCTAGTGATTCTAGGCACTTTATGTGCATTTATTTGTTTAGTCATGTTATTCCCATTTTACAGACAAGGAAACCGAGCCTCAGAAAGGGCGAGGACCTTGACAAAGATCACACAGGTAGCAAACATCAAGAGTGAATTACAAAGCTAAGTCCTGTAACTATGGCTTTATGTCTTGAAGAATATTTTTCAAAACAACACATAGAAAATATTGTGTGATGTAAGATAGAACAGTGAAGGAGATAACACAACAGACACAGTGTGAGTGTTCTGATATAACAAGTAAGCCCACAGACACACAGACACAAAACAAAGCACAAAGATGATACAAGTCAAATCGAATATAACATTATAATAATAAATATCAATCAATTAAGTTGTCTTTAAAACAGAAAAAAAAAAAAACAGGACAGAGAAGAGGAAAAGATGGTCTAACAAGAATGGTACATGGAAACTGGGAATTACAATATGAACATCAAAGAAAACTAAACTCAAAATTTTTAAAAATGTAAAAGAGGCAAAGGATAATGTTTTATAACAAGTACAGTTCTCAAAAGAGATTGAATTCCTACAAGTTTGTAGTTTCTTTTTTTCATTTTGAATTTTTGAAAAATTCTAAGTATGTATGTCCTTTGTGACACTCTAAGATATATTTTTTTTAATTTTATTTATTTATTTATTTGTCAGAGAGAGAGAGAGAGAGCAGCGGAAGTGGCAAGCAGAGGGAGAAGCAGACTCCCCACTGAGCAAGGAGCCTGATACGGGACTTGATTCCAGGACCCTGAGATCATGACCCAAACCAAAGGCAGACTGAGCCACCCAGGCATCCCTAAAATATAATTTAAAATGTAAAAATAGTAACATTAAGAAAAGCATAAATAGAAACATATGAAACCAAGACAATATTAAGAAGAAAAATCAAAACTATATGTTTTTAATGGAAAAGGAACTAATAAAGATAAATGTAGCAAATATTTAACTACAGAATTGATAAAAATTATAACAAAAACTCTAGGAAATCATGATTAAAGAATTAAGAAATATATAAATGTGGATTAGTAAATTAGAAAAAAATGAATAGACAAATCTGAAACTATCTGCAAATGATAATGAGCTTATATAGGTGTTATATACCTGGCAAAAATGATAGATTAAAAAATGAAAGTATAGGGGTGCCTAGGTGGCTCAGTGAGTTAAGGCTCTGCCTTCGGCTCAGGTCATGATCTCAGGGTCCTGGGATCGAGCCCCGCATCGGGCTCTCCGCTCAGCGGGGAGTCTGCTTCCTCCCTTCTCTCTCTCTGCCTACTTGTGCTCTCCCTCTCTCTGTCTAATAAATAAAATCTTAAAAAAAAAAAAAAAGAAAGTATATATAGGTACAACCGGTAACAAAAATAGAAATATTATCACAGATTCCAGTGAACTTTTTTCAAGTATTAGGATATACTTCAATCAACTCTATGCTAATAATTTTAAAAATATGGCCTAAAAGTATAGTATCCAGTAAATGATAACTAAAATAGACACATACCAAAACTGATTAAGTATATTAGTTATTATAAGAGAAAGGGAATTTAAAGGTTTATGTCCACAATGAGCAGCCCAGATACTTTATATAGTTCAACTCTTCCAAATCTTCAAAGTAAAAAAAAAAAAAAAGACTGTTTTTTTTTTTTTTTTCAAATGTGTATAGCACATAGAAAATAAGGATTATTGGGGCACCTGGGTTGCTCAGTGGTTAGGTCTCTGCCTTCAGTTCAGGTCATGATCTCAGGGTCCTGGGATCGAGTCCCGCATCAGGCTCTCTACTCGGCTGGGAGCCTGCTTCCCCTGCTTTCTCTGCCTGCCTCTCTGCCTACTTGTGATCCCCCTCTCTCTCTCTCTCTCTCTTTCTCTCTTTCTGTCAAATAAGTAAATAAAATCTTAAAAAAAAAAAAGAAAAGAAGGATTATTTTCACAAGTAATCCGGATACCAGTATCTGAGAAAGGTAGTGACTGCAATAAAAATGCAGAACTCTTAAATAAAATACTAGCCAATGTATTATATAAAAACTTGCCAATGTATTACAAGGACAATAGTCAGTGATCAGCTTTGCTCAGGAATGCAGAAGGCTTTCACATTAGAAAATCAATATATGTGAAATACTGCATTAATAGTAAGAAAAACTGTCCAATTTAAACATTCTAACTATGTGGGAGTAAGATATCTGGATGAGAAAGGGAACTGTAGCCTTCTTCTCCAGAAATGCTCACACACACACATGCATACAGAATGGGATACACAATGTCACATATTTCTTTCAAGACCTGTGAAAATTGATAGAATTCATTATCCATTCTTGATTTTTAAAACAATAATGATCTTCCTGATAAACTAATAAAAGTACACCTTCTTAACATTGTATCCAATGGCAAAAGCTAAAAAAGTTTTATGTTGTAGTCAGAAATACAAATATATATGTGTATTATTGCAAATGTTCTCTGATTGTTCTAGTCAGTTTAATAAACCATAGAAAGAAATGAGGTATAAATAGTAGAAATGAGATAAAATTATTATTATGGGTTGATGATGAGATTGCCTATCTAGAAAGTTATAGACTCAACTGAAAAGCAAAATGAATAAGAAAATCTAATAAGGTAGCCAACTCTAACACACACACACACACACACGAGCTTTTTCATACACCAGAAATAACTAATTAGAGAGCAAAACTGAAAGTGTTTCTCTTTACAAAGTTCATACTAAAAAAAATATCCAGAAATAAAATTTTAAAGACTGAAAGAATCTATTTCAAGAAAACGCCATCACTTACAATGAAGAATGATACAGGACTTCAGTAAATGGTTGATAAATCATTCTTCTTGATGGAGAAGTGTGATTTTATAAATCTATCAATTATACTAAGTAATTATAATTGTGTTTATAATTTACCAATATTTAGAATTATAATTTTCCACTAATATAATGTAATATAACATTATAATTCAAAATTTACAATATAAAATTATAATTCTGAATATAATTCACAGGCTGAAAAAAACAGCATAGTCTTGAAATAAGTCCTAGTATATAGAAACATTTATATATGACATTGATGGCATTTCAGAGGAATAGAGAAAGAATAGAAAATTTGAGAAATCAAGTTATGACATTGGCTATCCAGATAAAATTACATTTCATGAAAACGTTCCATTCATAAAAGTAATAAAAAATAAAGAACAAATGTTAAAAACTGTAAGACCCATTTTAAGAAAACTGTTAAATAGATTCATGAAATAAGAAATGAATTCAATAGGGTGTGCCTGGGTGGCTCAGAGGGTTATTCCTCTGCCTTCAGCTTAGGTCATGATCTTAGGGTCCTGGGATCAAGCCCCGCATCAGGCTCTCAGCTCAGCAGGGAACCTGCTTCCCCCTCTCCCTCTGCCTGCCTCTCTGCCTACTTGTGATCTCTCTCTCTCTCTGTCAAATAAATAAAATTTTAAAAAAAGAAATGAATTCAATAGTCCAAAATTTAATGCATCAGAATAGGGAATACGTTTTCAAGCAAATGGCCAAGCTAAATTTACAACGTAAATGATGGTCATGATGCTATATGAAATTGAAAATATTTGTGCAAAAGTATATATGTACATGTGTGTCAGTAAAAAGGCAAATGACAAAGGAGAAAAAGAAGAAAAATACCTGTAATATTAGATTTCAAACGATTACTAATTCCTATAACATAAGCTTTTGGGAGCACAATTATACAAAAGCATCAAAAGCCTTAAAAACCTTCATATTTCATCCAAAATCATAACACCTCATCATCAACTCTTAGGAAATTTTCCTAAGAAATTAATCATACATTTGTGCATGTGTGTTCAAAGTTTATCCACTAGGATATTCACTGCAGCATTGTTTAGAAGGGCTTTTAAAAATTGAATCAGTCTGGTTGGTTCCACCAAATCAACGATTGGAAACATTTCGGTAAAATTGCCTGCTCTTTATAGGAATGTGTGTGGGTACAAGAGAATGCCATCCTCTCCACATTACCCCCAAAGACTCTCCAATACAGATCAAACAGGGATTCATAGGGGAGATAGTTGAGATGTTATACACATTATTTAGAAAACAACTTTGAAGCCCCATTAAGCGACCCCATCTTCACCATGTTGCTGCTGAGGTCCCTTTTTCTCCCACACCTTTACAGAGGACCTACCTTCTGGCTCCTATTGCCTGCCCCCTGAATTTTCAAAATGACCCTTCATATCTCCCTTCGTTTTTATGCACAGAGCAGTTCACCTACACCCCGGCTTCTCCCTCCAGTGTTGCCCAGTCAAATCTGTGGCCTGTCCAGCAAACCACAGCTTTTTTTTTTTTTTTTTTTTAAGGATTTTATTGATTTATTTGACAGACAGAGATCACAAGTAGGCAAAGAGGCAAGCAGAGAGGAGGAAGCAGGCTCTCTGCAGAGCAGAGAGCCCATTGAGGGGCTTGATCCCAGGACCCTGTGTTCACGACCCGAGTCGAAGGCAGAGGCTTTAACCCACTGAGCCACCCAGGCGCCCCAAACGACAAGCTCTCGAATGATGAGGCCTACCCTCATCAGAAGACAGCAGAGGCTTGCAAGTAACTATTTTCTTTATAAATAAATTAACTAACTAGCTATCCCTAATTAATTATTTATGTATGTGTAAATAAACATATATGTGTACAAGTGCTTATGTATACAGCGGTGTTTGCTGCTTTGTGGCAAGGTGGTTAAGAATAGTCCTGCCTTCCTGCATGGGTCAGGAAAAGCTAGACAATGTCATCATCACCAAGAACTCCCAAATCCCAGTGATTTAACACAATAAAAGTCTATCTCTGGCTCATGTCATGTCTACTGTGTGTTCAGACATTTCTCGAGGGCAACTGTTCTCTTTCTGGTGACTTAGGGACCCAGTATGTTTCAGCTGTGTCCTTCTGTTTTCTAAGACATGAGCCATCCATATTCACCATGCAAAGAGAGACTGAAGAACTGAATGGTGCATGGGCTTTTCGCCATCACCTCCTGGACGTACACACATTATTTCCACTCACATTTCAATGGCCAGAGCGGATCAAATTAGCACCACATAATGACAAGGGACAGAGAAGTGTAGTCTTCTGAGAATAAGAGATAAGGAATGGAATCTCATGAACAAAGCTTTGTCTCTGCCACACTTCTCCACTCATGTCCGACTGTCCTCCAGCAAGGAGGAAATGGTGCTAGGGGCACCTGGCCGGCTCAGTCTGGAGAGCAACTCTTGATCTTAGGGTCATGAGTTTGAGCCCCATGTTGGGTACAAAGATTACAAGAAAGGAAGACAGGAAGACAGGAAGGAAGGAAGATAGAGGGAGAGAGGGAGGAAGGAAAGAAGGAAGAGGAAAATGACTCTACTACAGTATCCAATATTGTGTCCAGGATTTGCCTTCATAACCACAGCAACTGGGTCACTGCCTGGTAGGTAGTAGGTTCTCAGTGTTTGTTGTGAAATATATAGCTGACAGACTACCTGAATAGATGTGTAAATTATCAAAAATAAGAGCAGCCAAGATATCTGACCATACTCAGTGCTACAGAGGAATGTCTGTTGCTTGCTGCTACTCTTAGGACGGCCACACTTGTTAGCCTGACACCCAGGGCCATACGCATCACGACATAACCCTCCTCTCTGGGGCCATTTCCTATCACTTGTACACACATAGTTTGAAAGATAGTTACACAGAACTCTGTGTGATTCCTCAAACAGTCACTGTGTCTTTTCTCACACTTCTGAGCTTACGGCCAGGCAGCACCCTCTCCCTGAAATGCCACTTTTCTCCTTATGCTCCAATGTCAACATTAGCTCATTTTTCAGGATGTGGAATAAATGTCTTCTCCTTAAGAAGGATTCCAAGTAAAAAATAAATCAATCTATCTATCTTTCTTTCTTTCTTTCTTTCTTTCTTTCTTTCTTTCTTTCTTTCTTTCCTTTCTTTCTTTCCTTCTTTCTTTTTCTTTTTTTCCATCTGTCTGTCTCCATAGGGCTTATCCACACTTCTGCTGACCTTGTCTCCAGTCATGTTCTTGTCTCCATGTCCTTCTTCCCCACAAGGCTAGAACCCACTGAGGGAAGCTTCTTCTTTGCCCTAGAATCATATTCGATTATCTCATACTCCTATGAGATTCTTTCCTACCACCCACCACAGTGTCTGACATTGAACGTACACTTCAATATATGTTCATTTTTTAAAGATTTTATTTATTTATCTATGGAGGGGGCACAGGCAGGGGATGCGGCAGGCAGAGGGAGAAGCAGGCTCCCCACTGAGCAAGGAGTGGGGGACTCATCCTAGGACCTTGCAATCATGACCTGAGGGAAAGACAGATACTTAACCCACTGAGCTACCAAAGTATCTCAGTATGTGTTCATTAAATAATGACCCAGGGTTGAGTGGGAAGACTTTCTTCTTTCCTTCTTGGGTTTTAGCTCATGGGGTTCTTGTGCATCTGCTTATTGAAACTAGGATGTATAATACTTGAATCCTGTGGAGAGCTGAGTGAGTCGGCCTCCACCATGGGCCTCATCTCAAGCTGAGATCGGGATCCTCCTGATTCTGGGAAAACTTGCTATATGGGGTCCTGCAGAGAAAGCATTCCTGCTCATTTTTGGTCTGGAGGGAGAGGGGTGTACCATAAAAGTAACATTTAGATTATGGTCCATTTAAATATCTTTAAATTGGGGCACCTGAGTGGCTCAGTGGATTAAAGCCTCTGCCTTCGGCTGGGGTCAGGATCCCAGGCTCCCGGGATCAAGCCCCACATCGGGCTCTCTGCTTGGCAGGGAGCCTGATTCCTCCTCTCTCTCTCTCTGCCTGCCTCTCTGGCTACTTGTGATCTGTCAAATAAATAAATAAAATCTTTTTAAAAATAAATAAATATTTTTTTAATTATCTGAAAATGTCATCTGAAGCTCTGGTCTTGCTTCACACCATTTAAAAAGAAAAAAAAAGCAAACAAAAGCCATGCCAAAACTTTATTGCCATTTTCAGGGTCATGTCATTATAACCTCATCATTGGGTTACTTTTGAAGATGCATTACAGAATATGGTAAATTGAAAGTTTAATTTTCTTTTTAAGGATTTTATGTATTTATTTGAAAGACAGATCACAAGTAGGCAGAGAGGCAGGCAGAGAGAGGGGGGAAAGCAGGCTCCCTACTGAGCAGAGAGCCCGATTGGGGGGTCGATCCCAGGACCCTGAGACCATGACCTGAGCCGAAGGCAGAGGCTTTAACCCACTGAGCACCCAGGCGACCCTTAACGTAGTTTATTTTTAAGGTAATGTACTCTATAGTGACTAACATAACAAAATAAAAAATACTATTTAAAACAAAAAATATATATAAATATAAAATAAAACAAGATTTAATGGGCTCAATTAAAACAATTCTGACTCAACACATTTCTCTCGGGTTAAATGTCTTTCAGTGCGAATATTGTCAAGTGCTGGTAATTATGGAGAATATATTTTTCAAACATTAACTACAATAAAAATTGTGAGATCCAAAAATTTAAAGTAACTTTTTAAGAATATTAAATTAAGCCAATACAGCTATTTGATTTTTTTTATTAAGTCACCTCTAACTTACTCATTTATATGTCACCCTCAAAATGTGTAAGTTATGTCATACACATGAACACACATACAAGTTAACCTCTGTGTTATATATTTAGGAAGGACATTTTATCAGGATTGTCAGTCATGTTACCCACAAAGGTTTTTAAGATAGTTCTGTGCTCTCCAAACTTTAAAACAATGTCGTAGGTTACATGTATATGGTACATAATTATCTATTTTTAAAATATTCATTTCTAAACAAATCAGTGGATAGAAATACATTGAAAGGATGCAGGCTTTCTAACCTATTTTTAAAATAAATCTAAGATATATAATAGAGAATTTAGAATTCAGCATGTTTGCTCTCAAGATAAAATTTCTGGAGGTCTTTGGGTATAATCAGAGCAAAAAAATATGAATTAAAACTATTTATTATATAACTTTATTCAGTCATGGTAGTAGATTCTTATGTACACATATGTCTGGAAATATGTAATCATAAGAAGAAGAGTTTTTTTTTTTTTAAAGATTTTATTTATTTATTTGACAGAGAGAAATCACAAGTAGATGGAGAGGCAGGCAGAGAGAGAGAGAGAAGCAGGCTCTCTGCTGAGCAGAGATCCCAATGCGGGACTCGATCCCAGGACTCTGAGATCATGACCTGAGCCGAAGGCAGCGGCTTAACCCACTGAGCCACCCAGGCACCCCAAGAAGAAGAGTTTTATGGCTGCTTTCATTCTCTTGCTTTGAATAAAAGCAAGGACAATGTAGCTAACCATGTGTTTGTAACTTACCCACTCTTATTCTTAAGTTCCAAATTTTTACAATTGCTGAGTAGCTAGGTAGGAAATATTAAATTTGAATGTATATAAAACTGCAAAATATTGTAACATAAATTATTAGTTTTGAGAATATGTATGTTTTAGGAATAATATATTTAGACATAATAATAATTATCACAGTGAATCTGGTGTCAGTAAATTTAAAATATTTCTAGATTATAGTACATTATATAATATTTGGCCAGATTCAATAAATAATATTTAGTCCAGATTTTAAATATTTGTTTTTATTTTACATTTACAAAAATCTATGCTTATTTGGATTTATGAGTGGAGTTTTGATTTTATGTATTTCCACAAGCAAATCCTCACTTTTCCATTTTTCCTCATGGGAAAAAAAAATGACATCAATGTCAAAATCCTCTGGAATAGAAATATCCACAGAGCTGGCAAACTAGATAGTCACGAGATCAAGTTCAATAGATTATCTGAGGAGAATTGCTAACTATGGGTAATTATTTTAATATGTATCATTAGGCCATATTTTTTGTGGTGTGCAGTCTTACATTGTTTCCTTGTTTTTAGCCCAAGGACATATTTCAGTGTCATAATTTGTTCCTCTTAATGTGACTATTAGTTGTATTTTAGGAGTGATTTGTAGATTTTTTTGACAAGGGACGGGGGTTCTTCATATTATAAATAAATTACAGAAAATCGGGCCCAAACTATTACTCCTCATTATGCTGACAGTTTAGAGGAGTCACAGCTCACAAGCTTGGCTGACTTAAATTTTCAGTCCCTCCTCTCTTGGTTGAAAATTTTTGTTTCTCCATCATGGTTGACAAGGCTTTGTCTTCTACAAATGGCTCGCCTTGTGTGCCTATTAACCACTGACCTGCCTTGCCTGCCTTTAAAAACTGATAAAGCTCTGAGAGGTCCCATTGTCTGGTCTAAAACCATCCCCCAAGGTCTGAGCAAACCAGAACAAAGAAGACTCACAGTTGTGCAGACTAACTTGTCCAATCCATGTAAAATTCTCCCTCCATCAGCCTTTCTCAGGTGGGAAAGCTGGCACCAGAGACAATGGGAGCCTGGCCAGGGGGTCCCAGCTGGGGATCTCTGGCGGGCCAGCCAGGATCTGAATCCCACTAGGAGATCCAGGCATCTCCATCTCGCCTCTACTATGTTGGGAGAGATGGTGCATTGGTGGTGAATAGAGTGATGTTTTTGCATTTCTTCCCCTACAGTGAGCATTTTAGTTTGATCCGCCATGAGGCTGTCGTAACAAAGCAAAGTTTGGGACCAACAATCCCTCACTGTGGCATCAAGACCTTATAAACTAATTGTGTCTACCTTCGTGGGTTACATGTCGCAGGTGACTATTTATATCTGGGGAAGATGATCCTTCTTCCCCGTGTCTCTAAACTAAGGCAGAGAGCACCCCAGTATATTTATTTCTTCTCTCTCATATGAAGCACTGAGTACAATTCTGATCCTTGGGAAGTGTGACAGCTTACGGCTGTCAGCCCTAACAGAAGGCTCCGTCGTAAAAGGATGAGTATTATGTCTCTTTCATAAGAATTAAAGATCTGATCTGACCACAGCTCCATGGACGCTGATCAGGGAGAGGGGCTTCTTCAAAAATGGAAGACACATGATTACCTTTTATGGGTGAGATATTCTAATTATTCAGCGGGGATTCATTTCAGGTTACAGGATTTTTATTGGAAATCGTTTCATTTTCAGTACCTGTCATTTGAACTGGACAACGAAAAGGCACATATAAGAATTACTGGAGCACAAGGCCAGGCCCTCTGCAATTTGCATACACCCATATAATATAATTTTTATCTTCTTTTCACATAGGAAGGCTACGAAATTGTACATATCATCCGCAGACCGCTGCCTAGCATAGTGGTTGGGGCAAACTGTTAATAAAAATAATAATAATGCAGGAAATTCAATTTTAGGAGTGAGCTATATTTATCCACACAAGGAGAGCCTTCTCAGATGCTAACTAGAGCAACGGAGGGGAGAAAGTATATTTTCTCCTGTTTTTCTACTTTTTTTTTCTTCCTTTCTGTTCACCACATTCAAAATGAACGTAGTGCATAATTTCCCGCAGCAACTTGGTCATTTCAGTAATGAAGATTAAACAAAAAGCAGACAGATGAGTAAGGGAAAAAAAAAACTGTAAGCAAATAAGCAAGAGTTAAAATCTATATGTTGTCTGACTAATGTATGCCACCGGTTGATCCTGGGTCTATTAAAGCAATATGTGAAGCTATTACGTTTGGTTTGTGAGGACTATCACCAGAACCAGACAAAATACTCTTGCACGAAGCACTTACACTCGTGCCTGCTCCTATCCTGAGAGATGCTGTTTGTCACCATTCAAATGAGGCTTCCAGAAGACACCTTGTCTTCAGAAAATATCACCTTGTCAATAAATTTGCATTTCATATGTTGCAGAATTATTCTAAGAAGTGCCTTTTAGAATGGCGTTCCTAAGGCACTGCCTTTCCAACTGTTTAAGATTCATACAGCTTTGCCTTAAAGGCTTCTTCTCAAGCTCCCTCTGCACATTTCCCACAAGCTCACGTTATCCTACAGACACCACGACCACCCAGGCCAGGAGGAGACAGATGAGATCCGTGGGACCATGGATGACAAGTGGCACTATTTTCCCCCTCGGGGAGGAGCGGGGGGCCTGCCCACCTAGGAGTCACTCGATAAACGTGGAAAAAGAATTGATGGCGGTGAGTTAAAATGGAAGGATGGGGAACACTGGCGATGAGAAAAGGCAAAGGGAGCTATGGGCTAGTAGGACACCAGACAGCCATGGGCCTCTGCCCAAGCCCTTGCCAGCAGTTCTTAGCCTCCCGGTTCTCAGTTCAAGAAGTACTGATTAAACAGGTAGTCATGGGGCGCCTGGGTGGCTCAGTGGGTTAAGCTTCTGCCTTTGGCTCATGTCATGATCTCAGGGTCCTGGGATCGAGCCCTGCATCAGGCTCTCTGCTCAGCGGGGACCCTGCTCCCCCCTCTCTCTCTGCCTGCCTCTCTACCTTATTGTGATCTCTCTCTGTCAAATAAATAAAATCTTTAAAAAATAAATAAATAAATAGGTAGTCGTTAGGACTGATTCATTCTTCCACGGACTCTAATATAAGCTTCAACGTAGTCTATACATGAGGGCTTTTAGGGAGAGGTATGGATTAAGAAGAGCATGAGGGACGCCTGGGTGGCTCAGTGGGTTAAGCCGCTGCCTTCGGCTCAGGTCATGATCCCAGGGTCCTGGAATCGAGCCCCACTTCGGGCTCTCTGCTTAAGCAGGGAGCCTGCTTCCCCCTCTCTCTGCCTACTTGTGATCTCTGTCTGTCAAATAAATAAATAAAATCTTAAAAAAAAAGAAGAAGAGCATGAGAAGGCAATCAATTAAATCAATTATTGCCAAAGGTCAAAGGGACCCGGCATCTTTTTAATGAATTCAATTTTTACTAACTGATGGCCTCAGAGCCCTCTGAAGTTTCTCCCTTGTCCGCTGTAAGGTTAACTTGGATATGAACATGAACTCGGCAGCTTACAGGTATACACGACACTCTATTAAACAGGACCGTTCCCTATCATAACATCCTCGTTCCCAGCACACTCAGTGATCCTCGCCCAGCCTCCTGGCAAGGAAGCCTTCAACGCACACCACCTGTGATCAGGGATTCCGGGAACATCATCTGAAGAGAGCCCGGTGTCAAAAAATTCCTATCGACACTTTGATCACAAGCAGCGTGGGACTGAAAAGTTTTTGAACAACAAACCATTTGAGTGTGTGTAACGTGCTTGTGAAAATATTCAAGGCATAATTAGATAAATAACAGATCCAGGGTCTATTTTTACTTTGCCTTGATGAGAAGCTTTGCAGGAGAGACTGCTGGTAGTTAATTCTCCTTAACAACAATCTGTGTAATCACAAACCCCAATTAGCCGTGCCTGTTCTATGCTATACAAACTATTTCCTTAGCGCTTCACATCACTACTTTGTAATTAGCTTTCATCTACACGAGCTTTGACTAAAAAAATATAAAAGAGTCTAAGTGATTGTACTGCCACTCAGTATTCTGAGAAATAATCGCCTGCGATTTCAATCAGATTAATTTTATCACCCGTATTAAGGAAAATTACCTCCCTCTTCACTCTCTACAGCTGAGGGCTATTTCATTTCCTGAGATGTTCATAAAAGCATAATATAAAGCAATCTGTAATTGTAAATATCCTTCCCTAATAACTTTGAGATATTTCCTTAATACATCTTTACATTTGGAGTTTCCGTTCCATAAAATACAGTAACAAGTGCTCTATTATGTTTTAAGTGTGTGCTGTTAAGCCGGACAACTCAGTGCTGTCCTTCCTGTTTTTACATAGGGTTATATTTAACTTGCAGATAATGGGAACAAGGTTTAAAAGTGATGGAGCGGAATAATGGCGTTACAGCAATAATATATCTTGCCTTGGTGAGGAATAGAACTTTACGGCCCTATTTCAGGTCGGCCAACACTGATACCATTTTTCACAGCCTGACAATTTCACCTTCACCCAAACTCCAAGTGAGTTTTAAACACCCTTTCCAGCCAGGACACAAGCCTCTCGCTACTGGTCTGTCCTTTCTTGTGGACCTCTTGGAGAAGAAACAAAAGAGGAGGGAGGAAAAATGAAGGGGGGGGGGGAAGACTATCCTTGAGATCCCCAAACATGGCAATCCAAAGTGTTGAGACCTTCTGCTAAGAGTGAGTGGTTACAGGAAGGGTTTCGATACTGGACCTGCGGGTGGATGTAACTTCCCAAGTAGACCAAGGGCATTCTCACAGTTCCCTTCATCGGGGCCAGAGCAGACAGGTGCTCTGATGTGGCAGCAGGCGACCATCCGTGCCTTGCTGAACATGACACTGCAGCCCACTGCCTGCCTGACAAGACGATTTATTAGGTGGGTCATTCCATCAGAGTTGTAACTGGAAGGTGAATTTTAGAACTGCTCAAGATTCTGAGCTCAAAAGCATGTCAGAGCCACAGTGCTGGAGACCCTGGGGAGTCTACCTGAATCCTTGCTGATAATATTAAAATATAATTTGTATCCTCAGCTCCCAATCCATAGTTTCATGCATAAAAAGTCTACCAGCATCTAAGACCCGGCACACCTAGACAACACGCACAACTGTATATATCTGTCCTGGTGGGCATAGGTCATTTAAATTTGATAAAGACCACAGGGGGTAGGCTGGCAAGGATGGGAAGTTCCATTGCTCTGTGCAGTGGACCTTGAATTGTTCTCATATAGTCAGGCCCCGTAGGGAAATGAAGTGTTTAGACGGCTTTAATCTGCTCCCCTGCAGCAAACACAGTAGCTTTTGCCAGCTCAACTCGAAAGTGTTCCCCCTTGCTTAACATTCTTCATTCCTCTCTGTCTCCTGACAGGTTTGCACAGGTTTTGTGGGTTTTTTTTTTTTTTTCTCTTGAAAAATCATGCAATGTGGACCAAAACTTTGGAGTTCAAAATAGGAAAGGGAAATAAAAAATTAAGTAAAACCATTTGTTCCTTGCTTGGTCTCCCAACGCAAGAGGGGACGCAAGGAAGGCACGCATTCGTGTGTGAAAGAATGCTCAGTGAGAAAGGTGCAGAGAGCCCGTTGTCCGTATTGCTACTTTTCTCCGACAGTGTTCTGACCCGAGTGCTGATGTAGGCCATACTGGGGAATCGCAACTGAGATCTGGGGCAACCTGTGACTTCTCACTATCTCTGAGGACAGGCCTTCTAGGGCAGTGGCACAAAACTGAGACCCTGCAAACTAATTAGCTCCTTCACTTTATTTCTCTTGCTGTTGCTGTAGGCAAAAGAAAACGCTTTAATGCTTGTTCTTGCCGTGTCTATTTTCATGCTTCCATCATGACAGAAGAACGTTTAGACATGAAGGTGTCATTTGCAGTTATGAAGAAGACTCAGACTTGTGCATTTCACAAGAAATCCAGCATCCTCTCAGACACAGCTGTCAGACGGCCATTTGGCAGCACAGACTTGACCCTGACCAGGGAAACCCTGGTTTATGACAGCTATAGGTTGAAGTACTACTTTTATTATTAATTATACCTCCCAGCATCACAAACACTCATGGACCATTGCAAGGTGAAGTGATTTAGGGTCAACGAGTTAAAGCCCAAGGACGTGTATGTGTGTATGTGGAGGAGTAAAAACTTTATATGGCACACGTGATGCTTCCAAAAGATAATCTACATTTTGAGCACTACTCTGTTGGATGTTAATAATGAAAATAGTCTTTCGGAGGAAGCTGGATTTCCTGCTATTTTCTCTGAAGCACTAAAGGTGTTAAGGAAAAGCCAGCAGGCCTAGGGATTGTAGTGACAGAGATGTATGTTCGCAACAGTTGGGCTGATGAGTGGGGATCAGAGAAGACCAAATAAGTAAATACAAAGCATATCAGGTGCAATCTCCCATTCTGTCCTGTTCGGTGGGCTCCCTTAGGAAAAACTCAAAAAATCTTTGCTTTTATGGAGATTGAATTACACAACCAATATGAAGACTTTTCTTTCACAATGTAGGAAAATTATGCAGGGAATGTGATTTCTTTTTTTTTTTTTTTTAAAGATTTTTTATTTATTTATTTGACAGAGAGAGATCACAAGTAGGCAGAGAGGCAGGCAGAGAGAGAGAGAGGGAAGCAGGTTCCATGCTGTGCAGAGAGCCCGATGCGGGCCTCGATCCCAAGACCCTGAGATCATGACCTGAGCTGAAGGCAGCGGCTTAACCCACTGAGCCAACCAGGCGCCCAGGGAATGCGATTTCTTAACCTGTGAATTCTAAAATTTTGTAAAAGGCAGTTTGGTTAGGATCATCGCTTTCAAATAGAGCTTCAAAGAGTTATGACACTTCATTTTGTAATTCCTAGCCAATGGTTTTTATTGAACATTTACTATATGCCGAATGCTATTATTCCAAGAGCTGACTGTGGCTATGAGAGGGAAGATCCTTTTTAACACAGTACATGGAAAGGATATTCAAAAACTTTTTCCTTGTTTCCTTATTTCCTTTTTTTTTTTTTTTTTCCTTTTTGGCACTCAGTCACTGTTAGTTACAGAGGTAAGTAAACTGAGAAAGAGATGCAGAGCCTGAAAACTATGAAATCTTTTTTACAAGTTTTTGCTTCACATTACCAGGAAATATTTATTCCAGAGGTTAAGAGCAGAGAGACTCTAATAGCCTAGCACATTTAAAGTTTGCATTTGTAATAATAAAAAGCAACTGAAAATTAAGGTATCTATACTAATTTGAGGTCTTAATTTCAATGCGGAAAGTCAGAAATGCTTAATTTGATTCTTAAGAGATGCTATTCATAAAACAAACAAACAAAACCAACCCAGCTTCATTAGCAGAGGTAAGCTAACTGCATGACCCAGACTCACTGCCCAGCCTAGTGGCTAGGACCTGAGCGGACTGCTCTCATCTGCCATCATCTGTCAGAATTGGCTTAAGGGAAAAAGGGTTGGCTACCACGATCGTGAGAACCCATTTTGTCTATAGGCAGGAAATGCTGACCTGACTCTCTTGAGCACGGAGCACTGTGGACAAGCAACGAAAGCAGGATGACACTATTAAAACAATATTCACTTACGCTGGAAAAGTAAAAGCTAATTTAAAAACAAGATGATGATGATGATGATGATGGCAAGGCCACTGGGAGCTACACTTTGTGTAGGTTTACTAGGCCTGTAGGAAGTCTTCCTAGAGACTGTATGACCTTGGAGAGAAAGCAACTGAAACCCAGTGCTGTTAATGGTCTTATGGGTGTCATTCAAGATTGAGGGGTATACGAGTCCAGTGTTAGAAGTGATGGGAAAATCCCCCAATTTCAATGGGTGAGGTTGCAAATTACATGAGCCTAATGGTTTCAAAATACACTGCTTCTGTTGCTCAGGGATGTATTAGTCTGCACAGGTTGCTATAACCAATACCTCAGAGTAGGTGGTTTAAAGGACAGAAGTGTATTTTCTCACTATTGTGGGTACCAGCAGGATTAGTGTCTGGTGAGGGCTTCCTCCTTAGGTTATAGGCAGCTGCTTTTGATTGTGTCTTTCTATGACCTTTCCTCAATGATTATGTGCACATACATATGTGTGTACTCATGCACACACACAGATCTCTGTTATCTCTTTTCATAAGAACACTAATCCTATTGGATCGGGGCCCATCCTTATGCTCTCATTTAACCTTAATTATGTCCTTAGAGGCCCCATTCCCACATTCAGCCCTAGTGAGGGTCGTGATGACCTTAGATAGCTTCACAAAATAGAAATGGGGAGGATGGAAATGAGCCTTGGTGAAAAAGTTCAACTGCATCGCGCCATTGAAGAATCATGGCTGCTGACGACAACATTTTTAAGAACCTGCTGTGTGCAAATGTCAAACAAGGAGTAAAGCATGGTCCACATCCTCAAAGACCTCATAGTCTCTCTCATCCCCTGCAGGATTTAATGTTCAGACAAGAAGTCTAGGCTTTCTTGTGAATGGAAGTAAAATTGTGCTATTTTTTTTTTTTTACTTTGTTTTGATTTGTTTCAGAAGAGTCTTTCTCTCGGCTTAATTTAAATAAAGCCACATGAAAATTTGACTCATTTCTTGGAAGGCTAGTGTGAGCTGTCCAAGCTCACCATACCCAGCACTTGCCTTGTCAGTTACGTACCAGCCACAGCAAGGAGCAGGCATGAAGTAGAACCCGTACATTGTTGTAGAATGAGCTTAAGAATAAAGAATGGACTTTAGACTACACAAAAATAGTTCAAACATATCAATATACAATTATACCAGTAAAACATCTCCCTGCTGAATATTTCCTGGTAGGATAGTTCTTGGTGGTTTTTTGTTTTCTGCTTTGATTTTTTGTGTGCTTATGTTATTTTCTTGCTTTTCTAGTATTTCTTTTTTAGCTATATATCTTTGTTTTCCCCCTTAGTGGTCTCTTTAGCATCTATCATGACTCTTTAATTTATCTCAGTTATTTGCACTGAAATAACACCATGACCTATATAAGAACCTTACAAGAATGCCCTGCCTCTTCCCAATTTCCCTCTTCCCAATTTCCGTTCTCACAAATTTTTGCATATATTAAGAAACCCCACAATATGTTGTTATTAATTATCCTTTAGACAGCCAATTATCTTTTAAATAGCTTGAAAAATGAAAAAAATACATTTACTCCTATATTTACTATCTTTGGCATTCTTCATTTTGTATCAACCCATATTTCCATCTGGTCTTATATATATTTAGCCCAAAGAACTTCCCTTAATATTTCTTGTAGCACAGGTCTTCTGATGACAAATTCTCTCAATTTTTGTCATATAATGCCTCTATTTTTGTCTTTATTCACAAGTATTTTTTACACAAGATACAGAATTCTATATTGACTATTTTCCTTCAGCATTTCATTTAAAAAATGTTCCTTTTACCTTTGGCTTCTAAAATTTCTAAATAGAATTACTATTAATGCTTATCTTCATTTCCCTTTACATAATCTTATTTTTTTTTTCAATCTGATTTCAAGATTTTTTACTTTATCACTGGTTTTCAGCAACCTGACTACCATGAACCCTACTATTTATCCTAACTGAGACTTTTGAGTTTCTTGGATCAATGCATTTGTAATTTCTATTATATTTGGAAATTTTATGCTATCATTTCTTGAATTAGTTTGTTCTTCCTTCTCTCTCTCCTTTCTTCCTGGGACTCCAAATATACATAGAATAGGCTACTTAGTAGTGCCCTCAGGTCAGTTGGTTTTTAAACCTTTTATCCTCTGTGTTACTTCTCTATTTTCTATTGTCTTGCCTTCAAGTTTATTAATCTTCCCTTCTGCAGTGTCTAATCTGTTATTAATCTCCTCTAGTGAATTTCTCACTTCAGATATCATGTTTTTCAGTTCTGTGATTACAGTCTCTTCCTCTTAATTGTTTCCATTTCTATCTCCGTTTATGTTCATGATTTTCCATTAAATTCTTGAATATATTTATAATATCATTTTAAATTCCTTATCTGCTAATTATATGATCTCTCTTTTCTGTGGCTGTTTCTATCAACTGACTTTTCTCCAAGGTATGGGCCACATTTTCTTGCTTCCTCAAATGTCTAGCAATTTTTACTGGATAATGCACGCGGTGGCTGTTATATTGTTGAGTACTTGGAGTTTGTGGCCTTTATATAAAGTGTTGAGCTTTGCTCTGACAGTTAAGTTACTTTCAGGTTATCTTTCTCCTTTGGAAGTTTGTTTTAAGCTACTTTAGGATGAGTCTAGAGTAGCCTTTCAGGGGCTAGTTTTGCCATGCTAATAGGGCCTTACCCTGCTGGAGTCTTTACTGAATGCCCTGTGTATACAACAGAAGTTCTTCACTTGGGCTGTTTTGGAATATGAGTACCTCCCAGCACTCTGTGAGCTCTGGTAAATGTTAAGCTTACAATTCATGGGTGGTTATTTTTGCCCTGATAATGGAGTTTCACTCGGTGCATGTGCAGCTTAGCAGATAGTCAAACCTCAAGAGATTTCCTGTTAGATCTCTCTCCCCCCTCTTTTTGTCTCTCTTGCCCTCACTTCTCAATTGTCTCCTCTCTGATACACTGTTTTGCAAATTCCAGCCCCATGAAACTATTTATACTCCAGTCTCTGTTTTGTCAGTTAAGTAAAGTCATTCTTCTCTGTCCAGATTCTCCTTCTTCAAGGCTGTAGGCTGGAAAATGACTGTAAACAGTAACCTGAGGTGACCACGGGACTCGCTTTGTTCATGTTCTCTTTTCTTCAATATTTTAGTCCTGTAGTACCTGTTGTTCAGTGTCTGAAAAGAATTGTTTCAGGGCACCTGGGTGGCTTAGTCAGTTGAGTGTCCAACTCTCAATTTTGGCTCAGGTCATGATCTCAGGGTAGTGAAATTGAGCCCCATGTCAGGCTCCATGCTAGGAAATACTCTCTCTTTTTCTCCCTCTGCCCTGCTTGCACTCCCTCCCTCTCTAAATAAATAAATAAATAAAATAATAATTAAATTAAATTAAAAATTGTTTCATAGGTTTTATCTTGTTTTCCAAATGTTTATGACATCAATGAAAGTTGGTTACATCAACATGACCAGGAAGCAATCCTCCTCTTAATTTTTAATATTAGAGCTACATAACTTATCTGTGTCTGTCAATAGAATGTTTTCTTGGCAAATGTTTATATAGAAGTATTATAATTATATCTCCAAAATTCAGTATGACATATTGAACAAAGCAATATGAAGAAAAATCTTGAGTTACATTCCATATACAATTTGTGAAATATGGGTAGCTGTGCTGAAATTCACACCAACTGTCATAAAAAATGATGCATACTTCAAATGCTAGAGCTAAGAGAAGCCATGGAATAGCACAAAAAACAGCTATTGGCTAACAACCTAGTTAATATTTTGGTGATCTGAAAGTAGTGTTAAACTTATGCATATTAACATAATAGTTTATTACATGTACATGGGGGCTGTTAATGTGCTTTTGTTATATTTTAGGGTATTAGCTAGGAATTTGTATTTCTATGTAAAGTCATACTTTTCCCTATTTAAGGTATTGGAAAATGGCCATCCAGTGAGTGTTGTCAGACAGATATCTGTTTTTCCGGTTAGGATTCCTGACAGTAAGCATGAAATGCCTGCATTTCCCAATGGCAAAGCCTTCTCCCGAAGGGAGAATATTCCCAGAGGAGCGCATACTAATCCTCAGCAAGGTTCAATTACTATCTAAACATCTCGAGAATTATTCTTTAGGGTCCAGTTGAACAACATAAAGAGATTATTTGAGGAAAATTTGAATCCTGACATTTGAGTCCTGCTGAAAGATGAGTAATTAAACCATGAAAACAGGCTCACTCTAAGCTGGCTTTAGTAAATAAAGAAAAAAAAAAAAAATCAAGAGAGAACCTGAAAGCTTTGGACCTAAAGAAGAGTTAATAGCAAGAGAACTTTTTAAGATGAGTACATATGTAAAATCCTTATCACAAAGGAGATGACTGTGTATGGGTTGTTAACCAAAACTTCTGATATACATATTAAAGGAGAAAAATCCAGTGTCAGGGACTGGGGACTCAATATTCACAAAATGATTATTTTTTACCAAAACCCACTGGCTTGAAAGGGTTAAATAAGACCGAAACCTTTTAAAACACTAGCACCCAATTTACTAATGATTTGTACCTACACGCAAATCAAATTGATTGCACTATTTCTGGAAATATTACAAGAAGAGAGGAAAATTTCACATTTATCAAACCCATTTAAATCCATTTGGAACCCTTTTGGAGAGACATTAAAAAGATTTAGCTGTTTAAAGAGTGAGCAGGGCTATTTGGACACAATTATTTAAAAGTATTAAAACACGCTTCTGGTCTCCCCTTAATTTAGTAGCGTGATGTCCAGGACCTCTCAGATGCAGTGAATCCATCGTATGTTTGACATTGGCCTCAGTTGTTTTATTTTAGTGACGACTCTGGCATCATAAGAGCCCAGACCACTTTCTCCTTCAAGAAATATATATTATTATGTCTCTAATTAGAAAGGAATCAAGAAATAAGCTGTCAACTGAAATTTATGATTACTTATAAAATGCTAAGGGCCACAATGGTTCATTTTAAAATGCTGGCTGCCACTAACATTTCCTTTCCTTTTGCCGTAATCACTTAACAAAGAAAAGCATTTCTGAGCCTCAAAAAATTACATCTAAGAACTCACAGGAGTGATGCTCAATGAAGTACTTTGCAGGACGGAATCTAATCATTTTGATGGGATTGGGTTTTAGTCTCACTTTCCAAGCTTCTGCTTTATAGGCCCCTCAAGACTCTTTGGGGGGAAAATGCAACCATTTCCCCAAATTTCAAATGTCCTACTTTAGTGGCATTAATAGACATATACAGGAGAGGCTAGGAGGGGGCAGAGTAGATGGGTGAAAGAGGCAAGAGAGGCATTCGGTACAGAGCAGGGGAGTTTAACAGCATGCCTGCCATTTCTGCTAATAGAAATCATGCAGTGATAGTCCCCATTCACCCAGTGAACAAGTACAGTACCCCAGCTTGTCCTACTATTACAGCTTTTCATTAGAGAACAGACACATGCCTCCCTTCTCGACATTAAGCACGGGCTTCACTTTGTGAAAAGAAACACCAAAGGTATTGGACCAGTGACTTGGCTCCAGCTTTGACTTTGTTTCCCTCTAAGTAGAGCCATTTCTGCTGTGTCATGAAATGGTCATGTACAGGCAGTGGAGGGCAAGTCTGGACATATAGATACTGCTCCTCGGAAAAGCAGGCTCAAGATTCTGAGTGGAATTAGCTTGGCCAGTTGCCTTATTCCATCCACTCATAGCAACCTACACACCATACCATTAACAGAAAAGCTTCCCGTGATAGTAAAATAAAGGGGCTCAGCAGGGGTTTTTTTCTAGATGTATATTTTGAAATGCACATAAATCTGGACATATCACACAAACACATCTACTGCCAATTACAGAGCTGGCCCTTTGGTGCTTTCAACTTTTCTAAATCTATCATCCTATTTTCAGGAACATTTTAAATTTACTTAAAAAAAAAAAAAAAAAGTCTTGTGCTTAGCACTACACGGCCCCATAAAAAAGACTGGAGAATTTTTCACGATGCCAGAAGGTTAGGCAGAGTTCCCATGTCTAACAGATCCTATTCTCTCTCCATCATTTTAATTCTTAAAGTGTAAAAAGGTCCCAGTTTATCCCTTAGACTGCATTCTGATCCAACTTCATCTTCAGAGTAAATTTCTTTGGTGAGACGCTTATTCCAGCAACGAGGCTGCCTTCTAGTGATACCCTGGACATCTCTACAGTGTTTCAAGCTGTTACCAATGCTTTCTCATACCCAGCCTTAGTTCTGAGAATTTGTTGATCTTCAAAATCAGGGGAAGTGTCCCCACTATTTGAATGGAGTCAAACACATCGCAGGCAGAGGCAATCAAGAAATATTGAGCCCCCTTGTTTCCAGTATCTTCTCTACCTTCAAAGAGCTCACATCATGCCCCATGCAGCAGCTGTCTTAAATCCTGCCTCGGAATTCTTATTCCCTTGTTCTGTCCCAAAGCCTCTATGCCTCCTAGTTTCCACTGTTACCCTAAACCTCATTCTGCTTCCACCAAAGCTTACTGCCCCCCCCCCCCACAAAGAATTACGGACTTCAGGGATGATAAATGAGAAGCAATCTCACCCACGTTTCCCATTTTACAGATAAGGAAATGAAAAAGAACACTGATGGTGTGGACTGTCCAAGGTCGTGGAGCTAGTCAGTGAAACAGCTAACCTTGGGAATTCTAACCAATGGTGGTGCCTTTCCGGTGTCAAGGCTGGGTCTTGCCCAGTGGCTAGCCATTCATGTTCCTGTGGTAAGTTAGGTGTTTAAATACCGAGACAGTCAGCTTTCTAAAACAAATAAATGTATATTTAAACAGCTCTTTTATGCTCCAACTGAATGAGGGTTAAGTAGAGAAACTGTAGATGCCATGTCTTTCATCTGTGGCCCCCTCATCTTCTGGGCTGTCAGACACCTCCTTTGGGACCACTTGCAACCATAAAGAAAAGAAAAATCCACTACCAATTCTTTTGTCATGGGGGTCTTCTCCCTTGTCCTTGGGGATAAAGTTGTCCTAGATCTTTGTGTCATCTACCCTCCAGTTTAACCTCCAAAATTTTTTGTCAACTTCCTGGGCAAAGGGGATACAAGCAACTTTCTTACGAGGCATGTGGAAGAGCAGAAATCCCAAGACATTCAAGGATGGCTGGAGAGAAAGGATTTACCAGGGGGCAACTTTCAATGCTGAAGAAGACACAAGGCATTGGACTAGAGACTGCGTTTGGTCACTGTAGCACTAGAAGGCATTTGAGTCCCTGCTCCGGTCACACTGAAAATATTTCTGATCTTCAACAGGTAGTTGGTTGTGATGAAGCACTACCTCATACTACTGTGCCCAAAGGTGATGAGCTCCCTGTCACTGGAGGTGGTCAGGCTAGGCTAAGAAAGTGGAAAACCTGCTTTGGAAAGATAGTTGCACTCCATGACTGCTAAGGCTCTGTGGTTTTATTACAGATCTTCACAGTCATGATTTGGACTATTGCAACTGATAGGGAAAGCTGTCCATGTTAGTAGCCAGATCCCACCACAACATCTGCACACATTTCAGCTGTGTGTACTTCCTCCTGCCAGTGAAGGGCCTATTACTTTTCTGACCCTTTTTGGTCAAAAAACGTAAAATGGCCATCCATTTTTACCCTTTTTCTTTTTTCTTCAGAAGTCAATGACACTATTCTTTTATATGAATCAAATGAATACTTTGTAGGCCAAGAAATATCAGACTATATGGTATTATAATTTATTGGGGGGGGGGGATGGGGAAATAAAATAATGCACACTCTGACAGGAAAAGTGATTCTTCTGAAAAGTAAGTAGATTTGGTTTTCAAATAGAAATAATCAAACCATCCCAGCTTCCACGCCAAACACCACCATTGACAAACTAAGAGCCTTCCACCTTCACACTACAAATTCCAAAAGCTTCAATATTTAGGTGCAGGAAAAGCCATAACTATATAATTTAAGACACAGACACCTGACTTGTAAATACAAATACATATTTTTGAATCCACAGAAACTTACATGTGAAAAAGAAAATCACACATGCAAACACATTGGCTGCTTCCGAAAACTTGGCCCTGAAAGTTGACTATATTTTGCCATCGGCAGATGTTGTTGTTGTTTTATCATTGGAGACGTTGGTATTTTTACACACTTCAGAAAGGATCACTGAAATCACAAATGCTTTTTAAAACAAACTTAAAGTAATCATTTACATTCAGGGTCCAAAACAAGGTACAAGTGGGAGCTGGCACTTAAATGAGAAGTCCTTTTGTTCACCCCCTTCCTTAAACAAATGCATAATGATGTGTGATTCACTTTTTGAGCCAGGTCACCTTTAAGAGCCCAGGAATGGCTGTTGCCACTGAATTACTTGCCAGCCCTCACCAGAGATGTCTGCCCGTGCAAAACCTGTGACAAAGGACTGAAATGACAGCACTCTGACTCACTCCTACATTGTGTTTGTTTAGGAAGGTCCTAGAAATTGTATTTCACCAACCACATTCGCTATCAACACACAATTATCTGGCTTAATCATGTGGAACAGTGGCAAATTCACCTGGGGCTTAAGAACTAATGACATTCTCGTCTGAGCTGCTTTAGTGAAATGGCCTAGCACCTGAAGCAGGAACAGCAAGATTGCTCAAGAAAATTTGGTTTTCTGTTTTCATTTCACAGCATAGGGCCTCTGCTCAAATCAACAAACACTCCTGATTAAATAGCTGTGGTAGTCAACTTCTTCGCACTCGTGTGCGTGGCTCTGAATGTACATCGAGCACCCCAACCTTTACAGGGAAAAGAACTGTCTGTGACTTGTTGGTGATGCATTGTCTTTGGGACGGGGAAAATAAGTAAATAAATTGGCATTGAATAATTTGGGTATGATTACAGTTATTAGCGTGGACGACCCCTCTGTGGCTGAAAACAGCGCCTACGTGGTCGCCCCAACGACACACGAATACGCTCAGGTATATATTTTCATTTCCTCTTGCCATCTGCAGCAAGGGCATTAAGATTCTGCTTACTCCTGAAAAATCCAGCCCCTACCCGCGGCCTTAACCCCCAGTGTGCAAGGGCTTTGTAGAGTCACTGCTGACTCTGCTGCTAAATCCCAAGGAGAGGAGAGGCCAATTTTCAAAAGCTGGCAGTGGCAAGAAATTGAGTGTTCAGACTTCCAAATGCTTCAAAGAAAGGGTCAGGTGCAGTGTTCCTCCTGGAGGGCTGCAGGAGAAATGGCCTTCATTTATCAGAATAATGATTTATTTTCATTAGCATGCAAGGCAGACTAAGATAGTGTGCCAAATTCCTGGTTTCCCTCTTGGTGTGTGTTCCACACCAAATGTCCTTTTATGTTTATTTTTGTTTGTTTGTTTTATCCCTCTCGTTAGCAAGGGCCATGGGGCGCAAAGGTGATAAGCAGAATGCTTTCACATTAGCTAAATTATTTGGTGTCACTGCTAGCTCTGGTGCTGGGCTTCTTCCAGCATCGGATCCCAAAAACCTTCCGTTTTGAGAAATATTGGAAGTCCCTAGGTTTGCCAGCTGTAGATGTAGCATCTATGTGCTCTGCCTCTAATTCATCTGTGTCTTCCCTCTCTCCTTCTAACTCCAACTAACCACTCCTAACTCACACCAACGCCACTAGCACCCTTATCCCCAGTGAATACACAGTAATACAGAAACTGGGATAAACAGTAATCAGGGCAGAAGCAACAGTAATAATGATAAGCCCAACAGAATAAATATTTTTAAAAAGCAAATAAAAGTTAAGAATTAGCAAGAGTCTGAAGATTTGTCATCATACTGACTGTGAATGTTACATTTTTTTATTTTTAAAGAGGGGCATTTTATAGCAAAGTCTTTTGGTACTTGACAAACTAAATGTCTTTTGATTGTACTCCAAAATCAACCTACCTCATAATAAAATGTCTAAAAACACAAATAGTGGCTCTCCAAGGATCCAGAGTGGATAAATTCAGCACACTGTTTTCACCAGCCAAAAGAAGTACATATAGTTCCTTAGTAGACATCCACCAATGTTACTGCTTGAAATGCTATGAATCAAAGTGTAATCAAACTTCATTGTACAGTTCACATAAAGTTACTGTACACTTATCACAAATGTGCATGGCTACCAATCATTAGCCAGAAGCCGCAGCTCCTGGATTCACCAGAAAGAGAGCACAATGCAGCCCAAGATTACAAATGGTAATGAGACAGTTCTCTTAATATTTAGGCACTTACATATCAGACAGTTTACAGATGAAGAACCAGGACTCGGGAAATACTATCAACTCAAAATCAGACATCTATGACAAGTATGTCTACATCCTGCATCAGGACTTTCTCAAGTATTTCTATGAAGTCTCAGAAGTGAAAATCACTTAGAAAAACTAAAAACCACACTCTTCCAAAATAGCACATATCCAAAAGTCCCTCACCTTGGTAAAGAGCTTTTAAAGAGTTTTGTTGTTTGATTCCCTCTTCTAGCTTGAATCCTCTCCCTAAATCTCATCTCCACCAGTGCCCCCATTACCTACCCACAATGCTGATGTCATTTACCCATCACCCACTGTACAAAAAGGGACCTGCATGCTAAAAAAACACAAATTCTGCAATGAAAGACCACAATGTGAGTATTGTGGTCGGTATAGGGAAATAAAAACTAATATGTTTTATAGCATCTGCAGTAACTATAAGGACATACACAAGGGTTAGAAGAAGACTTGACAACTGTTTTTTTCCTACTGAAAGATGAAAGTGCAGAAACTTTACACACACACACACACACACACACTCACACACTCACACAATTATACTTTGCACAGGCTCTTAAAGGATCACAAAGAGCTTTGTCCTAGTTCTTAGAGGAAATAGCATTACAAGTGGAAGAAATAGCATTCATTCATTCATCTGCTCATATATTCGCTCAGTGGTAGTTAGCAGTGTTCTAGACACTGAAAATAGAATCACAGGGAAAATGGTGTGTTTCAGGTTCTCCTAAACTGGAAATCTACTGGGGAAACATGAAATTATCCAATAATTGCATGGTCACAAATTGTGCTAAATGACATGAAGAAAAATAGTGACAGCAGTTCAGAGCAATACTGGCCTTTCTGAAAAGGTGACATGTGAGCTAAGACATATGGGATACACTGAAAGTATTGTGTGCACCATGGGGAGGGTATCACAGGCAAAGAAGAAGACCCCTTCTGAGAGTTGTTCCACCATACCTACACCAGTGAAATGTGACTATCGGTGAAGAGTCTAGGCTTGTGGCCCCAAATAGATGAACTAGGTAAACAACCCAGTTTGCAGAATTCTGACTGTACTCTTCTCTCCCTACTTCGGTGCTCCACAGACCCATCTGGGAATTCACTTCTTTCATCCATGTACTTCTAGACAGATAAGTGAAAAAAGGAAAATTGGATTATAAAGTAATAAAAGAAAATCGGTGAAAAAAAAGTTTATTTCCTGAAAGCTATGGCTTTCTCTTGACATTACCAAAATATGCCTTTCCTTCTCCTACAGTCCTGTGACAGAGATGGTCTTTTCTCAAAATGAAAATTTTTCACCATCTCCCACAGCAAGTTGAACTATAAGTCCCATCTAACACTCAAACCCACATGAAGTACTTGTCTTAAAAAAAAAAAAAAAAAAAAGGAAAGAAAGCAAAGCAAAAACAAAAGCCTTTTACATTGCTTCATAATCCACAGCTTTCAAAAACAATCTCATAATTTCTAGTTGAGTGGGCTAAACTAAAAATACTCAGACTAATTCATTACTAAAAAGAACCCCATTTCTTCCTAACCTTAGAAGCCTATTTTAAGTTCCAAAAGGAAAATAACATCGATGAGCTATAAGCTATAAGCTAAGGACGATCAGGAAATGGTGGGGATAATTTATAATTGAAAACAAGGGGGAAAGTCCTTGTTTACCAAGATGGAAAATCCCAAGAATATGAATACACAGAAATCTAGGTACCACTCAGCTTCTAACCAGCTGTGCTGTCATGTAAAATCCTGCTAAGTTCCCCATTTTTTTTTTTTTTTTTTTTTGCGTAAGATTCTCCATCATAGTTAGATGGGCCCTGGTCTTCCAAACCACTTGGACAATGAGAAAATCAAATGAAATGCCATGTTTAAAAAAATTACTTTCCAAAAATGATCTAAATTATATGGTCCCTCCCTCCAAATGGTGTCCCTTAGATCATCAAAAGATGGTAACGGAGGGAGCCTAGGTGGCTTGGTTGGTTAAGCATCTGCTGTTAGTTCAGGTCATGATTCTAAGGTCCTGGGATCAAGCCCCGAATTGGCTCTCTATTCAGCAGGGAGTCTGCTTCTCCCTCTCCCTCTGCTCCTCCCCCCCCCATACACTCTCTCTCTCAAATAAATAAATAAAATCTTAAAAAATGGTAAGAGAAAGCTCCATTTCTCTATATGGGAACAGAGTTGTGGGAAAGCTTTCTGAAGATTAAAAAGGGACATGCGCAGAAGGTTATTGAGCACTATGATGGACATCAATTTGTCTATGCTTCTCCTTGGGAATTACCCTTAAAGGACCCAGTATGTATACCAAAATAATCTCTCACCTTTCACCAAACAAACAAACAAACAAAAAACACCCTCTGTCACTGGTTATAAAATGTTAATACTAGTCTGTCTAAATATTTTTGGCAAAATTTCTTCCCAGGAGATTAGAAGAGTGCATTGCTCAATAGAAAGAGCTGAAATGCTCCTCTAGTCCCACTCCTGGAGATTCTGGTTCAACTGATAAGCACAGGATCCCAAGGACCTGGATATTTAACAAATACTACTGAGGATTCTATCAGGTGAGTTTGGGAAACATCACTGTGGCCATGGTGAGCCACTGAAGAGACTTCAGCAGGAACTTAGCACCACCCACACTATGCTGAAACCAATTTCTAAATGCCGTCTTCTGAAGAGTTTAATACTTTGAGTCTGAGACTGGCTTCTTGGAATTCGCTGGGGAGCTGTTAAAAATCCCAATAGCCAGGCCAGAATACCCCAAACCAATTACCAAAGAACCTCTAGGGGTAGGATCCAGGCACAGCATTTTTTTATGTTTGTTTTAATGGAGACAGATGAAGGCATTTTATTCTGACATGTCACGGTTACAATGCATACTTTCAAATTTCAGAAGTTCGAGAAAAACAGAATTTTACAAATTAAAAACATACAATTTACGTACACGGTAAAAACTAGCTAACATAGCTACATAAACCAAAGATGCAAACAGAAAAATGGAAATTGCTACTGTTGAAGTGAGCCAGGTCCACAGCTGTGGGACCATACCACACATCACGACCACAGGGCGCAGGCAGATGCCTCTGGCCTTTCCAGAGGGTAGCTTGTCTCTGGGGGCCATGTCAGTACACAATTTTGCCTCTAAAATGTCATATGGTTGGTTGAGTCGAGCAAGCAAGTTTCCATCCCAGTCAGGAACTGTTCGTTAACAAGGTCATGAGCAAATCATCTGCCTGAGCACCATGGTCCCACAGTCGGGAGGGACTCTCATTCCCCGACCCACCATTCACCTCAGCTCAGGAACCATGAGACACCAAGCTGGAGATGAAACACAGAGAACTGCCTCCAACCAAACCCAGAGCCTCCTCTGTGGATTTTATTGATGGACATGCCCTATCACTCCAAGGTGAGATGTTGACAAGGTGGGTTTCTAACTATCAAAGGAATTAAGCTTCTAGTTATTTTGTTACAAGTGCAGGCACAGCATTTTTGAAGTTCTCCAGATGATTCTGATGTACAGCTAGGTTTGAGCTGGTGGAATGCTGAACATTATTCTCCCTGGCTCCTCGCTCACATAGTGTGACCCACTTATTTCTATGGTAGGCTTTTGGCTCTTGTAATGAAAAGCCAAAGCTCATTGGTTTAGCCATGAGGATCCCTTGCTTTATTTTTCATCACAGAAATTATCACTACCTAACATTTTAATATACATTGGTAGTATTTAAAATACACACACACAGGGGCTCCTGGGTGGCTCATTCAGTTAATGTGCCTCGATTTCAGCTCAGGTCATGATGTCAAGGTCGTGAGATTGAACCCTGCATAGGGCTCTGCACTGGATGTGGAGCGGGTTCAAGATTCCCTCTCTCTCTCTCCCTCTGTCCCTTGTCCCCCCTGTTGCTTGGTCTCTCTCTCTCTCAAAACACACACACACACACACACACACACACACACACAGAGTCTATTTCCCCTCTGGAATACATGTTTCATTAGACTGGGACTTCTAATATATACTTAAAATTTTTTTTGCTATTAAATTGACACTATATATAATAGCACTTGGCTGGGAATGGGGGAGGTAAATATTACCATTAGCCAATGGAACCATAACAAAGCAGACAGATTTTTCAAGATGAAAAGAAAGAAGAAAATAACTAGGGATTAAGATCTTCCTGGCAATGATAACAGAGAGAGACCTTGTATGCAGCAAGAAAAACTGCCCAAAATATGGGCCTGCTAATATTAGTAATATCAGTATGTTGATAATGAATTTCCGCCCCCCCTTAAGCAGAAAAATTCACCTAGATAGGAAACCATTATTAAATATCTGTATCACAAAGTCTTTCAAATAATACAAATATTTACGAGACCAGTGCTCTAACACCTGAGCTACGGAGCCTCAAATAATACAAATATTTAAATAGATCTAAACTCTTTGGGCTCCTAACTACCTATACCTTTATAAAACTCAAATCAAACACAAACGAAACCACAAACCGATAATATAATATTTAACAAAATTAATTTAGTGTGATATATGTTGTTACCTTGAAGAAAAAAAAATCCATTTCTGCATTTAACAGGAGAAAGTTGTATTTCTGTTTTTATTTTTAACTTGTCCTTTTTGTTCTTTTTATTTTGAGTAGAGTGGAACATCATCTAAATTACTTTTGTTCAGATGTTGTTATTCTCCTGTTGAACAATAAATTTGTAATTTAAATGTAATCCTTAGCTTTAATGAGCACATATATTTAATAGTACACCTTAAAATATAATGCTGACAAAATGTAAAATGCTGGTCGAATCAGGTTTTTCACTGTGTCACAACTATAATATCAACAATAAATAGAAATTCTTATTTGCAGGGACTAGATCTCTTTACACTGAAAATATGATGCAGCATAAGGACTTGGGTTACCAAATGATAGTAGATACCATTAATGCTTGCGTGTGTATATTTTTCAGATAAATAAATATGAAACAAAAGATGGAAGTATTCCAAAAAGACCAATAAGAGTATGTCAGAATTGTGAGATCATAGGTCATTTTGGACTTTTGTTTCTATTTTGTTTCCAAAATAAATATGCATTAGTTGAATAATAAAAAGCTCTCCTTTTTCCTAAATATTCTATTACAAAGTGAAGGGTTTCAGAAATTTGCATGTAGTATGAGCTGGTTCTAGAAGGAAAAAAATGATACAACTGTATCTTAATGTTTAGAAATATTCTGTATGCACATATGCCTAAAACTGAAAAACTATCTTTGGGTGATAAGATCACAGATGATTTTTAAAACTGTTTTCCTCCGGGGCACCTGGGTGGCTCAGTGGGTTAAGCCTCTGCCTTCTGCTCAGGTCATGATCTCAGGGTCCTGTGATCGAGCCCCACATTGGGCTCTCTGCTTAGCAGGGAGCCTTCTTCCCCTGCCCCCCACCCTGTCTCTCTGCCTCTCTGCCTGCTTGTGATCTTTCTGTGTCAAATAAATAAATAAAATCTTTAAAAAAAAAAAAAACTATTTTCCTCCATTCTTTTATGTATATGGTAGGCACCTCCTACCATTGCTGCCAATGAGTCGCATACCCAGCTGTTGGGCTGCTGTGTAATCTGCTCCCTTAAAAGGTGAGTGAGACTTACTGACCTGCTTCCTACAAACAGAATATAGCTGATGTGATGGAAAGTCACTCTCTAGATGAGGTATTAAAAAAAAACAAAAAAAAAAGCACTGCTTCCATCTTGAGTGCTCTTGCTCTTTCTTGGGGCATTTGTCCTGGGGAAGCGAGCTGTTGTATTATAAGGCAGCCATAGGAGAGGCTCATGTGGTGAAGGACAAGCCTGCCTTGAGCGCATGTAGAAACAAGTCTGCACTGCTGTTCCCTCCCTGTCCCCAGTAGAGCCTTCAGATAAGACCGCAGTCCTGGCTGTCATCTTGACCGCAATCTCTCAGCTTGGTTGTACCCAGACCCCCTGAAACAGTTGAATAGTAAATGTTTTAAGCCACTAAATGTAGGAGCAATTTGTCACATAGCAATAGATGACCCAAAAAATGTAGCTTTCCCACTAAAAAATAGACCAAAAAAAAAAAAAAAAAAAAAAGAAAAGAAAAAAAAGAAACAGAAAGAATACATTTATAAAACATAATAACTCTATAACAGACCGTTAAGTTCCCCTTCCTTTGTTTCCTTCCTTTTGTTCCCCTTTTCTCTTCCAGACTAGCATGGCTAAGTAGGATCACTCAGACTGCTGGGAGCCTAATCTCAGGGCATTCGCTAACACCACTCCCCAACTCCCTATCCTCTTGTTCCAGTTTCAACTGGGCCCATATATGTCATTTCCCACTGTAAGCTGTTGTTAAAAGCTGCACCATTTATACTTTAGGTAGATGGACTATGTAAAGAAATGACCCTGTACTCCACAAAATGGTGTTGCTCTAATGATACGCCCAACTCACCTCTGGAAACCATCTTCGGAGTGAATACGTACAAGCATCTTCACTGTGATATTGGCCTTGGGATTCCTCATCCTAAAGACAGAGCAGCAATTTCTTCACAAGTAACACAATTAAGGGATTAGGTTAACCCCAAACACTAAATAAACGTATCTGTTCCTTGCTCTAGTCAGAGACACCAAAAAGTTGGAATCTTAAAGAGGAAGAGGAAATGATGGAAAACGAGAGAGGAGCCATATGATTAGACACCTACATGGAGGTGTGCAAGCATGTCCCATCACGAACCGCACCAAACAGCTACTTCCTATACACGAGCTACTGTATATACGGCACTTATCACTGATCCCAGATTCCTTATGACGTGCCTGAATCGGGAATAAGATGGTAATTTTCACAGTTACAGAGTGGAAAATATTTATGGTGTAGCAGCTGAATGTGACTTTATTTCACATTCTAAGAATCCTGCTACAGGATGGAAGCAAAAACATTTTGAATAAGATGTGGACAAGCCCCAGAATTTTTGCCTCAGAAACAAGATAGCTTTTTGATAGAAAACACTCCGCCTGTTCATCAGGGCTGCTAGCCTATCGTGAGCTTAATTAAAATCAATGGAGAAAAAAATTGAATGCTGAGAAGCACTATTAGGGGCACACAAAATGTAAATGAGTAAAAATATGAAATCCCCAAATAACCTTGGGTCTTGGGCTTTGTTTAGTGATCACCCTATTGATCCATTGAAAACCATCTTTCTTCTTTTCCTCACTTCTGCTAACTCTGAGAAAACTGGGAGGTGGGACAGCGTCTAGTTCTGGAGCAGGATTTCTTGTGTTATTTCCTTGTACCCCCGCTCTCCTCCCTTCCATCCACCTTCTGTCTCTCTTAGCATTTTTTCACTGTCTCTGTTGCTCTTTTATAACTACCTACACAGCAGAAAGAATGTCAGTGAGTGGCAAAGAAAGTGTGTGTTTTCGAACGGCATGAAGCTGAACACATCTCTTGATTCCAAACATGAAAAGATATGTACATTTCTTCCTTCCTTTGACCTCATTTAGGCACAAGAGTTTCACTTTATGCATGCGTGCTTCAAAGTCATACAGAAGTAAGCCGAATCACAAGGGCAGTCAATTCAATGTAACTGATAACTCCTTTATTTTCAAGAGATTGATTTAACAACAACTGTACAAGTTGCAAAACTGGCCACCTTCCTCATCCTTCCCTCTAATCGTGCCCTTTGTCATGTGATTTTTGAACTTCCTTCTCTAACATCAGAGTCTATATCTCTAACCCTTCTTTTTTCACCGGGTTAATAAAATAGAGTGGAAGTGTCAGTTCCAAGTCAAGACCTTAGGAGCCTACAGGCTTCTACCTTCTCACCCTCACAACTCTAGCCATCAATGGGGGACCTACCCAGGCTAGCCTGCTGGAGAATGCGAGGCACGTGGAGTAGAGCCAAATTGCCCTACATGACCAAGTGGAAGCCATCTTAGATCACAAGATAGCCAATTCCCAGCATGTGATCAAGCCCAGCGGAGAGCATCAGAGCCACTCAGCCTACTCTTACCTGACCCCAGACAAATAAGCAATAAATGCTTTTTTCTTGTGTGCCACTGAAGGTTCTGTGGCTTTGTTATGCAGCCTTATAATGACAGTAGATAATGGATGCAGCAGAGTTTCACTGTCTCTTCTCACTAAAAATAAGACCCATTGCAGAGACTTGATCTGGGAGGTGAACTGACATCTCATCATTGCTAGGGCGTGTGTGTGTGTGTGTGTGTGTGTGTGTGTGTGTGTATGAAATAGAGAAAGGGAATGATCGATGCATCTCTGCCCAGATGATTACAGACCATGTTTATTTCTTTTAATCATCAGGAGGATGACACTTGGTGGCTTGCCTGCTTATTCATTTATTCATTCATTCATTGACTAACAATAATTATCAAGTAGTTCTAGCATACTAGACATCAGGGACATAAAGGTGACTAGGTTATGGTCACTGATCTTGAAGAACCTTCTGTCTATGGACCTGACGACATGCTGGGAAATACAATGGTGAAATGAATGTTCTGCCTTCTCTCTTTTGTAAGTTATAAACATGAACTGACGATGTGCTGTAGCTAATCATTATTAGACGTTGTGAACCTACCTTCTGTCTAATTTCCTATAAAAAAAAAATGGTCCAAATGGGAAAAAAAAAAGTCAATTTGTTTATTCCTTACTCTGTAATGTCACACCTCAAGGTAAGACTCCCTTGAAAATATGAAACTCTTGACATCGGCGGTATGGAAAAATAAAGTACATGTCGCTCAGTGGGTGCCAGGGACCTATATTATGTCCTACTGTTGGTTACAGAATTTTCAATATTTCCTTATCCTTTTTCACTCATATGAACTGCAGCTTATAGCAGTGGTAATCATTTCCTGTGTTTGAAAAAGAGATGAAAGCATTCATGGATGAAAGCAAGTTGGATTTAATCTCCTTCTCTCTCATCCAGTGCACTGTACTGATCATTTTCCAAAAAAAACAAGACTTAAGCTCATTTTTGTCATGACAAAACTAGTTTCATAATAATCAGATGGCAATTCCTAGTGTACACAATTCTAATATAATTACTAGGAGGAAATGTAGAGGGAGTTGCAGGTTCGAGATAAAGAAAAGCCTGTGAATTTTGTATTAATGTCTCAGACTCTCTTATTTGTGCAAGTAATCAATCTTTCAGGGAGTAGAATAGTAATTCTTTGTGAAAAAAAATGACAAGAGTCAGAGGAAGAAAGAAGATAATCTGAGTTCCATTCGGTACACAGCAGGTCAGCTGTGATTGACAAAGCTCATCACAAAACTATAGCTCACGGAATAATCCCAGTAGCAGAGTCTCATTTGCAGCCCAAGCAGTGTTAATGACATGTTTAACAGCTGCTTGTTGAAGTTTGGAATCTGCATTAACCCGCAGAGCAGTGAACAGAGAAATGAGGGAAAGTATTGAAATCAAGCCTTCATTATTCTGACAGCCCAGGTGAAAGGGTGTCCGGGGGTTGTGGAGAGGCGGGGAGGAGGGTCTGAAGGGTGGAAGGTTCAATTGCATGGGAGGATCGTCCTGGAGATGACAGGGTCTGATCAATAAGCACAGAGGACTGCAAGAGCAAACTGACACACTCAACTCGGAGACAATGAGGCAAGAGAGTCAGGCACCTGGAAGGAAATCCTGGCTTGGGACACCAAAAATTACTCTGGCGTTAATAATCACTGCAGATCAACTTGGTGTCAGCTTTTGCCACTTTGGGAAGGCCATGGGATGCCACATCTTCGGGCTCCCTTCACCCCAAGAATAACATTTATTCATCCCAGCTCCAAAAGCAAAGAAGTATATGTACCACAGTCTATTTTCTAGACTTCCTAAAATAGTACTTCCTGAATTAGCTCAAATGAGCTACTAAATGCATTTTCCTTAAATGTGATTCTTTATAATGGCCCATTTGCTCTGTGGAAGTATTATCTCTGGCCTTGCCACTGTCACTGAGGGCAAAGAATGAGGACATGGGGGAAGTGTCAGAGGTTTGAGGCAAATCCAGCTTCTCCCTATTTTTTAAAGGTAGACTTAGGCAGCATGTGCAAATGCCCTGTGCTTCAGTGTTCTTATCCATAAAATGGGATAATAACACCCACCTTGTAGAGTTGTCATGAGGATTAAAGTAAAATGTATAAAATCTCCAGTATAAGTAGACATTTCATAAAGAGTCGCCATTATTTTTAGTGGGGTTAATCACTGTCAGTAGCCCAGATGTGGGCCGTCTACCCAAAGGATCTCATTGGCATAAAGTGGCATACACACACACACACACACACACACACACACACACTCCCTGTCTTTTGATGGAATGTCAACTCCATGACACCAGTGCATTTGTTTTTATTTTGTTCACTGATTCATCCTAAATACCCCAAATATGGCTGGCACATAATAGTCACTCAAGAATATATTTGCAGGTGACTAAACCTGCTGTAATCATCAGCAGTGTCTTTAACCACACTCTATTTTGCTTCTACTTAAGCCTTTCTTCATTTAATATAAGGAAGAAAAAAACCTGAATTTTTGAATTATAGGATATTGGACTTCATTTTCATCAACCCCTTTATTTGAAAATAGGGAATCAACTGAGGCCCAGAGAAAGCTTGAGGTTCTCTTGGCAAAACAAGTTAATGAATGAAGAAGATTCCACCACATCATGGGAGTTCACAATCTTATGAATTTACATTATGTATGCGATACTATTCCTTTAACCAAAGCATGAGACACTGAATTGCTATGTCACTGATGTCCTCAAAGTAGGCATGCTCACAGGGCATTCTTTCTTTAGCTGCAACTTATTTTTCCTCTCAGGTCTTGTATGTCCATCAAATGAGGAGATCAGAGAAGTCCCTGTTTTCACACTGTTCTCTGTGGAACTGGATGGTTCTGGGGAAGGGCTCTGTGGGGTTCCTCTAAGTCCACTTCCCAACCTTTTATTCTATTTGAAGTAAAGCACTTCTTTCTTCAAAACTATTTTATATATCAGATTTTACATAAGATTTGTTTAGGGTTAAAAAAAAAAAAAAAAGGTCTCTCTAGATACATAGCAATGATACTAGAAGTTCCCAAGTGACAAGTCTACCTTCCCTCCTGTCCATTTGGACAATAGAAAGAGTAAAGTCAATCTGTCCAGAAGTCACTGCTGTCTTACTGTGACATTCCCCAACTTCTCCTCCACAAGGGATAAGGGTTCCAACAGAGAAAGCAAGAGGAAGAAGATGGAAGGGAGGAAGAGGACAAGAAGACAAGAAGATGAGGAAAAGGGCAAGAAGAAAGAACATGAAGAGGGAAAAAGCAAACAGTTCTGTAGTGCTTCCAACTTTCTTGGGTCATGTATTTCTGTACCTGTCATCTCATTCCATTGTCACAAAAAAATACTGACACGTTAGCACCAAAGGTATTATTTTCATTTATCCCGGAGGGAAACTGAAACACTAGAAGAAATAAGATAACCAGTCACCTCACTCAGCTTGCTTCCTTAAGGCAGCTCGTCTTCACATATTTAGAAAACAAGAATGAACCAATGGCTTACGTCTTTAAAGCCTCAAAATACAGTCAGTACTCCTTTCCCACAGATCACGACATGTGTCTAGAGCAGCCAAACATCTTCACAGAATTCTGTCACTGTGACCCATCCCATGTGCATTTTTCCACTCCATGTCTGGGTAGTGAGGACTCTGTCGCAGATATGCTAGCTAGCTATGAGGCCAATAAACAGTTAATGTAGCAGGAGAGATCATACTTCACTCCTTTTGTGGCATGCAAATGAAGATAATTAGATATTCTGCAATTGCAAGACATGCCAAGTGTTTAGAGAACTGAGGTTCCTATTTCTGGTTTTGTGACATTCTGGGATTCTCCCCCACTCTACTGCCCCACCCTCCTCTAAGACCTCAAGAACTTTCTTAAAATTCTTAAAATGTCTTCAAATGCAAATGGTTTCAATTCACATTATATATCTACATATATGTTAGTATAACTGTAAATATTGATTTTACAAATATGCCCATGTATGTCTATTTTTAAAGACATTTACAGAGGTCAACAACATCGATTCTTTTAAAAATCAAATTTGGAGAGCCACCTGGTGAGGAAGTTTTGTGGTGTCCCTAACTTCCCCCCTCTTCCTCCCTCGTTAATTATGGTTTATGCCAACTTCTCCCACCCTCAACCCTAAAATGAGAGCCCCCCTTTTCTCTTCCTTTGATAGTAATAGTAATAACATCGACACATCACCTGCCATGCATTAGGTACCAAGCTGGATGTTTTATAGACATTACCTCTTATAGCCCTACTAAAAGTGAGAGGGTTACTACTATCTATCTTTTGTAAGGGGAAATTAAAGTTTAGAGGCTAAATAAATGTCTAAGGGCACAGAAATACCAAGGGAGAGGATTGGTATTCAAACATAGTTTTCCCCTAAAGCCCACACATTGAAATGTGTGCCCCATGTCCTGCTGTCTCAGGATCTTCCCATGGATGAATGCAATCTTAGTTCATTTAACCAATGTTTATTGAATGCCTCTTCACTGTTAGACACCTGGCCCAGCCGTGGATGAGACTGATAAAAGTCCCTCTGTTCACAGAGCTCAGTCTAGTGGGGAAGACCGACAATAAAGAAGAGGAGCAATCTGACACATCAATTCTTCCTTCATAGATGAATATTGCCAAACCTATTACAGACTGGAGATACTCGCCTTTCCACATAGCTCTCCTAGAAGTCCTCTGGCTACTTAAAGAGAATGGCTTATAACTCGAGAAGGGGGGTAAGGTACTTTGGCAGGCAGGCTGGGGCCTTCCAAGGGAGCTCTGGAAATCAAACTTCCCAGCACCCAGCTTCTTGCACCATCCCTGCCAAGAGTACTGTTGCTACTTCCAAAGTTCAGAAATCACTCTTTTTAAGTGTTTGAGTCCGTGGAGTCCCAAGAGCTCAAGGTCTATAGACAACTTGAAAGTATTTTGAGGTGCACAGGTTTGTTTAAGATAAAGATTGTATCGATGGGGTACTGAGGAACATTATCCAGACCTTCATGAGGAAAACACCAGACAACACCAGCAGGAGGTAAAAATACCAGTTACCACTAAGACCTGGGCATCTCCCAGGCTCTTCCCAAGAGAGTACAGAAGATCTGGGATGCCACAGAAATAACTGGCTTTTTTGCCTTTGAGACACCTTAAGACCATGGACACAACCAAGCTTTTTAATTAAAATAAAATAAAATACAAGATGCAATTTACTTTACCTTATCCCTTTCATTACTGATAAAGGCTTTAAAAAATAAATTTTTTTTCCTTTCCTTTTATTTTTTTACCTAGATACTTTTTTTAAGTAATTTTTTATTTTTTATAAACATATATTTTTAACCCCAGGGGTACAGGTCTGTGAATCGCCAGGTTTACACACTTCACAGCACTCACCAAAGCACATACCCTCCCCAATGTCCATAACCCCACCCTCCTTCTCCCAACCCCCTCCCCCCAGCAACCCTCAGTTTGTTTTGTGAGATTAAGAGTCACTTATGGTTTGTCTCCCTCCCAATCCCATCTTGTTTCATTTATTCTTCTCCTACCCACATTTAGAGTACTGTATTATATTTATATTAAAAAATAGATCTATGTGGACCCACGTAGTTCAAATGTGTGTTGTTCAAGGGTCAACTGTAGAATAACAAAGAGAAATCTGACCCTTCTAAATGATAACTTGTCACTGAGTAAGAGGACCCAACAACACCACAAGTCACACACAGTTTATTGTAAATGTACTGTGTCACTGGGGTGGCTTTTCAGGTTAGCTAATTGTGTTATCCAGAGGAAAAATAGAGAGGCTTCTATCTCTATGACAAGCATATAGTCACAACTTGGAGCCAGGCACCTTAAACCCCATGAGATAGGATATAGGGACAACTTCTCCTTGATATTTACATTTCAAAGAAATGACTCTGAACTCCTTAAATGGTTTCCCTTACTGGTGGAGCATAAGGAATAACATGGAGGACATTAGGCGAAAGAAAGAAAAGTGAGTTGGGGTAAATCAGAGGAGGAGACGAAGCATGAGAGACTGTGGACTCTGAGAAGCTGAGAGTTTTGGAGAGGAGGGGTTGGGGAGTTGGGGGAGCCTGGTGGTGCGTATTAAGGAGGACACTATTGCATGGAGCACTGGGTGTGATGCATAAACAATGAATCTTGGAACACTGAAAAAATAAAATTTAAAAAAATTTTTAAAAATAAAAAATAAATTTATTAAAGGTTTTAGGCTTTGATACTTATTTTAACCTAATAAAGCAGATTCAAAAAGAGCACTATTCAGATTCATCTGGGGACTTATTTACCAAGCACATCTTTGAGGGTCCACTAGGCTATACACTATCAGTCAGGCACAGAAGTGCTTATTTTGTATCACCGATGGTGAACTGCTAACATTCTCATATATAGTAACACTTAATATTTCTTATGAGATTCAAAATAGGAAAATATTTAATTTCTAATCCCAATAACATCTTCTCATAAAGTGAGACAAAAAATAAACTTCACATCTTGACCATATTCTTTTTAAAATTCATATTCTGATACTGTTTTCAATTGATAAAATATAATTCACCACAAGATATTAGTGCAAAAAGAAAGATGAGAAAGAGCTACTTTATATATCTGTAAACATACCAATTCTTTCAGTCCCAATCCACTCCTATCCCAAGTAGAGTTTTAGGAGCCTCCGAGGCTGTTGTAGCAATTAGTGCCATTAACCAAATAATGTCCAGCTCTCTGCCTTCTGGAGCACGGTAGGATTTCACTTCTCCACCTACTTGGAAGTAAGCTACAGCCATGTCACTGACTCTGGCCAATGAAATGGAAGCAGAAATGCTATTTCCAGGTAGAAGCTTGAAGAACCTGGTATGATTGACCACCTTCCCACCCTTCTTCAATGGTCCTGGAAGTGACTGTAGAGATGGCACCTGATTGTGCAACTGACCACAGTGAGCATTTTCCCTTTGCTGGCCCAAGGTTGGCAATGTAAGCTAAGTAAGACAGAATCCTCAGATGGGTTAAGACACAAGAATGTGAGGGTTATTTGCTACGATGGTTCACCCTAGCCCATCCTGAGGAATACAGCTCAGAAGTCCCACACACCCTCCAAGTCCAAGAGCCAACACTTAAGAACCCTCTGTCTTCTGATGAGTTCAGCACCAGCTCTATTCCTCCACTGTAGAGGTTGTTCAGGGTGGGAGTTGACAAACAGACTCTGCAGCCCTCAAAGTCCTGATTCAGAAACCTCGTTTGATGTCTTGAATTAATTCACCAGCTATGTGCTCCCGAATCCCACCTCATCCCTCTGCCCATGAAACATCAATATTGTGGCAATTCACGTTTAAGTGTTTCTTTCTACATCACATGGCAACCAAACAATTATAATAGAGTTAATCTTGCATGCTGCCTCCTCCCCTTCTGATATCTTATGGCAGAGAAATGGGAAAATGCTAGCTGAAGAAAAATGTAGGCAGCTGAGACTTTCTGTGAAGCTGAGCAGGTTGGCTTTAAAATCCATGGGTTTTAAGAACATAATTCCCGAACATAAATGTAAGCCTTCATTTCCACTGTTTATATATAGCTCAATAAAATAGAAATTGTGTCTTAGAGCTCACATTTAGCTCTCTTGTAACAGAAATGTGCAAAATATTAATCTACTGCCTGCCCGTTTCTGCTTCTGGCTGAGAATTCCCCTGGGTGTTGCTTGTGATGAGCCTGCTGGCCTCTATCAGACTCTGGAGAAGCAGCAGGTGGCTGAGCATTGACTTGAGAAAAGGAAATGTGCAACATGATATTAAATGGGACTTTTCTTGTGATCCTGGCTGAGACCCCAAAGGAAAGGACAGTATGGAGAGAATTGCCTCCTTTATTCTCAAGAGCAGACAAACCATCTGTATTAGTATTTTATTCTTGATATAATAGATTATGACAAATTTAGCAGTTTGAAACAATACAAATTAATATCTCCTTGCTTTTTCATTCATAAGTCCAGGAAAGCTTGATGGGTTCTCTGCTTAGGGTCTCACACGGTAAAATGAAGATATCGGCTAACTGGGTTTTTATCTGGAGGCTCTGGGGAAGAATTTGCTCTCCGGTCATTGAGGAGGTAGGTATGCACTTGTTGAACAGAGGTCCCCATTTCTTTGCTGGCTGCCAGGTAGGGGTCATTCTCGCTTCTAGAGACCACCTTCATTTCCTGGCTTCAGGCTCCCTTGGTCTTCAAAACCAGCAGCAATGGGTTGAATCCTTCTTATACTTTGAGCCTCTGTTGACCTCATTTTCTACTTCATCTCTCTTGCCTCTTGTCAGAAAAGATTCTCTCCCTTTAACAGGGCGTGTGACTTGATTGAACACATGGGAACAATCCAGGATTATGTCCTTTTCTTAAGGGACATAACCTTAATTATATTTGCAGTCTTTTTAGAAATCTACCATACATATTCACAGCTTCCAGAAAGTGGTCCATGGACCTCTTTGCTGGGCCATCCTATTGGTACCACACCATCTGTCTTCATTTGGGCTGGTATAACAAAGTACCATAAACCAAGTGGCTTATAAACAACAGAAACTTGTTTAACACAGTTCTGAAGGCTAAAATCAGGGTGTTGGTATAGTTGGGATCTGGTGAAAGCCATCTTCCAGGTTTCAAATGGCTGACTTCACCTTGTATACTCACCTGGTGGAAAGAAAGCTAGCTAGCTGTCTGGCCTCTTTTTTTTATAAGGTACTAATACCATCCATGAGGGCTCTATCCTCATGAACTAATTACCTCTCCAAGACCACACCTCCAGATACTAGTCTATTAGGGATTACATTTCAACATGTGAATTTGGGGGAGACACAAATATTTAGTTCATAACATTATCTATGTCTCACTAAGCTAAAGGGTAGCCAAACCCCAACTTTGTGGACTCTTTACCAATCACCATCCACAAACCTATAGATGGAAAGACTAGAAATTTATTGGGGAAGTGGGGATGTGGAGAGAGAGATGTTCACCTGAAGACACACATGCTGGCATGTGTCTCTAGAGAGAGAACCATTTTACTGTCTCAAGGGGTGATATAGAAGGATGCTGACACTCATCTCAAGTCAGGTGAAGGGGCTTTATGGCCTGAAGAATGATGAGAATCTCTGGGAAAAATTAACCTGAAAGTTTGAGGAAGCCGGAGGGGCAAATCACGGATGGTTTTTCAAGACCTGCCAAGAGAGGCTCCTCAGCAGAAAGAGGCCAGAGGGCAAGATGGATTGTCATTAGGACATAAGAAAGAAAACATAGTGGCCAAGTTGGCTGACAGTAGTGTGATGGTTAATTTATGTATATCCCCTTGACTGACTCCTGGAATGCACAGATTAAAGATTAATGTCGGTATGTTTGTGAGGGTGTTTCTGGAAGATATGAGAATTTAAATCAGTAGACCGAAGTGCTCTCCCCACTATTGGTGGGCATCACCCAATCCACTAAAGAGATATGAACAGAGAAGTTATGAACTCTCTCTGATTCCTTATCCTGGGTCAGGGAAGGGAATCCACCACAAGTTATTTGAAGTAGTGGTGAGAAATCATGAAATTGTTCCCAGCTTGCTGACCAAGTCCTCCCCATTTGATAAACCAGTTACATTTTATTTCCATGGAAACATGGAAATTCATATAAATATATTCAATCTGTATTTGAAATTTAATTGGCATATAGTATGTTTAGTTTATGGGACAGTCCTCTGGAAAATGAGGTACCACAACACTTGAATAATTCTAAGAAAGAAATTCTGGCATACCCACTGCCTTGTATGCTTATATATCAGAGTCTTTTCTTGAATCCAAGATGGAACTCTTGAAAAATATTGGTTGGAAGACATTCAGTATTCAGAAATGCTGGGATGTATTTGATATAGGAGCTCTAACTTATGCATTCATGGGTTACCACCACCGAGTTTATTTTTATTTATCTTTTCGAAGATACTGAGAAAGGCAGCAATATCTGTAGAACTATGAATTCTCTAAGTAGTACCTAATCTCTCTCATCTTCAACTTTATTTTTTAATCAGTAAAATAGAGACATTAATGCTGAGCTTACAGGAATGCCGTTAGTAGTAAATGAAATAAAAAACATTCATAAAGATTTGAGCACAGTACATGGTGAGTGCTCAAGAAATGACAGTTATTAACATATACAATTCTCTGCTTGGAAATAGATGTAGATATTTTTAGTGCTATAGTTGCAATGCAGGCAAATTGAAAGCTAATTCATTCCATAGATTTTTATTGAGCCTCTAAATGCTGGGAGTACAAGGTTGAGGAGATACACACTCTACCTCAGGACATAGAGATACCTAATTTTTTCTGAAGAAATAGGTAGAGAAGATATTTGATTCACTAGGAGAGACACGTGTAAACTAACAATCCAATGCAGTGTGACAGTTGCCTTGCACAGATGCACAAGCTACTCAGACCCATAGATAAGTGAAAGACGATGCCGTGTGGAGCACTGAAATGGCAATAGAAGTTAAACAAATAATAAAAAAAAAAAAAACAGTATCTCAGAAGGAAAGTTCCACAGAGTCTTGAGCAATACTGATCAAGTGGTCACATGGGGAACCAAACAAACATCTGAGTTGTGGCAAAGATAGTCACCATCCAAAAGGCGATAGTAGCATGTGGAAAAATTGAAGGGGTGGACAGGATCAGACTTTTGTTTGTTTGCTTGTTTGTTTGTTTTGTTAAGATTTATTTATTTGAGAGAAAGAGAGGGCATGCACGAGGTGGGAGGGCGAGATCCTCCATCTCAGCACCCATGAGATCATCCCCTCAGCCAAAACCAAGAGTTGGAAGATTAACCAACTGAGCCACCCAGGTGCCCCAGAATCAAACGTCTTTAATAAAGTTTGGTCACTTGACCAAGCTAGGGGAAAATTTCTGATCCGATTATGTTTGGATATCAATCCCTCCTTTGTTTCTCAAATCCCTAACTTAAAATAGACTGAACACATTGAACCCCCCTAAAATGTTATTTAGACATGCTAAAACAACTCCTGTTACAGAAACAATGAATGTGTTGATCCTCCATATTTCCTTGTGAGTAATCTCCTATGTTGTTTCATAGGATCCCATTAGGAATTAGCTCTTTGTGCAAAGTTGCTTTCCCTCCCTTAATTTTAGCTGCTAAATGGGAGAGATTTTCATTTGAGGCGTTCCACCAGCAAAGAAGTCATTGACCTTCCACCTTCCCCAGAATTAGATGGCTTGTCCCTTGTCCCAAGGGCTATTTGCTAATTGCACAGATACTGGAAGAGAATCCTTTGTCCCCTTAGCTTAGTTTGTCATGTTTCCATTCAGCCAGAAACTATTCAAAATTCATCTACCATCACAGTCTTCCTGCAATACATTTGAGTCTTTCTGAAATACATTTGAGTCTTTCTGAAATGGGAATGATACAGAAGAAAGGGAATATGCCCCAGTTACAATAACATGTGTTTTGTCTACAATATTTCAAAGAACATTTTTGCATTATTTTTAAATTTTATCAGGATAAAGATGCTATGTTACTTTCACTTAAGTATATGCAACCCTCTTTAAGTATAGTAACCCTTTTTTAGGGATAATTATCCCTGAGGTAAGAATCCACTATTCAGACAGTGGTGACTATTATTCTTTTAATCCTGTCTAACCCACCACATCCTAAAGGCACATGTTCAAGAACACTGAGCTATTAAAACACCCAACCACAAACTGAAAAATATTGTATACATTTCTGAATAAAGTTTTTTTAAAGGAATTTAGTTTATCCATATATCTAGAATGTATCTCTGTAATCCTATCTCCACAACAGAATATCATTTAAGGTTTATGACATTTTTGAAATATTTTATTTATTTATTTGACAGAGACAGTGAGCACAAACAAGGGAAGTGGCAAGCAGAGGGAGAGAGAGACAAACAGATTCCCTGGTGAGCAGAAAGCCCAACACAGGACTCAATCCCAAGACTCTGGGATCATGACCTGAAGCAAAGGCAGGCACTTTAAAGACTGAGCCACCCAGACACCCATCAAGTTTATGAAATTTAAGTTGTAAATATAATTGCTTATATAAATTATAATTATAATTGCCTATATAATAACTATTCAATTAGAATTTGAAGAATTACATTTCTGTTGGTCTTTTTCCCCTTCTAAAATAACTTTATTACTTATCCTTCAGGCTGGGGTCAGGGGACAGAATATGTTTGACTTTAGAAACGTTGCTATGTGTCCACCAAGAAGAATGGAACTCACAGAGTTTGCTCATGAGAGATTGACAGATAGCTATATAGACAATCTTTCATTTATGTCCAATTTGAATTGATGCCTTACTTGAAAGTTTCCAATCAGTTGGCCAGAGATTACAGGAAATTACTTTTATTTATTTAGTTCTGTAATTTAGAATTTTCTTTCTTTCAATTTCCTTTTAGTTCTTTTGCAATTTGAAATAGAAATAGACTATAATTTATTCCTTTATGTATCCAGGAGTCTTCATTAGTATCTATGTGAGACATCCTATTAAACAAATCCTGACTCCTACTTAGTAGCACAAGGGTGTGACCTTGATCAATTTGCTTAACTCATTTTCTTCTCTTATCAAGTAATAAGGGACAAGTAGCAGCTCCCCTATGAAATGGTGATGACAAGTAAAAAAGGAATCCCATGGAAAGCACTTAGTCGGGCACCCAGCACAACATAAATAAATATTAGCTTTTATTGTGATTATTGTGATGTTTTGACTGTTGTTGCTATTTTTATTGATATTTACTCCTAATAATTATCCCTAATGTGTTTCAAAGAGAAAGCCAATTGTGCAAAGTGTGGAGAAGAGACACACTTCACTCTTAACCAGGATAAATTCATTCTTAGGCAACAGAATAGTATCCAGTATCTGGTGTGTACATTCTAGATGTTCTCCTATTCATTTTTTCACTTACACATGAAGACACTAAGTCAGAGGGAAGCAAGGAATCATGCCTCAGTCAACAAAACACTGAATGGGAGAGTAAGAATGTGTACCTCTGCCTCTAATATCCCAACCTCTTTTCCACTATAAGCAAATGTAAATTCCAGTCAAGCTTTTACTTAAAAAAAAAAATACAAGAAAGAGTAGTTCAATCAAGTTTGGGGTTCTTCAAGTCTAGTTTGTGATATATCCAACATTTTCATGGCTGTGAATTAAAAGGAGGGACAAAGAAAAGGAATAACATGAAATAGCAGGCAGTGGCATCAAAAGCAAAAAGAATAATGTCCGAAAAAAGGGAATAAAAATAAACAATGAATGTCAAACTAGCAAAAGCAGAACCAAAATAGGAACTTCTGGGTGAGAGTCATGGAGAAGAGAACAAAGTACCTACACTTCTCCACTTTGAACACATGGGTTTTGCCACAAATTTTCAAGACTTCCCATCCATTTGTTGCTCCAAACCATTCTTTCCCCTTCAGCCAAATATCCTCTAGGTTCCAGGAACATGTGTTCCTGACAATATAGACCCATCACTTTGCACTAATACTAAAATACGGGAATACTTTCAAGCCATCTCTTCCTCGTCTAAAAGACAGAGAGGATGGCAATCGAATTTGGTCTTGAGGGACTGATGGTAGAGAGAAGAAATAATCCTCTATGACTTGACTACCTTATTATAGGAATTCTTTGATAATCTGCACCCCTTTGTTACTAAAATGTAAACAGAGATTGATGGCCATAGAAGGTGTGTGCTGTTCAGGCTGCTGTATTTTAGAGTTTCAAAGGATCAAAGTCCTTGGAATGAGGGAGAGCAACTTTTAGTGGCTGAGCTGCATAACTTGAGGAGGTCAGAGTTACAGACATTTTTCAATATGTGCCAAGGTTCTGAGCCTAAGGATATGGCAGGAGACAGCTCTATTTTCCCGGTTTTAGGATTCTATTGCTGAGATCTCCTAGACTGAACCCTTTACCCTTAGAAGGTTTTTACTTGCCCTTCTCAATGCCCTAAATTGAGCCTCCACAGAAATTATCTATTAAAGTCCTTACCTCATAATGCAAAATGTGACTTTATGTGGAAATAGTATCTTTAAACAGATAATTAAATTGAAATGAGGTCATGGGAGTGGTCTAATCCAAGATAACAGATGTCCTTATGAGAAGAGAAGATTAAGAAACAGTTGGATGTGGAGGGATCAACATGGGAAGCCACTGAAAAAGATGGCCATCCATAAGCCAAGGAAAGAAGTCTCGGAAGAAACCAAGCCCCTGACACCTTGACTCAGACCTCTAGCCTCCAGGACTATGAGAAAATCCACTTCTATTATTTAACCATCTAGTCTGTGGTAGTTTGTTATGCCAGCCCCTATAAACTAATATACTGAAGATTTTTTTAGCAATTTCAATAAAAGAATATTCTTTTAACTAAAACTGCCAAAGCTAACTTTATTGAATACTTATTATGAGATTAAAAACATCACATCAGTATCTCTATACCTGTGTCGACATCTATAAAACAGGGATTTCAATCGTACCTTTCTTGCTGCAGTGAAGATTGAATTCAATAATCTCTTTTACAGGGCTGTCATCATCTTTAAATCTTCACAGTGGTTCCATGGAGAATTTGTATCCCCATTTTACTACCCCATTTAGATATAATACCAAGACCCAAATCCTACTGACACACCCAATGGGAAAACCAAAATTCATACTCTCCCAAGTATTTAAATAATTAAGCAATGCTTCTGTTAAAGAGGGGGGCACTGAGGCCTAGAGGCAGCCTGGGGACTCAGACATGAAGAGGTTAATGATGTGCTCAGAGTTGCAGATGGCTCAGCACACATGGCTGAATGGGTAGCAGATAGAAGTTTTAACTCCAGAGGTCCTGCATCTAACAGTTGTGCAACCAACACCTTTGGTGAGCCTCAGCTATCAAGGAACCATCAGTGACATACAGGGCATCAGTTTTAACATGAGTTTAAAAACTTGAGCCTGGAATTCAACTCACCTTAATTTAAGCCATTTTTATTTTTTGTAGTAGTGATACTTGCCCTCTAACTTTCTTCCTATTTACATATTTATGTAACAAATGAATGACTTTGAACTTCTCAGTTTAACTTCACATATTTCAAAATTTGTTATCGCTGTAGCTAGCTGTTCTACCTCCCATTTAACATGCGAGTTTGCACGGATTGGAATTAGAAAATGAGATAATACCTTCACTCTAGGAAAGTGCCATTACCTTTCCATCAGCCATGAGACTGGAAAAGACTCTTCCTTGATAGGCAGAAGAAATGTACTGTCTCCTCTCTGACATTCAATCCCTGCCCCATTTAGAAGCTAAGCCCTTCCACAGAATGGCCCCAAAGTATACTCAAGCAAGGTGCAGGTCCCCAGACTCTGAGTCACTCTGCCAGGCACAGGAGCACTCACCTCCACCTGTTACGACCTTGGACACCAGTCTGACCCTACAAACTGTACCCCAGTTTCTGTAGTGCCAGTCTGTCTCTTCCTGGTATTTGACTTTGTGGGGGAGGGTTGTATCTGGGAATACATATTTCCTCACTGGCTTCTGTATTGCTTTACATTTTTCAGAACCAGTTATTTTAAATTTATGTTCAACTAAGAAGCAGAACTAAAGAACATGCCTCTGATCCATTTATTGAACACTGAGTTCTAGACTCCCTTAGGCAAAGCCCCTGAAAGGTACTATTAATGTTTCAGGAACTGGAATGAAGATTTAGTTAGTTCACTAGTTCCCTGAGTGGTAACACCACCGTGACGAAGGTCAGGCATGAGCAGCCTAGGTCCTCTGGAATGTTCAAATGACATTAGTTCTAACGTCAAAATTGGTTCATGTCAGATACAAGCAAGATAAATAACAAAGCCAGTTTTTAATTTGTTGGGATAGTGTTTGACAGATGAAATGAACTGAGAATCACAATGATAAGTGAAAAAAATCTATCTTAGCACATCAGATTAAAAATAATTTTTCCATATTCCCCCTTAAAAATTAAAACCAAAGCGAACCTGAATTATGAATCTTTTAACTAATGAAACTATTTTGCTAGTATAAAGTTTAGCCAGAAGGTGACAGATGACCTTTTTTTTTTTTTTTAACTTTTTGAGGGGATCTTATCTTCATGAAAAAAGGGGGAAAAAGCCCTTACTCCAAAGAGAAATGTTTTAATTGTGATAAAAATCATACCTGGTTTGCTCTAAACTCAAACAACCTTGGCTGTGTGGTTAGTATTTTAGCAGGTTTTCTCCACAATTTTTTTTTGCCACAATAAAATATTAATTTCTTCTCTCAAGCATTATTCCAATCAGCTTGGTTAATGTGATGAGGCATGTACGGTCGGGTAATGCGCGCTATGTTATTAGCCACCAAATGCTCCACACGATGCTACACAGTCTTTCAGAAGCAAAGGGCACATTGAAATAAAATCACACTAAAAGTGTTCTTATATGTTTATACCTCACAATGGCAATCACCGCCACAGTGCAGGGCATTTCTTAGCAAGTACTGACTAGCTGAGGTTAATTGCCCAGAGTACAGTTGAAGGCCACGGATTCTTCCCAGCTACTCATTAATCCCCAGGAAATCTCCTGAACCCTGGTGGTTATTGTTCAATCCTTTATAGATGATTTTTTTTTTTTTTTTTTTTTTTTTTTTAGTATTTTGAGTACTTGTTCTCTCTTGGAACACCTACAGCCAGCCAGATCGTGTTTGTATAAAGAAATACTCTTTTTCTTGAAAGTAGATTGAATTTCAGCTTTCCCATAAAGACCCCTTAAAGGCCAGTAGCTCAAGGGGGGAAAAAAAAAAAAAAACCACTTTCATTGCATTTTGGTTTCTCTCTTTTTCTAAGGGGGCAAGAGAATGGAGAAGTTAAGGAAAAGTAGGGGAGGGAAAGAGAATACGAGGAGAGAGAGGATGTCAGTCCCTCTGTGTCTTCCTCACTCCTAGGAATTGCCCTTTAATGGGTACAGGAGAAGTGGGGCTGCCGGTGAGCAAGGGGAAGGCTCAGTGGAAATGTGTGCCCATTGCAAGGGGTGGTCAACGCCATGAAACAGGCAGAGCACCCTCAGTTAGACACCAGGGCACCCACCTCCCACAGCTACACAGCCAGAGCCGGTGCCCAGCCACCTAGGGACAGGCTCACCTCAGCAAACAGATGGCAACTCTAATGATCTCTACTTCTGCCAAACTGAAGGACTTGACTCAACCAGGTCCCCGTGCTTACAGTTTTAATATTATAAAATTCAAAGAGCAGAGACTACTTTGTCAATTTAGGGCACTAAATAAAATTGGAATTTGTGTTCCTCTTTGCCTAGGAAAGATTTTATATTGCACCTCAGCATTTACTATCTTTCAAATCAGGTTCTAATAGTAAGAAGCTATGTAAATAACAGAGATTATTCTAAAACCACAAATTAATTATAGTGGTCTGATGTTAACTAAACATATTAGTGTGTGTGTGAGTGTGTGTGTGTGTGCGCGCACATGCATGATAGAGAAAGGAGAAAAGAGAGAGAAAGAATCTTCTTTTGAAGTCAAAGTGACCTTTTATATTCTACATGCTACTATTCCTTTTACCAAAATCATTTCTCTGCCACTTATTTGTACCCCTTAAGGAAAAAAAAATGTCAAATTAAAATAGAGGATCTTCTGAATATAGTATTGTTTAAAATAAGCATATCAATATTCTGACTTAAAATCGTTAGATTCTCTTCCTAGTCATTTAAAAATCAAAGACAAGAGGCACATGGGTGGCACAGTCATTAAGCACCTGCCTTTGGCTCAGGGATTCCAGGGTCCTGGGATCAAGCCCTGCATCAGATTCCCTGCTTCTCCTTCTCCCGCTCCCCCTGCTTATGTTCCCTCTCTAGCTGTCTCTCTGTGTGTGTCAAGTAAATAAATAAAATCTTTAAAAATAAATAAATAAAATCAAAGACAAAAGATGGGCTACAGAGAAAAAGCACACATTTTTGTTTACAAATTGGAAAAACCCCAATAATTTCAAGGCTGCGCCAAAGCACCAATAAATCTTCTGAAGTCACTTCACAGAAAAATCTCCACTGCTTCTTTCTTTCTTTGAGTATTTTCATCTTCAAATACATGTCAATTGCATTATATCCATATACAGAAGATCCCTTACAGTTTTGCACTTCCCAATATGGATTACTGAAACTTTACTTCAAATCAGTCCAATGCAAGTCGGTAAGCAGTGAATAAGCATCTGATCAGAACAGAGTCTGGCCCCTGTTTTTATGAGGAGGTTAAGGTATATTGTGACAAGGTTAATGCAAAGGGAGTGAGGGGAGTTGCCTATTTAAATGGCGTAGAGACTGGGGAAATATCTATTAAACGTTTCTTGATTTGACAATGTCTACACAAGCAAAATTATAGAATTGGACAAAGCAAGTTCCATTATTTCCATATGTTGGATATTGACTTAAATACATAGTGACTTAGCAACTCAGTTCAAATAAAAGTCATGTTGGGTCCAGTCTTTACAGTGACTTGGTATCAGCATGACTGAAATCATAAAATTTCAGCTTCACACAATGCCCAGAGCTGAAAAGGCAGGTTGAAGGAGCCGTTCTTGAACCACCAGACTTTAAGACTTCTCGCTCAGAAAGAAGCAAGTTATTCAACTCATTTGCACTTCCCTTCCTCAAAAAGACTCTGGATCCCCAAGTGTGAGGGGAAAAAAACCATCCGTGGCTACTTAGCCCTGGGCAGGGCCACCCTCTCTGCGAAGGCTACAGAGCTAATGGTACCGCAGAGCCTGTTGAAACCTGCAGAGGTGTGCTAGAAACAGCTTGACAGGGATTCCCACAATAATTGTTTGGATAGTGGGGACATAGTTAATTATTAGTTTTTCTTCACTCTTTCAGAATTCATAAACTCTGCCTCAAGGTCAGGCATGGCTTTTCTGTACTTTTAACAGGTCACCTATTCCTTCCCCCCCCGCCCCCCAGAGGGAGAGAGAAAAAGAGCTATGTAGCTCTAGGGAAAAATCAACCTACTGGTTTGAAGATTTCATAAATGGCAAAAATTTTGTTTTTCTTAAATATTTCATTCTTTTTTTTAACTCCCTTTTTTCCTAAAGCTGCATGTCTGGGATTATCATAATATGCCAGGTATGCTATTAAACCTTACATATGTTCTTTAATGTTTACAATAACCATATGAAGAAGACATTTCATTAGCATTCTCATTTGACATACTAGAAGTCAGAAAATTTCAAAACTTTTCCAGGGTCATGGAACTATTAAGACACAGAGCTGAGATTTGAATTCAGGTCTGTCTTAACTTCAGGTGTCTTTATCTAAATTATTGTGTAATTTTGCACCTGAATGGTATTTTTGAGATGGATTGACTCAGATAAAATGAGATTTGCATTTCCTTCCCTACTATAATGCTCTGTCGAAGGGTGACTTTAAAAATACTTTATCACCTTACACCTGTCAGAATGGAGAGTATCAAAAAGACAAAAAATAACAGGCATTGGCAAAGATGTGGAGAAAGGGGAACCCTGTGCACTGTTAGTAAGAATGTTAATTGGTGCAGCCACTTTAGAAAACAGTATGGAGCTTCCTCAAAAAACTAAAAAATAAAACTACCATACAAATCCAGCAATTACACTTCTAAGTATTTATCTGAAGAAAATACAAACACCAATTCAAAAAGATATACGTACCCCTACCTACGTTTACCACAATGTTATTTACAACAGCCAAGAAACAGAAGCAACCCAAGTGTCCGTCGTTTGATGAACAAATAAAGATGTGGGGGGGGAGGGTGTATATGAACAATATTCAGCCATAAGAAAGGATGAGATCTTGCCATTTGTAACAACATGAGGGAACTAAAGGGTATGCTAAGTGAAATCACTCAGATAAAGACAAATACTATATGATCTCACTTATATGTAGAGTCTTAAAAAAAAAACAAACAAGTGAACAAACAAATAGAAACAGACTCAGAAATATAGAGAATAAACTGGTGCTTGGTGGGTGCCAGCAGGGACAAGGGGATGGACGCAATAGGTGAAGGGGATTAAGACGTATGATCTTCCAGTTATTTAAAAAAAAAAAAAAAAACACAGAGAGATGTAATGTACAGCATAGGCAATATAGTCAGTAATACTATACCAACTCTGTATGGTTAACTAAACTTCTTGTAATAACCATTTCCTAATGTGTATAGATATCAAATCACTATGTTGTACACCTGAAACTAAAAATAAACAAATATTTTTAAGTAAATAAATAAGTCAATAACACTATACTATTTATTGCCTTGCCATTTGCTTTACTTTTGCCAAGAGTCTCACGAAATAGCAAGTTATATTTCAAAAGACACAGCCAAAAACCTCAAATGACTAATTCTATTCCAATTCCTTTTCACCTCAAAGGAATCCTGCATGATTAAGGAAGAAGGTGGCTACCCCCATTTTCACCAAAAGCTCTTCTAAACCACTGGAGCTTTGTAGTGGCGCGATGATATTATGATGGCTTTCTGCTTACGCTGATGTGGTACTAACATTTTTAACTAGAAAATTCACGTGATCAATGCTGGAAATGCCATGAAATGAGTATATCCAACTCTTTAGGTCCGCACACATTCAACTATCTACGTCCTCCTAAATGAAGCCTTTATCTCTTCTCTCCCCCAGAACCCTTCCAAAAAATTGTACCGACATCTTCACCTCCCTGCTTCCACCATACAAACATACAAATGCACACAGGACTGCCTCATTCTTAGGGGGAGAAATAATGAATAGGGCATTTGAATAAGCAGCTAATTAAATGCATTGAGTCTACATTGCTATCAGCTTTCTATTCAACTTAATGTATATTCCTTTACATGTGTAATCAGGGAGTACACCTTGGGTTGGCAATGCCTCACCCCAATAACCAAAGTAGCTCCTGGTTAATAAAGAAACAATATGCAAAGTACATCTATATCTTGATGAATTTATGTATAGGTAGAAGTTCTTAGATATTCTTTCTGTGGATTTCTGATTCAGTCATCATTCCCTCCACAAAATAAGTAAAATATGCATGAGTAATTTCTTATACCAGATTATGTCATTTACTTAGAATCCAAACATTTACATTAATAAAACTTTTATGCAATTTTTAAATGTTTACAAGAAAATGTAAAAAAAGCAGCAGATATAAAAGTTTAAAAATTCTCTTTTAAAAGGGTATCTTTAAAAAGTTCAAATATAGAGGCGCCTGGGTGGCTCAGTGGGTTGAGCCTCTGCCTTTGGCTCAGGTCATGATCTCAGGGTCCTGGGATTGAGCCCCGCATGGGACTCTCTGCTCAATAGGGAGCCTGCTTCCCCCTCTCTCTCTGCCTGCCTCTCTGCCTACTTGTGATCTCTGCCAAGTAAATTTTTTTTTTTTTTAAATGTACAAATATAACCATTAGAATGGCTGTTTTGGCCATCTGAATATTTTCACAAGGAAAAGAGTAAATCCCTATTTGTTTTACAAATATATTTCACATTGATTATCAGATCACTATCAGTCTGGAAATAATTGTTGTTTTACCAACTTTCAATAAATACGAAATGATCCTTGAGGAATAAATGCATAATAAAAATCAAATTGGAGCTGCCTTATTTCCAAAATGCAAACTTGTTAACCTGTGACCCATTTATATATCACTATAATCTGAAGGCAGATTAGGTTATGAATGGATGTAGCTGAGAGAAAGAAGTTGAAGAAAAAGGATATAACATTCTCAACTAAGCCCAAGGTATTATGAAAATACATAATGCTGCATGAGTTCTTTCCTGATAAAACAGTGACCAGTACAAGTGAAATATATACTCCAGTGTCAGTGTTAGAGGCCAGGCAAAATAGTCGTGGGGAAATTACCTTCTTAGATAAACAACACATTGCAGATTTATATTTATGTATTTTCATTGGAGTTGATAATAAGCTAAGGTGCAATGTAAATATTCAGGGTATATGTAAAATCCTTTTAACATGACATGCTATGTGCCCAGGAAATAACAATGATGTGAAAGTCAAACTAAGGAAAAGTTATTGATTTTTTTTAAAGATTTATTTATTTATTTTAGAGGTAAAGGATAGGCAGAGGGAGAGGGAGAGAGAGAAAGAATCCCAAGCAGACTTCAACCAAGAGTCAGATGCTTAACTGACTGAGCCACCCAAGCACCCCAGGAAAAGGTATTTATTTTGAAAAAAGTTTAGAAGTTCATAAACTTTCAAGGCACCTGGTTGGCTCAGTCAGTTGAGAATCTGCCTTCAGCTCAGGTCATGATCCTGGAGTCCTGGGATGGAGACCCATGCTGGGCTCCCGGCTCAGCGGGTGCCTATTTCTTCCTCTCCCTCCGTCCCTTCCCTCCCACTTGTGCGTCTCTCTCTCGCACTCTCACTCTCTCTCTCTCAAATAAATAAGTAAAATTTTTTTTAAAAGTCCATAAACTTTATTTTATTTTATACCAGTGTAGTACTAATATTATAACTAAAAAATTAAAATTATCAGTGTAGAAATGCTATAGTATAATAAAATCATCCCTTGCAGTTTTAAAGTGATCCAATATTTCTCTTAGCAACATAGCATTTAAAAAGAGCCAAGATTTATTGCTTTGGGACAAATATAACAGACCATAAATCAAGCTACCATAACAACTAGAAAAACATCTCTCGTGATTCTCCACCTCTAGGCTCACCTTTGCACAAGGAAGATCTGGAAAGCTTTCTCTTCAACAGACTGTATTTTGAAACATTTATCACACTTTGTGATAAGGTGGCTTAACCAACACAGTGCAGTGCCTGGAGACTCCATCTGTCTAAATGTATAGTTATGAGAACAAAGGAAACTTCGATTCACTAGGTCAGGATGAAATGTATCCATATCATAGCAATATCAGGATATTTTAATTGTCTTTCCATAAGAAAGATTAAAATGCCTTAGTTACACAAGATTAAATGCTCATTCAGTAATTGCAGTGGACAGTATGCTTCCAGAGTGGGTGAATTAAATTAAAAGAAAGACAACTCTGGAAAATGTACGAGTGGTAGAATTAGAGAATGTTTCATCAGATCCCAGTGTCTCCACAGTAATGAATCTGCCAAAAGATAATAATATTTTAGTGAAAGGTGTGATTGGATAAGTCACATTATTTATTAACTGTTACCCTAAAATATCACTTTTGTCTTATTATTAAGAGTGGTGAGAGGGCAGCAGGGATGCCTGACACAAGGCATTAAGAATGGATTGTGTCTATCACGGCTGCGGAAGCGCTGGGCACTCTGCTCTGGGCTTGCTGGTGGCACTTGCTAACACCTGATGGCCAGGGCACTCAGAGCAGAATGCACGGTCTCAGTCAGGTCCCTGAGATCAGCCATTCATTTACCTGGTCCTTTCCAATGGCCCTAAACAAGAGCCGATCTTTAATTTTTTTTTAAGATATTATTTATTTATTTGACAGACAAATCACAAGAAGGCAGAGAGGCGGGGTGGGGGTGGGGGTTGGGGAAGCAGGCTCCCCGCTGAGCAGAGAGCCCAATACGGGGCTCGACCTCAGGACCCTGAGATCATGACCTGAGCCAAAGGGAGAGGCTTTAACCCATTGAGCCACCCAGGCATCCCTGATCTCTAATTTCTAAACTGGCTTTTCATAATATTTCCAACAGATCCGTGTATTTGAGAAGACCCCTGATGACGAAGAAGCTTGAGATTATAAAAAGCCATCTCTGGAGTTATCGGCATTCTCTTGGTAAGCAAACTTTGTATAGTATGCTTGGTTAAACAGCATGAATTCCCAAAAAGTGTGTGCGGTGAAGACTATGACGGAGAGAACAGATACCCCACAGAGCGAAAGAAGAGGCAGCTCAAAGCAAAGCAGGTCTGCAGGTGAGGAAACAAGATGCTATTGGGAGCTCAGATATCTGAGGCCTGGAATGAATGCCCAGAAATAAAGAGGCATTTAGGTGGTCATCTTAAGAAAGGAGGAGGAGGAGCAACAGGAGGAGGAAGAAGAAGAAAGAAAAGCACTGGCATAGAGTAGAAAAGCAAACTGAGCACCCCAGAATTCGCTTTCATGAAATCCTGGGTAGGTAGTCTTCCAAGGAGATTTTTTTCTCCAAGTCGCAGCGAGGATGATGTTGGTTGGGGAAAGATGGGTCCTCGTGTACGGGAAAATGATCCAAAGTCTCAGGACATTTCTGTTTGTAGTCATTAGGAATCATGGGATCTCTCAAGCGAAGGAGATGGTAAGGGTCACTGGGCTTACCTGTGGGGGCTTACACATAAGGAACTGCTTCTCCAGGTGTGTGGCTCAGAAGCAGAGCCAGAACTACCTTCCTCTGAATGGCAAAGGCCACCTGCACTCAGGGTTTCTTCACTTCTTATCCAAAGACCTTGCAATGCCTCTCCAGCCCTATTGGGTGAAATCGACTATAATTATTAAGATTATCTCAGAATTTGGTTTTATTTGCAGTCCTACAGGTCACAATTTACAAGACTCTCCCATAGTTCTGGTCACTAAATCCCTGCATATAGAAAAATGTCAAACTTCATTACATAGAACTTTATTTTCATCATAAGCTGTTCCTGCAGTGTCCAACATAGTGGAAAGGGTAGTAAATTAACTGATTATATCATGTAAAAGAAATCAAAAGATAGTCAGTCACCCTTCTTTCCTAATATTCACACAATGACTTGGTCTTTCATTGAATTGCCTGATTTAACTGTTTTAGAACACACCCTGAGTCAATATCAGGCTTTCATAATATTTTCTACATCGAAGACCTCATTTATGGCATTAGCCATGTAATGAAATATATCCGACTCTATACATTACTCACCTATATCACATCTCTTCTTAGAGCTTGTCTACCAAACTGCCTTTACAAAGAAAGAATTTCGCCCCAATTTTGTTTTTTAAAACAGCAGCAATTTGAAAGAGCTACAAGACGGTTAAAAGCAATAGGGACAGAAACAGCTACTAACAGCTACGTCATGTGGAGAGCCCAGTGCCAAATGAAATTAGGGGGCCCTGATTCAGAATCAGGAAACAAGCTTCTCTTTTCTTCCACCATGTCTCTATGGAGCTGTCATGGTATTTTTTTATTTTTATTTAATGTTGTGATGCCTCTGGTATGATTACTCCCCAGGTGAGCCTGGGCAACTCTGGGTGGGGCCGGTGTACCTAGGCTGAGTGTAACGGGACTGTAGCTTAGCCCCTGCTGACAAGGCAGGTGGCAAGTAGCGGGAACATACCTCATAGTCCCAGCAGACTTCACTTACAAGACCCAAACTCAAAGACAAAATGTTAAGGAATTCAAAGCAGTGTTCACAGAGCATTAAACCCCTTCTCAGCTCTGTAGCCAGACTTCAATGAGTATTAACCTTACTCATTTATTGACACGATTGTCATTGCAGTTAGTCTGATGGCCTACTTTGGGATAACTGTATATGACTAAACAGGCTTTTGAAATGCAGAAAATAGTCAGTAGGAAATTCTATTTTACATTTCCTTGCTGTTCTAGAGTACTATTGTTCAACATGGTAGCCATTAGCCAAATGAGGCTATTTGGAGTCCTTGCAATGTGGCCAATCTGAATTGAGATGTTCTAAAAATATAGACTACTCACAGATTATTAAAAAATGCAAAATATCTCAAATCATTTTTTAAAATATAGATTAAATAGTGAAATGATCTTGAGATATGGGTTAAAATAGATTACTAATATCAACTCTTTCTGTTTCTTTCTGCTTCTTTAACTTGTTACTGAAAAATGTAAAGCCACGTATATATGGTTCACTTTGTGTTTGTTTATTTATTTATTGAAGAGCAGACACACATCCTGGCATTATTATCTCCAATTCCCATCCCTGAGAATAGTACAATCCATCTTCTCCTATGTCATTCTCCTATTTTCCTTTGATTGTTTAGGATTTTGCTTTTGTTCCTGAAGGACTAAGTAAACATGTTTTGGAAATAATAGAAAGAAAATTAGACAGAAATCAGGGGCTCTGGAGTATGGTTCTTACAATTGCACTGAAATGAGCTTGGCTCTTCTTCTGTTAAAAAAAAAAAAAAAAGAAAGAAAGAAAGAAAGAAAAGGAAAACGGAATCGAACCAGATCATCACCTGTGTCTCTTTCAGTCCTAACCCCCTAGTGTCTTTACCACATGTGGCAAAGGGCATTTCTCTAATTGGGAAAGTTAGGTAAAATTTTTACTAGAAGAATCTCCCCTATATGCACTCTTCAAGTATGACTCAGAGTTTTAAAAACTCTGAATTATTATATGAATTAATATCACCTCTCCAATAATCTATTAATTAAAAAGGGGGGAGTATGTTTTTACAGTGGAGAGATGGAGAAGTCTGGGCAAGAGGTCAAGCCTGGAGGTCACTGTCAGTCCTGAGCCAGCCTTACATCATGAGGTCATGAGCCTCCTGCATCCACATACGATGTGAGGCAGTAAATGCTTCCCAAAAGCACATGTATGGTGGTCTCTAATAATGATGAAAGATTTAAACGGATCCAAAATGTGGGATGCCCTACAGGACAGATTAAAACCTTCCATGTATTGAAGAACACTGGGTGGGGAGGGGTATGTATATGTTCTAGATGGGGAGGAGTAGGAGTGCCCAGGTGGCTCAGTGTGTTAAGCCTTCGGCTCAGGTCATGATCTCAGGGTCCTGGGATTGAGCCCCACATCGGGCTCTCTGCTCAGCAGGAAGCCTGCTTCTCTCTCTCTCTCTCTGCCTGCTTCTCTGCCTACTTGTGATCTCTCTCTGTCAAATAAGTAAATAAAATCTTTAAAAAAAATAGATGAGGAAGAGTAAATAAAATCCAACAGTCAAATATTAATGGGTGATTCTGAAGTAGATTCTAAATCAAAAACCAATACAAATAAAACCTATAGACATTTGAGGACAATTGAGAATCTTGAGGGTGAACATCATGTTAGATCATGTTTTTATGTCAATATTTTCTTGGGTGTGGCCATGGTGAAGAGGTTATATAGGGATGGGAATTCTGATACATTGGGGTGATATCTTTTGGATGGTTTGGCAAAAGGGAGAAAAGAGTGATGGTAAGATGGTAAGAATTGGAGAATCTAGCTGAGGGACAGAAATTTGTCCATTGTCTTACTCTTTTGACTCTTCTGTGGTTTTAAATAATTTGAAAACAATTATACTTCAATAAATAGTTACTTTGAGAAAGTAAATTCAACTGAAATTTGCATAGAATTGGTATGTATTATGTTAACCTTAGTAAAATAATTCATAATTATGAAATTATTATTTTAAACACCAGACGTTTTCTTAATTATATTTTATTTGCTCTTCTTGGTTTTTACTTTCATCCTGAACAAGTTCACTAAGGCTCTGTCTATGCTGACAACTTCATTTGTGAACCCACTACAGATTGCTTCTGCCTCAGGAGAAAAACACTCTGTTTTATAAAGACTGAAGTGGTTGTTTCTTAAACTCCTATTTATTTTGAATAGAGAACATTCCTCTTAGGCACATTTGCCAAATGTTTGTCTTCAGAAATTCGTCAAATATGCCCACTAGAGGTCAATTTGCCATGGGCGATCATTTTCTTTTTATTTCTGGCTTTCTATTTATTATCCCTTTCCTCTTTGTCCTCCACCTTTTGTGCTCAGTTCACATTGTTTTGTCTCCACCAAAACTTAGGTTCCCTAGTTCCTCCTCGGGACCTTCTCATCCTGTGAGGTCCAGTTCAAATGACTTATTCTCCATGAACCTCCTTATTTTCCAAGCAGGCTGTGTTTTGCCTCTTTTTTTTTGCTACATGCTATCTAGCTAGGTGCTGTCTTGTAGTAATCACCACTTCTGCTTTAATTTTCTTATTTTCCCACTTATATCAAGTCAGAGACCAGCATTTACCCATCTTCCTAAACACACATAAAACTCTACACACAGTAGTTGCTACTATTTGCACGGAAATGTAGAAGATGCTTGTATCATTATTCTCTTCTTCAAAAAACATTTTTTTAGCTTTTGCAAAACTGCAAGCAAAGGTCCCCCAACACCTATAATAAAGGAGGCTTCTGGGGCGCCTGGGTGGCTCAGTTGGTTACACATCTGCCTTAGACTCAGGTGGTGATCCCCAGGTCCTGGAATTGAGTACTGCACTGGGCTCCCCGCAGTGGGGAGTTTGGTTCTCCCTCTGCCCGACCCTCTCTACTTATGTTTTCTCTCAAATAAAAAAATCTTAAAAAAAAAAAAAAGAAAGAAAGAAAGAAAAGAGGCTTCTGCTGTATAGAAACAATAAATGATTATTAGCTAGTTAAAAAAGAAGAAAACATGCAATAACACATCAAACCCATGGCTCCAAGAAGCTCCATCAGCACACTAATTTTAATTGGGAAGTCTTAAACTTAGTTCTCTGTTTGCTGGGACATCTGAGCAGGCCCTCACCAATGCCTAAAAACAAACTACCCTCTAAGAGTGCCCTCACACTTGAGACTTTATCATGGACATGGGCTGGGGGTCTCTTCCTCATTCCCTGTAGCTATAAACAGGAGACCCCAACACCTCCTGCACACAGAGTTCTCTGAAAGCTGACACCAAGATGGGGTTAGACTTGCAAGAGATATGTTGGGGAGAAAGTACATGAGATAGAAATCCAGAGTGAGCAGGAGTCGTCTGGGGTAACTTACAGAACTTATGTAGGAGAGAGAAGTGGGGAAGACAGGGAGGTAGGGCTTAGACTGGTGTGACTAAGAAGGTTCAGACAGGTCAGTGGGAGTCCTCCAGCCAAAGTCAGTCATCAGAGAAGACCTGCATCTGATAAGGAGTATTTTTGCTATATGTGGTCATTGGCGGGAGTCATGGCTCTCATGATTTGGGCACTAGGTATCTGCCCCTGATGCCCAGTTGAGCAGACCTGCCTCAGGGAGCCACCCTTTCCAGAGGTCTATGCTGTAAATAGCACTCTCTCCTTAGCCTGCAGGAAGACTAACATCAGCTCTGTGAGGTGAACAGCACCAAATCCTGTGGGATTCAGATTCTCTCTGAAATCCTGAAACTCCCTTGGGGCTTGGCTGAAACTCTCCTAAAGTTTACTACTGCTTTATGACATTTTTAAAAATATATTTTTTAAGATTCTATTTATTTCCCTGACAGAGAGAGAGATCACAAGTAGGCAGAGAGGCAGGCAGAGCTCTAGAGAGGGGGAAGCAGGCTCCCCGCCGAGCAGAGAGCCTGATGCAGGGCTCGATCCCAGGACCCCGAGATCACGACCCAAGCCAAAGGCAGAGGCTCAACCTGCTGAGCTACCCAGGTGTCCCCAAAATAAATTTTTTTATGTGGAGCAGAAACTATCCTCTAAAGATCTCGGGACAATGGAAACTCCAAATGAAGAAGGCACAGGACTCCTCTGTTTGTTGTGCTGGCTACTTCTGTATCTCTATATTAGTCAGAATTCAGAGAAACAGACCCAACAGTGTGTGTGTGTGAATGTGTCTGTTTCTCTCTCTCTCTCTCTCTTTCTCTCTCTCTCTCTCTGTCTCTGTCTCTCTGTCTCTCTCTCTCTCTCTCTCTCTCTATATATATATATATATATACATATACATATATATATATATACATATACATATATATATATATATATATGTTTTGAGGAATTAGCTCACAGAATTGTAGAGGTTCAAGTCCAAAATCTGCAGGTAGGCTATGAGGCTGAAGACCCAGGGAGACCTGAAGTTTCAGTCCAAAGGCTGTCAGCTGTCAGAATTCCTTCTTGCAAAAGAAGGTCAGTCTTGGGTGCCTGGGTGGCTCAGTGGGTTAAGCCACTGCCTTTGGCTCAGGTCATGATCTCAGGGTCCTGGGATCGAGTCCCGCATCGGGTTCTCTGCTCAGCAGGGAGCCTGCTTCCCTCTCTCTCTCTCTCTGCCTGCCTCTCTGTCTACTTGTGATCTCTCTCTGTGAAATAAATAAATAAAATCTTAAAAAAAAAAAAAAAAAAGAAGGTCAGTCTTTGTGGAGAGTAATCTGTTTTATTCAAAGCCCAATAATTTATATTTTTCAAGATTTATTTATTTAGAGAGAGAGAGAGAGAGAGCAGGGTAGGGGGACAGGCAGAGGGAGAAGCAGAGATTCTAACCAGACTCCCTGGTGAGCACAGAGCCCCGATGGGGCATTCGAATCTCAGAACCATGAAATCATGACCTGAGCTGAAATTAAGAGTTGCCGGTTCAATCAGCTGAGCCATCCAGGCACCCCAAAAGCCCACCAGTTTCAATGTTAATCTCCTTTAAAACAAACAGACAAACAAAACCCTTTCACAGAAATAATCAGAATATTTGACCAATATCTGAGCATGATGGCTTAGCCAAGTTGACACATAAAATTAGCTCTCACAACCTGCAAATGGACTGATCAGCTTGAGACCTAGGTACTAAATACCCGGGCAAAGGATAACAACATCATTCTCAGAGAAAAGATAAAAGAGATTAAATAAGTCTACAGATAAAATGACTCCTCGAAGTCCCCGGGCCTGAAGAAGAGAAAGAGATTGTCATGGGATCATTCAGGAAAAATGATCTCTTCACAGATAAAAAATCATTTTGACATTTCAACTTTTCTCAAATTGAGCCATATGGATGACTAGATGAGAAACAAAAGATACATAAATAAAATATTAAATTGACCCATGTATTATTGTGTAACATTGGTTAATTTTATGTGTTAATTTAATTACATGATAGCATCCAGCTGTTTGATAAAACACCCATCTAGATAATGCCACAAAGGTATTCTTAGATGTGATAGAAACTTAGATCAGTGGATTTTGAGTAAGGCAGATCATCCTAGATAACGTGGAGTGCCATCCTTACGTAATCAGTTGAAGGCCTTCAGGAAAAAGGCTGAGGTCCCCTGTGGAAGCGGGACTCTGTCACCAAACCTAAACTCAAGACCTCAGCACAGACTGGTCTGGGATTTGCAGTCAGCCACCTGCCCTGCACATCTCAGACTTAGCAGTCCCCACAATTTTATGAGTTCCTTCTGTTTCTCGAAAGGACCCCAATACGTGAGGAAGGGGTTTTTGGCATAGATATAGGTCCAGTACCTAAAATAGACCTCTTCCAGGTACCTGGGTGGCTCAGTTAGTTAAGTGTCTGCCTTCTGCTCAGGTCATGATCCCAGGGTCCTGGGATCCGGTCTCACTCCCTCTGCCTCTTCCTCTCTATACCTCATGAATAAATACATAAAATCTTTTTTAAGAAAGTACTTCTTTTCCAAAATAAGGGTGCTGATCTTTAAACAATTCTTCTATGTAGTGTTTTAATGTATACATGAATGCTTATTTAATTTTATGTGATATAAGTCACACTGTTGCATTAAACTCACCATTGATCAGTACAAAACTCTGGAAGGAGAAAGCTTTAAGAATGGCAGAGATGTGTTTACTGCCTGGCACACAGTAGGCACTTTCTTGATGACTTAAAGTTTGTCAGTTAATCATATATTCTCCTGCACCACCACGAGACTATTTTCTTATCTCTGCAATAGAACCAGAACCCCCAGAGTGATATGAAGAGGCGTCTATACTCTTCAATGCATCCAACTCAGTGGGAGCTCTGTTTAAGCATGAAATGGTAGATGGACAACATTCCTTAGCTAATAACCAAAAAAGGGAAGGCGTGTGATTGGCTTTCACCAACCACCCCACTCATGTCTCATACCCAGCAAGTTTTAAAGATTTTTCAGAAAACAAATTTTTACTAACTTCCTCGGTAACTAATTCTGGAATACATAATGAAGAAACCCACCTGTATGCTAGAAAAGATGTTCGCTTGATGGCACAGAATATTAAAGTGAATTTCTAACTCAGTTAACAATATGGTAAAACCAAATATATGCACATGCAAAATTATTAAAGATTTGTTTACTTGGGACTCTGATATTTGCCATGAAAACTTTTACGATTAAAGTTTGACTTAAAAAATATAGGAGTTTTTTTCCCCCCTTTCAAAATCAGTTTCAAGAAACCCCTGATAGAATCAGCTAATTAATTCCAGGCCTCTTTAACTAACGCCACATTTGAAGTCACGTGCTATAAATCAGTTTCAGTTGAGATATTAAAATCAGATTATAACAGAAAAGCCTTGTAAATATTTGCCTCCAAATGAGTTTAAGAATAAATATATATTCAGTAATTCATCCATATTTAGCAGATATTAATAAGACAAAGCATAGCTTTAAATTCACTTATCATTTAATACAAAGGAGGAAATAGAAAAAGGCCTGATTAGCTTGTTTATTCTTGGGCTTGGTAATACCTTATTAAAATTTGAAGTTCAAAATTGATATAATCAGTCAAATGTCAGCAGAAATATTTATTCTGTAAATGAAGCTTTAGTTAATAGAACTTTAATTTGAAGTGTTTTACATTTTCTTCTCCTCCATAAGGAAAAAGGAAAGCGGGGGTGGGGGAAGTCTTGATAGGAATGTGAAATTAACATGGAGGATTGAATTTTCCTTCTAGATCAGTGCTGACACTAGAGGTCAGCAACCTTCCAGAAATCATATATTAAATCTTCATTTACTCACTATAATTTACAATTTTGTGTGTGTGACAGAAGAACCACAAAATTCTAGGTTAGGAATCAGTCTTACTATTGACCTAATTCGCTGTCTTTTCAGAGGTAAAGGCAGTGAGTTCTGGTGGGGTCCAGGACTTGGCTGGTCTCAAGTTACACTGAGATAGGACCAGACTCAGGACTCAGGACACTGAACCTATCAATAGCACTTAGGACTGGGGCTGCTGGTAGCCACCAAGACCCAGAGAAATTAGATTCTGTGTCCTATAACTGTGCATAATTTTGTGGACTGGTAATGTTGTAAGTCCCAGGGGAAAGAGAGAAGATTTGTTGTAGGCTTAGAAGAACAACAGTTCCTGGAGAAAAGACCAGGACGAAAAAGCTAAGAAGTGTGCAAACAGCATAGGATGCCAATTTCAGAGGCCCATCTAGGTTTTTCTTGACCTGCTCTCCACATGGTCTGGGGCTTTGATACCTGCTTCATTTCTTGCCAAATTCCAGTGAAAATTCTCACAGAGGGAGCTGCTCCAATTTCTAATTAACCCAGGTCTTTAATGGGTTCATAGCACTCAAAACTAAGTCTTGAGCCACCCTTGGTCTTGGGGCCATCATGGCCTTCGGCCAAATAACTGTGACCCTCCCTCCCCTTCCTTATGGTGGCGCCCATTAGAAATTAACCTCAATGGGAGGAAGTGAGGAGGAGTGGCTAAGTGCTGGGCTTTTGGAGTGCACAGAGCCTTTTGGAATCCCCACCCTGGCAGAAGCTCTGTAACTTTAGGCCAAGTTACTTAGCCTCACTTAAACCTTAATTTTCTCATCTTTAAAATAAGAATTATGTTAAAAGTGGCCTCACAGGTTTTTATATGCATTAAGTAAAATATGCATGTGGACTTGTTTGTAAGTAAGGGATATTAGACCTAAGCTCTCTTATTAAAAGAAAAGTAAATGAGACAAGGGTGGAGAGGAAATATCTGAGAATGTAGCTGCCAAGTCCAGGGTCTGCCCCTCTCACTGCAATGGGCCAGTCAGTCATCTGGAGACAGTCTCTACTCCTAGGCTCCGTGGGGGGACAATCATTTTTTATTTATTTATTTATTTATTTATTTTTGTATTTATTTTATTTAATTCAGAGAGAGAGAGAAAAAAAAAAGTAGGAGGAGGGGCAGAGGGAGAGCAAGAGAGAATCCTCAAGTGGACTCCCCACACTGAATGCAGAAGCCTACATGGGGCTCAATCCCAGGACCCTGAAGTCATGACCAGAGCCAAAATCAAGGGTGAGACACATAACCCACTGAGCTACCCAGGCACCCCTGACCACTGTCTCTCAAGTATCTTTCCTTTTTTATTTCTGAGACACACACCAGACCATAAGAAGATAAATTTCTTCAAATGAGATTGTTAGTCTTACTACGCGTTCCTTCTTCTCAACCAAAAATGTACAGATTGACTTCCATTTTACTATATTAATATACATTTCTCAGAGGTAATAAGTTTTCACAGACCAAAATTTTTTAAATGGTTTTTATATCATAAACTATCAACATCTATTTTTAATTTTTATTCTGTCCTTTTTTCAATAATACTGTCATTTAAATTTTCTTAAATCTAAAGAAAAATTGTGTAATAAAAACAAGGTATTTTTTTTGCTTTTAAAGTGTTATTAATGAGAAAAACAAGAATCATCATGACGCAAACATATGATATCTTATAAATAAAGATAACTCTTAAATCCCATCATCTCAAAGTATTATATTAACAGTAATACCAGGTATTAATCTACAACTCTCTATCTGCATCTGCACGAGTACAACAACTATTACTACCCACTAGTTTTTCTTTCCTTCAATTTGACTCAACAAACATTTTAAGAATGCCTACACCACAAAAAATATGCTAGGTAATTCTATTACATTGATGACAAAGAGAAGTTGGTGAGATTTTGTTTTTAATATTTGTACTACTTTTTTGAAAATGTGCACATGCAAGTTCTTGATAAGGCATTAATATCACGGTGGGGATAATGGGATAAAACCCATTTAATATCACTTTGAAGACTGGTGTTTGACCTATTAATAAGATTACAATTCAGTTTTCAATACAGCTGTCTCTCATATTCACAAAACTTATCAAAATATTATGCTGAGTGGTTCTACATGAAGCCAGTGAGATCACACAAAGTCATGGTTGGGTAAAGTGGATTGAAATAAAGCATTATGGGGCTCTTCAGTGTGTGTCAGTGAGGAAAGTTCTCAGGGGATGGAACAGAGTCAAACTTAGTGATACCTGTCGCCTGGGGTCTCCTCTATCACTAACCCAACCAGTCATTTAAGATCACATATTTGATGTTTCTTGTATTACTCTCGCCCCCTGAACTTTCCTTCTCTAAATTTAAATAACACTTTTTTCCCCCTACCACTCATCTTTAAATGTAATGCTACGTGGAATTATATTTTCATTTTTATCTAGGGTAAAAGGGGGAGACATTTATCTTCTCCTTCTCTTGGACAGAGATTTACATCATCAGCTGCCTGGTGGCAAGAATTACACTACAGACGTGTATAGGTGTCCAGCTTACAGAGGGCAGATCATGGAACTTCTCAGTCTCTAAAACTGCATAATTCCTTATAACAATCAATCTATCTATCTAATCTATTTATTATCTATCTGTCTATCCCTGTCCTTATATTTCCCATTGGTCCTATTTCTCTAGCAAACCCAAATTAATCCACTAGTCATCTTTTTTTTAATTTCTTCTAACTTAATAAGGATGCTAGGTACATATATTAGTCTGCTTAGGTGACCATAACAAAATACCAAAGACTGAGTGGCTTAACCAACAGATAATTCATTTTCTCACTGTTCTAAAGCTAGCAGTTAAGATCAAAGTGCCAGCAAATTCAGTATGTTGAGGGACCTCTTCTGGCCTGCAGGTGGCCCTCTTCTCACTGTGTCCTCACAGGGCCTTTCTTCTGTGCGCGTGTGGAGGGAGAGAGCTCTGGTCTCTCTTCTTTTTCTTATACAGACACCAGTCCTACTGATTAAGGCCCCACTGTTATGACCTCATTAAACCTTAATCACCTTCCTAAAGGTTTTACATACCATCACATTAGGGTGAGGGCTTCAACATATGAATTTGAGCATAGGGGAGGTACAGTTCAGTCCCTAACAATACATGCCTGTTTAGTATGAAGACTACATTTGAAACTAGGTTTCTAAGTTCTCATCAATAAGATGGAAGCATCATGAGACAATTTCTGGGAACCAATCTGAGAAACAGCCCTTTGTTCCTGCTTCTTTAATCCTTCCATCATCTCAAGCCCAAAATAAAGACTATGGAAACAAGGGTCACACCTTGGGAATGGCTGGAAAGAATGAGGGTCCCTGAGGGCATTGTGGAGTGAAGTTTCTACCTCTGTCTAGTCTATCCGCTGACTTAGGTGAGTGTGAGAAATAAATTTCATTGAAATCATTACTCTTTGTGGTACTTCTGCTACTTGCAGCCAAATGGAACCCTAATTAATATACCATATTTACATAACTAGAGTGATGGAGAGATGTCAGGTAACTATCAAATGCCTAGAATATATACTTTAAAGTGGAAAGAAACTTTACAGTTTATTTAACATAGAGGTTTCCAAACTATGTGTCCATTTGCTAAAACCAACATAATGTTAACTATGAGTTTAAACACTCTTATGAGCTCATGTGTCTCCAGCTTGCCTCAGGCTCAAACCCCCCATCATTAACACCAGGCTTGCTTTACACATTTCATTACCTGCCTGGCTTCTTTCATATTTGAAATTGCAAAGACTGATTTATTCTAATCCAAATCCTTTATTTTACATGTGAAGAAGCAGAAACCAAGAAAATCAAAGTAACCAAAGATTATAGAAAAAGAAATATTAGCATTCCAGTCTGCTGACTCCAGCCCAGGCCTCTTTCCATCCCTGGGGCACAAATAACCAATCCCATTTGAATCACCCTAGGAAGAAATGCCCATTGGGGGACCATTCTCTCTCTCTCCCAGTAGCTTCCCTGTGGGCCTAGTCCCTTCCCACCAGATGAGTTCCAGCAGGTGGATAGGGGACAGAATTCCTGGCCCCTTGGTAGGATTCCGGGAAGAGAGCTGAAGGCATTTTCAGGCCCGACCACCTGCACTGTCCCTCCACATGCGGGCACTGCTGGAGAGGCTTCATGTCTCTTTTTTTGGCAGCTCTTTCAGCACTCAGACTGAGGGACCAGTGTATTATATTCTCAAATCTCTGTCATCTCCTATCACATTAATATGATATCATTTTTGTCTATTAGAGTGCCATAACAACAACAACAAAAAAGAGGTGTTAGAGCATGACAGCACCTGTCAGAGGGCTGCAAATACTCATTTGAAATATTGGATTGAACCAGTTTCATGTGACATTAGTGGTGGCAACTTGTCCCTGTAGAGTAGGTTCATTTATTTGTACTATGTAAATGAAGGTATCACATGCAGCCTATCATTAAAGAAAATGTCCCGTCACAGAGTTACAGAATCAACAACTGAAGCGTCGAGAAGAGCTTAGGGGCCATGCTACGGCATTCCTTTGATTGGGTGGTTTGCCAGATCCTCGTTTTTTAGTGTTGACTTCACCAGTCACCTTGTCCGTGAACACTAGCTGAGCTTCTCCAGCCAAATGGGTGAATATTGATAGTACTTTGGTTACCTTCAGATAGAGCTGTAGAAATGTCATCTAGCTGCATCTATATTTCTGATGTTTCCTTGACAATGGACTCCTGGAAAGAGTACGGACTCCTTCATCACAGCAGCCAGGATCAGGCTTTCTTCATACCAAAATCACAATTCTTATTGACTGATGATCTAGTACAATTTTTTTTTTAACTGAGACCAGTCAGTGAACAAAGAATCACTCAATGGGGACAAATTATTTTGTCATATTCTTCAAAGCACACGTCTTTGTGGTCCAGAGTAATAGTCTCATTCATGATTTATAAAGATGTATGCAGGCCCTAAATTAAAAATCTTAAATTAGGCCTTCAAAATACAAAAATGGATGTGACGTTATCAATCTGGAGTTTGAAGAATTTAGTTTACAGCCACATGATATTACCAGGCAGTTGAACGCACAATATTTAGCTTCTTATGTCCCAAATATGATCAGAATCAGGGATGAAATGCTGCAAAGTATCTGCTCTTCCATCGGGCACTGGCGACGACCATGGCGAGGTTGCTGCCAAGATGACACCAGCCACAGGAAGGCACAAGAGCCCAAGTCACTTTCAAAGTGGGCTGGGCCCACAGTGGGACTGCAACCAGCTTCTAAAGTTAATAATTGTGTCCACCTCTTTTCCGGGTTACTCTTTTCTCTAATATGGGGTATGAAAAGTGTAAATGAAGGAAATTTGAGGTCATCTCCCTGCTTTGGGATTCAGTGAACAAAAATGACTAATTGAATAAATTCAAATAAATGTCATACGTCTGATAAAGAAACAGAAACACTGCATTTCCTCAGAAGCCCCATTCTTTCCCCCATCAAAGGAGACCACTACCCCAGCTTACATGGGAATCACATCTTTGTTTTTCTTTTTACGTATGCCGTACGAGCGTGCATATTCCTAAATATTCAGTTAGTTTCACCTGCTCTGGAACTTCTTTTGTTCAGCATTATGTTTGTGAAGTTCATCCATGGTTTGTTTTCAGCTTCAAGTTTTCTCATTTCAAATGATGTATATTATGCCACTGTGTAAATATACACTGTTTATCCATTTTAGTGATGCTGGCAATGTGAGTTATTTTGCTGCTTGAGATAATGTTCAATATTCATAATGCTGTTAAAAGCATTCTTGTATATACATATATAAGAAGAGTAATTGTAAAATAAAACAATGAAGTTCCACAGAAAAAGAAGTTGACTTTTATCACAATTGCTTGGCATTATAGATTGTTTTGGAAACAGTGACATATTTATGATACTGGGCCTTGCCATCCACAAGCTTGACCTAGCCCTTCATTCATTTAGGTCTTCTTTGATTGCTCTTTGTAAGGTTTTAGAGTTTCTTTGTGGGTGTGGAGAGGCCTTGGACATCTTTCATTAGATGTATTCTTGAGTATAATCATCATATTTTAATTTTCTGATGATCTGTTGTTGGCAAATAAAATTGCAATTTATTTATGAATATTGTGTATATTATATAAAATGCTGTATATTCCATATGTTTGATGCCTTGTTTTTTTAAGATTTTATTTATTTATTTGAGAGAAAATGAGAGAGAAAGAGAAGGAGCACAAGTGGAGGGGAAAGGAGAGAGGAACAGAAGGACAAGTGGGCTCCCCACTGGGCAGAAAGCCTGACCTGAGGCTGGATCCCAGGACCCTGAAATCACGACCCATGTTGAAGACAGATGCTTAATAGGTTGAGTGACCCAGGCACCCCTACTTGTATGTTTTATAGACTGTCTATGTTCTCTTCAAATAATGTATTGAAGCCCTAACCTACAATGTGTTGGTATTTAGAGGTGAAAACTTCAGGGGATAATTAGATTTAGATGAAGTCACAAGGGTGGGACCTTCGTGATGAAGTTTGTACACTTACAAGAAAGAGGACTAAAAGGAGGAGATTAGATTTCTCTCTCTCTTTTCCTCCTTCCTTCCCTCATCTTTTTTCTCCCCTCCTCTCTGTCTCTCAGTCTCTGCCCCTTTGATTCTCTGTCTCCATCTCTGTTTCTCTTCTCTGACTCTCTGTCTCTATTTCTATGTCTCTGTGTCTCTGTGTCTCTCTCTGTCTCTCTCTCTCTCCTTCTGTCTCTCTGAGCCCACACGCCAAAGAAAGAAAGGCCATGTGAACACACAGGCAGAAGGAGGCTGTATACAAGTCAGGAAGAGAGCCTTTGCCAAAAACCAAGTCTGCTGGCACTTTGATCTTGAACATCCTAGCCTCCAGAACTGTGAGAAATAAATGTCTGCTGTTTAATACCACCCTGTGGTATTTTGTTAGAGCAGCCTGGATCGACTCAGATACACTGGTCAGCCTTCTCGTTGAACTTATTAAGTATAATTTATCTACAGTTTCTTCTAAAATTCCTACATATGTAATCATACTTGTATCATATCATTTTGGTGTATGTTTTTTTTTTAATGATTCCTTTCCGGTTATTAGACTTATTTATTTTTCTTACCCAAAATCTACTATTTGAGTACATCAAGTAAAAACTGAATGGAAATAGTGACAGCAAAATTCTTGTCATTTTCTGATCTCAAAGAGAAAGCTTTCACATTTCATCCTAAATATGGTGTTTGCTGTAGGCTTTTTATAGATCCTTTTCAAGTTAAGAAAGTTTTATTCTATTGCCAGTTTGCTGAGTTTTCCTAAAATTATAAATGCATGTCAAATTTTATTTTAAAATGTCTACATCTCTGCAGATGATCATATGATTTTTCTCCTTTATGCTGTTAATATGATGAATTACATTGATTGATTTTAAAACGGTAAATCAACTTTGCATTCCTGTAATATACCCAATTTGTCATAATGGATTATCTCTTTTATATAATTTTTAGGATTAGATTTGATATTATTCTGTTTAGAAGTTTTACATCTCTGAGTAAGAAAGACCTGTAATTTTCCTTTTTCATAGTGTCCTTGCCAAGTTTGATATCAAGGTTACACTGGCATCTTAAAAAGGCCGGGAGTGATTTCTCTTTTTTCCCTCTATTCTCTGTAAAAACATGTGACATAAAAACGTTTGACAAATATTTATTTCTCAAATGCTTGGCAAAATGCACTCTTTCTTTCTTTTTTTTTTTTTTTTTTTTTTTTTTTAAGTAGTCTCCACACCCACCCAGTGTGGAGCCCAATATGAGACTTGAACTCACGACCCTGAAATCAAGACCTGAGCTGATGACAAGAGTCTGATGCCTAACCAACTGACTCACCCAGTTGCCACAGTAAAATGCACTCTTAAGCCATTTGGACCTGGAGTTTTATTTATGAGAAGGTTTATAATTACTCTTCAAATTCTTTAAAAGTGAATGAATTACTCAGCTTTTATATTTCTGCTTAAGTCGTTTTGGTAACTTGTGCTTTCCTACAAATTTAACTATTTCATAAAAACTTTCAAATTTATTGAAATAAATTTTTTATGATATTCTGCTCTGATATTTTTAATGATGATAGGATTTTTACTGGAGCACCCTTTGGCATTCCTGTGTTTGTTAATTGTGTCTTCCCACTTTGTTTCTAGACCTGCTTCATGGGTGTTTTTAAAGTTCTAAATCCTTTTCAATTAACTATCTATTATTATATATTACTACTTAAATTAATTATGAATTATCCTAATTGTGCTCTCTTTATATTTTCAGTTTGTTTTATTCTCCCACTTTGAGTTTAATTTGTTATTCTTTTTCAAACGTTTGGCTTCAAAGTTTATTTTGTGTATTTTTCAACTTTCTTTTTCTCTAACATAGATGCTTATGACTATAAATTTCAGAGTTTGGCTTTAGTTATATCCCACAAGTTTTTTTTTTTTTAAGATTTTATTTATTTGACAGAGAGAAATCACAAGTAGATGGAGAGGCAGGCAGAGAGAGAGAGGGAAGCAGGGTCCCCACTGAGCAGAGAGCCCAATGCGGGACTCAATCCCAGCACCCTGAGATCATGACTTGAGCCGAAGGCAGCGGCTTAACCCACTGAGCCACCCAGGCGCCCCACCACAAGTTTGATATATACAGTAATTGTCACTGATTAACTAATTTTAATTGTGATTTCTTTTTACTTCCAACTTACAAGAACTTTGTGGGGCATTTTGTCATTATTGCTTCCCAGCTTAATTGTTGTATGGTCAAAAATATAGGCTGCATGAATTTCAATCCCTTGAAATCTCTGAGCCTTGCTGTGGAAACTGAATTTTTGCTTAGAATGAGTACTGCTCCTTCCTTCCTACTCTTCTCTGGAGTAGAATTATCTCCCTGCTCCAACTGACGTCACTTTGAAACCATATAACCTGATCTGTCCAACCATATGTAAATGGAAGGATGAGAGATTCTTCTGAGATCTCTTTCTCCTCTGCCAAAAGATAGATGGAGGCAGCTGTGCCAGCCTGAGTCATAAAATGAAGACATGAGACGAGCCAGAGACATTCTCAATGAAGTTTGGGGCCATTTGTGACTATAGCATAATCTCAGAGAGGTAGGCCATGTGAGGATAGCCTTCTATGACCTTGCCTCCTGGAATGCATGCTCTTGGGTAAAGCCTCACCTTGATAATTTAAGGACTTATTTTCTGTGAACAGAATGCAGTAAAGGTAGGGGAATGTCACTTCTGAGATTAAGTTACAAAGAGACAGTAGCTTCCACCTTGGCTACCTTCTCCTATCCCCTGGTCCTCTCTCTGCCTCTTTCTGTCATTATCTCTTTCCTTCCTACTCTCTATCATTAGCAGCTGCCAAATCATGATGACACTCAGGCAGCTTAAGCAGAGATCCTCATGGCAGAGCTGAGGCCTGCCAGCAACTCCATAAGTGAGTCTGGAAGCAGATATGAGGTAGGCACACAAGTGAGCTAGGAAGTGGATTCTCTCTCTAGCCCCAGCTGAGACTTGAGATGATTGCAGCTCCAGGAAATGTCTTGACTACAGCCTCCTGAGATTCTTTAAGCCAGAACCATCCTGCTTAGCTCTCCCTGGATCCCTGACCACAGAAAATATGAAATAATAAATGTTTATTGACTTAAGACACTAAATTTTGGGGTAATTTGTTAGATAGCAATAGCTAAATAATACATATTTTGGTATCTGGAAATGGGATGCTGCCATTTAAAAAAAAAAAATACCTTAAAATGTGGGAGTAGCTTTGGAACCAGACAGTTGGTGGAAGCTGGAAGGATTTTTAGGAACATGTTAGAAAAGCATAAATTCCCTTGAGCAGACTGTTGGTAGCACCCTAGATTTCGAGGACACCATGAGTGAGGACTTACAAGGAAATATGACAAACATATTTTAAGAAACTGGAGGAAGGGAGATCCTAATTATATAGTGGTGGAAAGGTTTGCAACATTATCACCTGCAGTAACATGGAAAGTAGAACATATGTCATATGAACTAAGGAGATTTCCAAGCAAGTTGTTGAAGGTACCAAATGGCTTCTTTTTGCTGCTTAAATGCAAAAGGAGAGAGATAAATTGTGGGAAGGACTGTTAATCACAAAGGAGCCAGGATTTGAAAATTCTCAGACCTTCAAGATGGCAAGTGATGCTGCAATTAAGAAATGGCTTGCAAATAAAGTTCAAATCCAGGGCACTGTTGGCAAAATATGGTCTAGAGATGAAGCTGAGTGTGGTATCATAAAATCTTCTGGTAAGACCTCAGAAAGATCAAATTTGATTCCTCGGAGTGCTATTTGGTCACACAAAGGGCCTTTTAAAAAGTTTGAAGGGGCAGCTCATAGATCCTCTTAGCCGAATAACAGAACCTCTAAAAAGGTTAAGGTCTTATCTGAAAGGGGTTTGGAGGTATGGCTTTAGCTTAATGGAGTGACCCACAGAAAGATTCTAAGAGGGCATGCAAACTTTTTGAGAGATGTATGTTAGGGAGAAATGTTATTGGCCTGGCTTGTACAGTATAGTCAGAAATGGTATAGAATAAAAAGACATTGCTCCCCAGGACCCCCCAAATTCTAATGGCAGGAAGCAGGTGGAGAAACTACTTAGATGCAAACAAGTGCCTACAGTTCATGACAAGGAAGAGTGATTTCAAGGATGGAAGCAAGAGTCATGAAGAACTTTTTTCCAGGTTTGAAACCTAATGAAGAAGCTTCCCATGTTTTTCCCAACTAGATTTCAAAACTGCTATGGACCAACGACTTCTTTATAGTCCCAATTTTTCCCACTTTTGAACCAGAATATCTGTAGCAATTATCCTCTGCCTGTCTCACTTCTCCATGTTGACTATACGGGAGGACAGATAACTTACATGCATGGTTTCACAGATTTGCAAATAGAGAGGAGCTCTCAACTTGAGGAACTGCATGTAAAGAACTAAATCTGAGGCATCTCACCCACCTCTGGACCTGACTCAAATAATGGCACTCTGAATTTTAAGCTGAGGTTAAAACATGGTGAGATTTTGTAGGCTTGAGAATGGTGGGGATGTATTATATAGGTAAGAGGGTCAAGAATAATTGGGGAGAGAGGGAAGATATACTAGGCATCCTGTAAGACTAAACCTCCTGGTAAGCATGCCCTTGTGTAATCCCTTCCCCTTGAGCTTGGGCTGGAGTTAGTGACTTGATTCTATTGCATAGAATGTGATGAAATGTCACTTCTGAAAGTACATTCCAGAAAAGATGATGGCTTCTGTCTTGAGCATGCTCTCTCATTCTCTTGGTTGCTTGCTATGAGAACAAGGGCTGCCATGTATGAGGTGTCCTCTGGAGAGGCCCATAGAGTAAGGTATTTCTATCTGACCATTGCAACCTTGTAAGAGACCTGAGCCAGAGGCCCCCAGCTAAGCTATCCCCTGATTCTTAACCCATAGAAAGCATATTGTAATAAATATTTGTTATTTTAAGCCCTAAAGTTTTAGTGCAATTTGTTACAGAAGAGTAGATAACTAATACACCTAGTTCTAACTCAAGCTAAGTGATAATATTGTTTTATTACCTAGAGTACAGTAATTTTCATTAATGTTACATGCACGCTTAAAGCACAGATGCATACACACATTGCAATTATTGAATAGTTTTTGAACTGAAAAAAAAAAAAAAACCTTTCAGCCATGCCTTTAAGCTTCTGACCCATTTCCTCCTCCCTTTCCTAGGGGATTCCAGATCCAACATTTATTAAAATTTCACAGTGTAAATTCTATGCCTCTAACCCACTAATTTTTCTGAACTTTTGTCTTTCTGTGGTTGAATATCCATAATTTCCTGTAAATTATGACCAAATTCATTCTTTCTCTCTAGCCATTGTCTAGTTCCTTCATAAAACGATCAACCAAGTTTTAAATTTCCATTATTTTATTATTTTATTCTTTAATTCCAGAATGCCCACTGGCCACTGACAACTCCTGACCTAGAGAGTCTGCTTTTTAATTTGGTTTCATGTCCAGGCTGTCTTACATCTCTAAGTTCCAGTCAGATAAATTGATTAATAATTTTTACTATTTTCTGGATATTGTAGGGGCAAAATTACATATATAAAGAAGTCTAGGCTTTCATAGAGGGTTCATGTTTCCTTTTTCCAGATACCTGGGATTCATTCAAGTTTCAGTGGTTGGGATGCCATTCTCATAAAGATATCTCTCAGCTGTAACAGAGGGTCCAAACCCAAAGCTGGGGTGGTTCACTAGAGTGCTCCCTCTTCTAGCAGGTCCTGGATACCAAACACATTGTCTTAGTCCCAAGAGGTTGTCAAAACAATGCTCAGTCTTTCTCAATTCCAGCCTCCCCCTTATGAATTTTTGTCTTTTGGAAAAAAGATGGCCAAAAGCCAGTATCAGTTTTTTGGACCTCTGTCCTCTCTTTAATCCCAAATCACAATATAAATGATTACATCATTACCAAAACTAATACGAAGCTCATCTGAATCACAGAGACAAGTGGAAAGGAACTAACATTTGTGAGCAACTCCTAGATGCCTCATGTCTATTACATGACATCTCATTTATTCATCACTTTAGAAGTTATCTGTAAGGTAATTCTTTATCCTTATTTTTACATATGAAAAGCTGAGACTCATAGTGATTAATGACTGGTCTAGAATTACAGTCAGTTAATGGTAGAAGCTAAATTTGCATACCAAGTTTGTTGGACTTCAGAGACCCAGTTTCTACTATGCTGTGGTATTATGAATTATAAGACATATATATTTGATCTGGAAAGCGTAGGTGGCTTAGTCCATTAAACTTCTGCCTTTGGCTTAAGTCATGGTCCCAGGATCCTGGGCTCAAGGCCCTCATCAGGGCCTCTGCTCAGTGGGGAGTCTGCTTGTCCCTTTCCCTCTGCCCTCCCCCCTTTATCCTCTTCATGCTCTCTCTCTCAGATGGATAAATAAAGCCTTTGTTTAGAAAAAGAAATATGTATTTGGTCATTCAGATGACCAAAATATATCTCATATATATTTGGTCTTTGTCCATGGTTCCTGGCTCACAGCAACCACAACTCTTAGAATTTCCTAGGAGGTAGGAGTCCTGGGAGCATCTTTTGTTAAAATAATTGGTCTCTTGTCCTCAGTTCCTGAAATTATTTCAGAGCCATAAAGGTAAAATGGGAGGGGGCACCTGAGTGACTCAGTCAGTTAAGTGGCTGCCTTTGGCCCAGGTCATGATCCCAGGGTTTTGGGATCAAGCCCCACATGGTGCTTCCCCACCTACCTGCCACTCTTCCTGCTTGTTGTTGTCCTCTCCCTCTCTCTGTGTCAAATAAATAAATAAAATCTTTAAAAAAAAAAAAAAAAGGTGAAATGGGTGTCTTGTTAGTCATAACCAGCCCCTTTCTACCATAACTGGGTTTATGTTAATAAGGTGCCTTGGTAAGCTCCTGAAGCTCCAATAGCCTGAACGATGGGGGCTGGTCACCAGGGGAACCAACCATGAGTAGAGGTTGGACTTCCAGTCCCACCTCCTGATTTCAGGGGCATAGAGAGTAGCTAAAGTTTAATCGATCACCAGTGGCAAATGATTTAATCAATCATACCCATGTAATGAAATCTCCAAAAAATCTCAAAAGAGGGGGCTTGGAGAACTTCCAGGTTAGGGAGTCAGAAAACATCCACTTGTCATGAAGCTGGGCCTCAGGCTCCATGAGTACAAAAGCTCCTTTGTTCAGGACCTCATCCTATGCATCTCCTCATTCAGCTGTTGACTTGCATCTTTTAATATTGTGTGTAGGGGCACCTGGGTGGCTCAGTGGGTCAAGCTTCTGCCTTCAGCTCAGGCCCTGGTCTCAGGGTCCTGGGATCAATCCCCACATCGGGCTCTCTGCTCAGCAGGGAGACTGCTTCCCCCTCTCTCTCTGCCTGCCTCTCTGCCTACTTGTGATCTCTCTCTCTCCATCAAATAAATAAATAAAATCTTTTAAAAAAATATTCTTTGTAATAAGCCAGTAATGTTGTGAGTAAGTCTGTTTGCTGAGTTCTGTGAGCTGTTCTAGCAAATGAATCAAGCCCAAGAAGAAGGTCCAATTTAAAACCAGTTGGTCAGAGTACAGGGGTAACAACATGGACTTAACATTGGCATCAGAACTGGGGGACTGTCTTGTGGGACTGAACCCTTAGCCCATGGAATCTGATGCTATCTCCAGGCAGGCAGTGTTTGAATTGAGGTGAGCTGTAGGACACCCAGCTGATGTCCAGAGAATTGCTTAGTGGTGTGAAAACAGTCTCCTGCAAACTCATGCTGGAAATGGGTGCCAAAACTGTGTATGTTCTTTAAGCTGGCCTCTCATTTGGCTTCCATTCATGTTAGCAAGGGAAGAGATTTTTAATATTTTAGTTGCGAAGAGCATGATAAGCAACAAAATCCATTCTGCTAGAACATATACTCCTCACTCGTCTTACAGTTTGCAACCTTAAAAATTGCTTATGTCATAACTCTAAATCATATACTGTGCCAGGGTTGCAGAGCTCTAGACTTCTGCTTCTTAAGACGTATGATGTTCATAATAAAGAGAAAAACAAAACCATCATTGTGGATTCTGGTCAAGAATTATCTCTGCTTTTGCTACTCAAAGACGAATCGGTACACATCCTGGGTTACTAGTTGTCTCCAAACCCTCCTCCCCCCACTTGAGCAGGGGCTGCTCTCCTCTGGCAGATGCTGAGCTCATGCACTGTGTCACACGTGCCACCACACATACTAGCTTAACCCAGTAGGACAGGAGGAACTGAACCACGGCAGATTTTTAAAAAGTGTCTCTCACAGCAAATAATTCAAGAAGCACTGATCATTTGTTAGTGTCGGTTTATGTGCTGCTCCGGGTCGGTGCCCATGCCTTCCTCTCTGTCCGCAGTCACCCTAGCAGTGGCTGAATCTTGGGCTGGTCACTCCGGCTGCAAGTCTAGAGCCCTAGGAGCCTGTGCATGGAGCCACCAGCCACAGGGCAGCCTGATGTCCATGGAGGCTGGTTTCTCTAGCTGCTGCCTGAACAGGAAGCTGATTTGACCTCAAGTGGGGGGAACATCCCCTGGGGTAGCAGTAATAAATTGAAGATGAGAGACTAGAGAGAGCTGGTAGATAAATTTCTTGGCCTTTACCTCCCCAGGCAATAAGCTGATCTTGTTACAAAGTGAGGGCCCGCTCATCAGTAAATAGCACACATTCTCCCGTCTGTCTGCCCTCCGTCCCTCCTTTGTGTTTCTTTTTCCAACTCACACCCACTTCCCAGGGAGTGCACACCTCAATAAAGTATCAGCATGTAAGTGTTCATCTCAGGCTCTGTTTCTCCGGAAACTGGGCCAACACATACACACTATGTTAAACTCAAGAAATGCTTTTCTAATGCTTTATGCCGATGGTTCTCAATGTGTGGGCCTCAGACCAGTGTTATTTGTGAAACAGTTAGAAATCCAACTTCTTGGGTCCTACTGCAGAATGGATAAGTCAGAGATATTGGGGATGGGGCCCAGTGATCTGTTTCAGCAAGCCTTGCAGATGATTTTCTCGCATGCGAGTTTAAGAACTACTGCTTTAAATGGGCAGTTAAAGCCAGAAAAATTTCTTCCTTTTTCAAATGTAACAGTATGCTAGAAGCTTAGCTCAAGGATAGACCATTTCTTAGGTGATATAGTCACGATATTAATTTGACAATATCATAATGGTATATAATCTAGCAAATACAATGTAACATCTCTGTGATAGCACCAGCCCAATGGAATAAAAGAAGTTCTGCCTATCAAATTTGTCATGACTTCTATTTTTTTTTAAATTCCCCACCTTGTTTTATGTTGTCTCTTCATAACTTAGACCAGCACAAAGAAAACTTAGCCCTCTAGATCAATGCTCCAGCATTTTTAGAACAGGACCTCCCTTCAGTTGTGCAATTTATTTATTTAACGTCCCATTGCATCATTCCTTTCTGCTCTCCCCTCTGAGACAATAAGAATATCTACAATAAGAACAACTTTGTTTTAAATAAAGCATATTAAAACCAATTTTTAGACTTTTGCAACATTCCTGGAGATCCACAGAGCCCCCTGGGCTGTTGACAACAGGGAAAGCCCCTGCTCTGGAAACATGTTAGAATCACCTGGAGAGCTTATAAACTTACTTGTGCATTGATCCTGGACCAAAGAAAAGGGTCTAGTTGGTTGAGGGGTGGGACCTAGATCTTGTCTTTTTCAAAAGCCCCGAGGGGATATCCTAATAGGTAGCCAGGGCTGGAAATAGCTTTGAGGCCAATTCTTCTAACTTACAGTGTACTTGCTTTTTGCTTCTTGACCCCATAAGCCCTAGGGCAAACCCACGATTGTATGTGTTTCTTTCTGCCTTTCAAAGACATTTAAGAGGACAGCCCCCACTACCCATGCCGCATAATTATCAGGAGGAGTTCTAGTAAAGTTATATTCTGGAAGTTGATATCAAGGGACAAATCAGAGCCCATTTAAAATTACTCTCGAACTACCTCCCAGAGCAAAGGTTTTGCTTAAAACAACAACTTATCTATTGTTATCTTATCTATTGTTACTGCCCTGCTCCACTGGTATTGTCAGAGGAAACCTATTCCCCAACCCAACGTGCCTTCCCATCACACCCCCCCAGTCCAGCCTGGTGCTCTCCAACGTAAACACATGGCCCTGTGGGAGGGGTCTACATGCTCATCCTGAACCAGATGGAGCCAGAGACATAAAGCTCCAGGTTCAGTTTCAGAGGGCTGGGGGTTAGCTCCTGGGAAGGTTCTGCAGACACGGGCACCCCTCAGCCAACACCCCAGATTCTGCACCCCAGACTTCAGCCTTCTTCGGCCTGTGGGTTTGTGCTGAAATGTTTGTGTCTCATTCTCACCTTCTATTCCCTTAGTGAAAATCCCATTATCTCTAACATCTGTGTGTCAAGAAAAGACATGAATTTTGTGTAACAACAGAAGGATACCATACTTGTTTTTCCAGGTAGCCTTAAGCAAAACCATTTCATCTCACTTTCTTCATTTATAATATAAAGACTCAAACTTGGTGCAGAAAGAGGGTAGATACTTTTGGGAGGGAAACTTTTGAAAGGACTAAATCCTATAACACAGAAAGAAGTTTACAATGATATATTTAAAAAACAAAAACAAAAAAACAGACTGGGCAAAAAAAAAAAAAAGTACAAATTTGCCACTAAAATTTTATTTGCAATTTATCATTTCTAGATAAATTCATAAAGTGAAAGAAAACCAGGAAGGTGACATACACCGCTTGTGTAAACCTTGAAATTGATTTCAGAGGCATCAGCGCTCACTACAAAAGAACTTCACAGTTTAATTAGGATGGCTCAAATCCAGCGTCTATATTTAGGATAAGCTGGAAATTACAGTGTAGAAATGAGAATCATCTAGCAACAGTCTAAATGGGGGGAGAAATCTATGGAAAAAACACCACAGCTTCTCTCAGTAAACCATAAATTTTTTAATTTTTGTTTTGCATTGGACACAAATTGAATATCTATAAGGACTTTACCTGTTCAGCTGAGGAAACCATTTTTACTAAAATTCTCTAAATAGGAACTTTTAAATCTATACCTGCACATATTACCCAAATTCTCTTTAATACCTGTATGATCTGCTTAAGTACAGATAAATTTGGCATTTAACATATAACATATCAAAGGCATCTCATTAAAATTCTGAATGTATATAAACATATTTTATACCATTAATATTTTGGCTTCTTTTTTAAAGTGGTTGGCAGAGTTCTCATGGCACTATATCATTAATTCCTTAAATATTCCTGTTTTCTTCTCATCATTGGTATATCAGCAAATAAATTACTTCAAGCTCAAAATGTGACAGAAAGAACCATATGATTGATTTTTTTTTTTTTTAACTTCAGGAAATGTCTGAACTGATTTTGTACAAGTTATATTGGCTTAACATCCAATAATTTATTAGAGGAGCACATGATTATTTATGACCATAATTATGGTTTTTGGATGTTGAACAGGTCGTTTTCTTGTTCTTCTTTCTCTTCTTTAGAGTGACCTGGGTCTGGGTTTAAATATGCTTGTCGGTAATTTCACTAAAAGCAGTTTAAATGCTCTATATGATATACTCAAAATTGTTAAGAAAATAAATCGCTGTAGTCAGCTGACCTCATCAACAAGGGTGTTCTAATGTACAATGAATACAGAGCCAGAAAGACACAGAAAGAAATTAGAATCACAGGAGTCGAGTCTGAAATTCTTTCAAATTAAAGTTACTTGCCTTGGCTGAAGGTTTAATTTTAAATTACAAGGAAGGAAATACTCCAGGTAAAATAGCTCTTACTCAATTGTAACTAACAAATAAATTGCAGATAGCTGCTTTAGAGCTTTTCACGTATTAGTGAATTACTTTCTCCTCATTTATCACTTTTGCAATAGTTCAAACACTGCCCTACTCTCATTCCAATGTCAGGCGTCTTATTCAATGTGATCACTCAAATTTTAAAATGGCCTGAACGTCACCAAGCTGCAACCCTGAAGACCCAGTATAATGAAGCTGAGTTTGCTTGCTTGTATGCTACTATGAATTTACTGCAACTATCTGACAGGTACACCAATTAACTCATTTAATCCTCACAGCGTCACTTAGGGATAGTTGTTCACCTTCTCCGGATGAATAAACTGAGGTTAAATATGATTCAGCAATCTGGGGCCAAAGCCTTCATGTTGAACTCACATGCAAGTCAACATTATTATTTCCTATCCTGTGCCTGTCTCTGTTCCAGGACTCCAATGAAGGAACTCTGGAAAGATACTGCTGATTGATCCGGGGGTTACCTGTTATTAGGGTAAAAAAAATGGGCACTTCTTGCTGCCTTGAAACTGTCTTAGTGACTGAAGGTGAAACCAACAAAGCTAATTGTCTTCATTTCTGGGGAAAGCAAAAAGGGGGAGCTGGATGGGCGGGGGAGTGGTGATGGCTATCCTGGGCTGCCATGATTTTCTATCCAATTAGCTGAAACACCCTGAATGTTTCATTCCTTATTTTAATTCAAACTTCAGTCTCCAACCAAAAAACTTTCTTCGACTTTTGAGCTAACTTTGGAGGAGAGATGGTGATTTCTATGACGTGGCAGGCAAACCAGATTGGTCAGATCTTGTCGGCCATCCTGACTGCAGGCATGGAGCAGACCCCAGGGACAGGGGCTGAGGACAAGATGAGCAGCCAGCTGGCTGGAAGCTATTCATTTTCATGTGCAGGTGCTGCTGTGGCTGGCTGGCATCAGGAAAATGCAAAGAACTCAAGGTAGAGGAGGGGCAAGGTCAGTGAAAACGTGGAGACTCCACCGAGAAATGAGATGCCTAACACTGCCACCAGGTGGTCTTTCCTGGGAGAGGTTTATTACAACAAAAACAAAAACCTCCTCTGAGGTTTTCTTGCTAATGATCAGAATCTAATCAAGTCTCAGATCTAACATCAGTTTTCATGTCAAATGGCACTGGGGGATTCAATCGGCCATATCCAGAATGAATGAATCTTTAAGACAAATAACCCATTTTCTTCAACAAATTAATGGGAAGGAAAAAAGAAGGAGAGGGAGGTCCTGGGAAGGCAGGAGGAGAGGGGCAACTATGGCAAAAGATACTTGTGAGATGCACCAATAAAACACACCCAGTTCATCTGTTCCTAACCCCAAGGAGATTAGAGGAATGTTGATTATTTATGGAATCCAGGGAATGGACACATGAGGGGTTGCTATATTATTTTTTATACTTGTGCATTTGAAATTATCTTTAATAATTTTTTTCCAAAAATACGCTAATTTATAGAGAAAAATATTGGTCTTTCTATATTAAGTATAAGGCTATCTAAAAATACACATTTTTTAATCCATCCTGTGCCAAATTTTCTTGCACTTATCACCACTGTCTTCACATACACAGATACACATATTTCCCATGTTAGTTGCTACTCGATGTCCCATGTGCTGTTGTTAAATACTATACATCAAATCCTACAAAAGAAACTTAGCTTTCGAACCAACAGCTTAAGCTAAGCATCCACAATTCCACCTTAAAAATCTAACAGTATTGGGAATCCATTTTGTCTTCTCTGCCTAAAGGCTTTTCTCAGCGAAACACTTTTAAACTCCATAAGGCTCCCCTCTTTACTCATGTCTGTGACATGAGAAGATAGAAAACAAGCAAATGAGAAGTCTATTTCTCTCTTTAAAATGCTCATTGCTTGAACACATCTTCAAATACTCCTGGATGACTTAGGGAAAGCAACTGTCATTGATGACGATATAAGTGTATCTGAACTCTGAAAGTGAAATTAACATTTTGTAATTCACATGTTATTTTGTATTCAACTTTTTTGTTACACCCTTACAATAAACCCTCATTGACACCAGGAAACGAACAATCAAAGCATTCTCACCAGACTGCCTATGGGAGTTCTGATGTGAATTTCCTAAGAATGAGAACTACAACCCTAGTGCAATCACCGATTTACAAAAGGTTGTCAATATGAAGGACAACGAGAATTTTCCAAATAGATGGAGGTAATAGAGATTTTTTTTTTTACACTTAACTTCTAAAAATTCTACTTAAAAAAAAAACAAAAAAGAATACCTAAAAAATATTCTCTCCCTGCTTTATTTTGGTTGGCCATGGGCAGTGGGCCATGGGCAGGGGTGGGTCATAGGTAAACATAGGGAATATGACCAGTTAAGAATGCCTTTTCTCTTTCTAAACCAAGAAGACCACTTCAGGTAGTTAAAAGGTGATTTAAAAAAAAAAAATCATTGGTTATATTTCAGTGTTCCCCAAATTGCCATTTCCCTCAAACTGACAGAGGGCTTCTTCCTGCATCCCAGCTGTCGGGAAGTCTCCTTCTCTGATCACAGACTTATGCAGAGGGATTTACTAGCCCCTCTCTCTGCTTCTTGTAGAAGTGTGAAGCTGATCTATCCCCACCCTGAGGGCTGGGACTCCACACCACAGCCTTGGTGCAAATCCCAGCTTGGTCATCTATGAAGTCGGTGAGCAGAGAAATTTCTTTTGTCTCCCATTTCCTGCTGCTCAAAAATGGACATAAGTCATACCACTGTGGTGAGGTCTGGGAGACTCTATACAGCTAAAGAGCTCAAGGAAAATAACAATGCAGAGTGCTCAGACCACCTTCCTCCTCCACCTCCACCTTCCTCGGGTGAGGAACCCCGAGAGCAAGTGTACAAAGCAGGGACCATCAGGCTCCACCTGCCTGCAAGGAGCCTTCAACCTGCACCGTTCCCACTGCAGCTTCTATGCCCTCTGCTTAGAAAATTTCTGCCCGCTCTTCCTTTTCCTGGCTTCACCATAACCCCTGGGAAGCATCCCCTTTTCCCCACTACCACTACCACCCAGAATTAACCCCTGCTCCTGAGAAGGTGAAGTGGCCTTCAACATCTGACAATTCTTCAATCTTTGATATGTATTAGCAGATGAGAGTAATTGATTAAACTAAACACCATGCAGAATTGACTGTAAGTTTCAGCAGGGAAGGATACGGCCCTGTTTCACTGCCACACCAGTGTGCTTGGCACATAGTAGGTCCTGAATAAACATATATAACGGGAATATGCAGTCTCTGGAGAACATACCCAGTTTTACAGAAACCTACTGGAAGGGCAGTCAATGATACTATGGGAAATGTGCTGGGAGGGAGGGGGGTGTTATAAGAAGCTCCCAGGAGGAAGTGCCTTCTGCAAAATTAGCAACCAGTTGTAGATACTCACAGAGATGCAGAAAGATAAGGACAATAGTGACTGCAATGTGTTGATTGCTTAAGATGTGTCTGGTCATCTTGTGCTGCGTTTTCTAACCCAAAGCAACCCCAAACAATTAGGAATTAATAATTATTCCCAGTTTCCAGAAGAGATCATTAAAATACAGGGAAATTAAATGAAGGTTCACATTGCTAGTGAGCAATGGAGGCATTTGTGGCAAATCGGGGACAGCTCTCCTTACCATAATGCCTGGCTGTCCATCTATTACCTGCAACAACCTACACCTACACCTCCCTCTAGAGAAATAAATTACAAGACACACATGGAGAAAAAGTTCATGTCTCCCAAACTATAATGTAAGCACTTACTTTGGGGGGTTTTTCTTTCAGCTTGTAGAATAGGACTACATGTTAATAGGTCCTGGATAAAAAATTGTTAAATGATCAAATAGAAGGCTCTTACCTAACATGCTGCTGAACAGGTTTCTGAAATATCACTGCCAGATTTATATAAAGAGTTCATTAGTGAGCATGCTTATAGGAGTACTCTTTTAAGAATTCTTATATTTCAAGAATACTTATAAAAATAGGAGCTGTGCACCTTTGGGTAAGTTACTTAACTTCTCTGTGTCTCAGTTTCTGCTGCTGAGAAATGGGATTAACAAGTCTACCCGGCTTGTGTGGTTGCTGTGAAGGTTAAGTGAGAAAATCCACAGATGACCCTGACCAGCCATCACTCACATCTGTACCATCATCACTCATGCATGGATACTGTATTGAACCCTAGTATTCACACACCAGTCGCTCAGGGACAGGGATACCAACCGCAAGGGGAGAAGAGGAAGTATCCTCTGGCTTTGCTAGGAAGCCCAGACTTGGAATGTCACCTTTCACAGCCACAGTTTTTCTGCTCTCAGAACACTGGCAATTTCCCCGCCCTCGTCCACCTATTGCTGCTCTTCTCCTCACGGAAGTGGGGCTGCATTCCATCAAGTGACCAGACCAGTTGTAGCCAAGAAAAACTGGAGGGGTCTCTGAAGAAGAGAAACGAGGACACTCACAGCAGCGGCAAGAAGGATGTAACTGTTAGACTGGAAAGCCTTCTAGAGACTGGACCTTAAGTAAATGCCTGGGGAGCAGGGACCCCCCACTTCCCCATCAGCCTCTGCACTGTCCCCCTTCTCCCACGCCCCTGTCACGGACAACCTTTGCTCTGCAAGACCAGTGCAGAGATCCTCAGCCTGAGATGTCAGTCAGCAGAAGGCAAGGCAGGCTCGCGCAGAAGACAGCTGGGAGGAAGAAAAGACATTTGGCCCAAGGCACTGGCCTGGCTCCAGCATTGAGTGACTGTCCCATCTCCCAGTCAGGAGGGCCTGGTAAGCAAAGCAGGCCTCCCGCCTGGATGCAATTAGCTATCAACATGCTCCTGGAATCTGCATGCAAATGTACCCACAATGCAACCTTAGTTATTTTCCAAAGCCATAATTTTGTTTTTAAAAAAACCTCATGCAGGGATAGAAATATCTGAGACAAGGTGGCCTCTGCTGACCACCGGGTCACCATAGAGGGTTTCTGGTCACAGACCACTATCCATTAATCACCCTGACAGGAGCAATTACAAAGCGGACGTTCTACAAAGGGAATGTCGCATTTCCCTGCTACGAGTGAGCTGATGAGGGAATGGATAATTGGAAGCATTTCTGGAAAAACAAATACTATAATCCCCTGTTCCCTTTAATTATAAATATAAGCAGGTATGTATTTCCTCCATTCGTTCAATAAATATTTATAAGCCATGGTATAGTAGGGGAGAAACATTTAAACAATAAGCACTTAGGAGTAAGAGTAGTAGAGAAACGTTGAAGCATAAGCATTTAAGAGAACAACATTAAAAAACAAATTCAAGACTTGTGTTCTTCCAAGTGGCTTGCAGCTAATTGGGAAGATGCATTACGTGCAAGCGAAAAGATAAATGGCAATTTAACCCACATGTGATGAACGTTCAGTGACTGGTTTACACCAGAGCGTGGAGGAACGGGATGTCCCTGAAGACCACAGGAGTTTCAGGAAGGGGCTGGGACATCAGGGCTTTGCAAGACTTGAGTGACAGAGGGAAAAGGAAATCCCATGGAGAAAGGAGTAAAATTTATTAGGAGAGCCACCTGGTTTTAGAGGAGAAATTTCTCAGGGAATTGTGAGAAGTAACGTGAATTAGGTAGGTTGAAACTATACCACAAAAGGGCTGAATCTCCAACAGTGTGTCAGATTACGCTCTGTCATCTGCTAATAAGAGAGACTGATTCTGAGTGACCTGAATAAAAAGGAAAACCAGACTATTTATTGGGGGATGTCAGGATTTCTTACAATGGGGTAGACATGCATAGCCAAGGCTCAGGACCGGCAGAACCAGGCTGCCTGGCAACCTCCACATCGAGACTTATCCTTGATGGGACCAGTTTCCATACATGTGGACTCAATGTCTCTCCATTTCAGATTTCAGATTCCTTGGAAATGGGATGTGTCTGCACACGTTGGGTCAGAAGCCCACATTCTTGTGCCAACAGCTGTGACCAAGGGGGCAGTGCCAGTGGCCCTTCTAAATATCAGGACAGTTCCTGAAGAAGGGGGTCAGGTTGTGTTCCCGGCAACCAGCCAGAAGAGTTGATTATCAGGAAGTGTGTACTAAGTATCAAGCACTTTGCTACATAAGGACAGCACCTAACTGTGAAACGAAGCACATTTTCTATGAACTGGGAAATCATGAAGACGCACAGCAGAGAACGAACAAAATACAAATACGGGGGCACCTGGGTGGCTCAGTGGGTTAAAGCATCTGCCTTCCGCTCAGGTCATGATCTCAGGGTCCTGGGATCAAGCCCCGCATCGGGCTCTCTGCTCAGCGAGGAGCCTGCTTCCTTTCCTCTCTCTCCACCTGCCTCTCTGCCTCCTTGTGATCTCTGTCAAATGAATAAATAAAATCTTTTAAAAAATATATACAAATACGGCTTTGAGAAGAACATTCTATCAAGGAAGTGCACTTTGGATTTAGAGGGTGAGCTGACTTGAGGTCTGAGATGTGTACGACAGTGATTCCCAACACTCTCCAGAGGGTATGTCGAAGCTCTGTCATCCCGGGCCCCACACTCCGTAATTCTCACGGCATGGATCGAGGATGGGGCCCTGGAAGCAGTGTTTGGGGTAAGGGGAAGTTCATGAGCATTCTTGGAAGCCAGTGAGGGAGGAAACACGGCTAGTAATCCTGCCCACCCACAAGCATTGTGAAAGCAAGAGGCAGGCGGAGGAAAGGGGGAGGCATTCAAAGAGGGCTTTGCGGCTTCAGGAGGCTGTCGGAATCTGGAAGATGGTGGTGAAGGAGAGGTTGAGGTGAACCCAACAATTCAAAACTCAGGGAAAAGGATAGTACCATCAAACAGAATTTGAGAAGCAGAGAGGGACGTTGGACCAAACAGATAATGATTCTGTATTCATGTCCTAGCAGGACATCAGAGCAGACACAGTCGTGAGGCATTGGGGCCCACATGAGATAAGTGGGTTATCTTCCTGGAGGTTATAACTCATACATGGGTAATAATGTATGAACGCAATCTATTCAAAATGAAATTAAAATATTAAGATAATAATGAAATCTAAACAGCATTTCAGTGATGCAACTGGATTCAGATTTAACTAACCGTACTAGGTGCTTTCATGAATATTATTTTATTTAACCTTCACAATTACCCTGTCATGGAACTGAACCTCAAAGCTCTAAATTATGTAAATTGTTTGAGGTGACATACCCGTGGGGATGGAGAAGCGAGAATCTGGACCCCGATTTTTGGGTTCCTGGTTTCTTTCCATGACATCAAGTTAGGCCTCCCCTCTATGAAGAAACAAACAAAATTGTCTATCCAGACAACCAGTAATTGGGACAAAAATTGATGTCATTGGCACTGTGAAATGTAGATATCTATCTTTTTAATATCCACATGGATAACTGTTCTTCTTAAAACTTGAAAGTCCACGTGAACTACAAAGCTCAGGGCACAGCCACTGAGCTGCCACGGAGGGAGTGCTTTCAATCCCTCTGCCGGCGCTCCGTGGCCTGTGCGCAATTTCGGCTCAAAGTCTTTTTTTTTTTTTAAAGTATAATTTTTTCTTAATAGAAGTATAGTGGATATATAATATAATGTTAGTTTCGGGTGTACCGCATAGTGATTCGACAATTATATATAACTTCTGAAAGGCTCACCAGGGTACGTGTAGTTAGCATGTGTCGGTTCGGTTCAAGGTCTTTTACTTGGGGCTCTGCTCATTGAAACGCAGTTCCTTTCCTTTTTCCTATTTTAATAATTCCACAGTGACACCTGCTGGGGAGAAAGAATGGCTCAGCATTGGGGTCTCTCCATAGAAGAGCTCCGTGGGGCTGCGGAGGGCGCTGTGCACCGCGTGGAGCAATGGGCTGCTGGTTCTCTCCTCGCGGGGCACCGGGCGTCCTTATCCGCAGAGCTGGCTGCGTCCCACAGGAGAGCGCAGCTCTTCCAGGATTAATGCCCAGATTCTGGTTCCCTAGGTCCCTAAGCACCAAGACCGCCCAGGGACTGGCAAGTGAGAGGGAAGACATCCTGTGTTCTATTCTAGATTCTCTTTCTGCCTTTGCTTGCAGCCCTGAGTTCTGCCCCGGCACCACTGGGGAGTGGGCCCTCCCCACCACTGTTTGTTTCTCCGTGGATCTCCGTGATACTGTTACTTAATAACAAAGCAAAATTCGGAAAAAAAAGTCCCCTGGCATAACTGAGGAGACGCCTTCCCCAGAAAGTGCCAAAATGTTTTAGAAATAGAGGCAGACAACAGAATCGTGGCGTATTTCACTAGGCAGGATAGTAATTTATGTAATGTATTTTTAACTGTGAGAAGTGATGGGGGAAACCACTTAAATATAATGTGAATTGAAGATTTGTCAGTTATGTAGTTCATGCGGTGGCAGATCTGGAAAATGTTATAAAAATTGAAGGATTACCAACAGAGAATGCCTAAAATCGGAGCTCCTATTTGAGTTCTGACTCCCCCTATCGCTGGGAATTTTCTGCTTTCTGGGAATATTTTGCTTTCTGTGAAGGGAATTGCAGTTATATGCTGTCTGTCAAATGTTCTTTTTTTAAATCGCCTTTCTTCATTCTTGTTTTTATCCCTTAGCTCTCTGTCTCGGCCTGTCTGTTGCTGAGACGGCCCGACACTAACTCAGTGCCCTGTTATCTCTGTGCCCCAACGTCATTGACCTGACCCCCACACACTCCCATATTTACTTTGGGTTCTGCCCTGTTTTAGGTGGGTGGGCCCTTTGGAACTCAATGGGGCATTCATCCCAATCTCAGAAGAGTTAATTGGAATGAAGTCTTTCATTTCCCCTCCAAATGCGTGCCCCAGGTATTGAGGCCACAACAATCAGCAGTATACAGCCATCTTAAGCTGTGGGGAGCTCACACTTAGGCATACACCTCCTTCCAAAGTTATCCAAAGATACAACTCTATCTCCGGGCAATCCCCACCTGACCCCAGCCTTGAGACATGCTCAAAAAAGCCCTTTGGAAAGTTCTTGGCTTTTCAACGTAGACTTCTTTATAGATGAAATGAGCCCTCTAGTGGCGATTTTTTTAGTTACAGCCTGTCCTTTTAGGACTGACCGTGCTGGTTCAGAATGTTTCTTCTTTCTTCTAGAGAGGCACCAGAACAAGTCTCAGGATGAACTGACATAAATCTTGCTCCTTGTGACTGCTTTCCCCCCAACACAACTCTGCTTTCCTTTCCCCAGTCTGTGCATCCCTGAGAATCATTCTTTTGTCTATTACAATCTGGGTATTTCAGGGTCACCGACTGGCTCCCAGAAGATCAATCTCACTAAAGCTCGCCAAACTGTGGCCACAAGGACCGTCGGCCCCACGTCCCTGTTGTAGAATTGCTGGCCTCAGAAGTTGCATGCTGAGAATAATGGTCTGTCAGTGGACTAACCAATCCCTGGCTCTGAACAGAAACAGACTCAGACATGGGCTTCTTCACAGAGCATGGGAGTCACAGTTTGGCCACGAACTACAGCCACACGAGTTTCGTGGTGTTCCGGTATTTTGAAAAGTCATGTAGTCGGCCATGTCAGTCACAACTAACACCTGCATTTCTGCCTTCAGGGTGCTCCAAACAAACTGAAAAGTCCCCTTTTGATGGTTTAGGACGGGTGCTAGCAAGTGGTAAAGCCCTTCATGAGGGGTATGATGCGAAGTTGCTAATCGCAGAGAAATCAGAAATCAGTGCTAACTCAGATGTGCGCTGCAGTGGTTGTAAATTGCTCTGTCTCCTTCCAGTCTAAGTGTTTAAATCAACAGAGAAAATCCACACAGCCTTTTAAACAGCTTTGATGTTCTCTTGAAATCCTAATCAGTCGGAAAATGGTATGTATTTAGCACCCGCTGTTTATGCCCTGTGAAACACACATAGTGACAAGAGCAAAAAGAATATCCTAGTGACCAAAGTATTCACGGTCAGGTGGGAAAGAGAGCAAAGCAAACAGAGACATAGAAACACAAGCACCATTACTACTGGTTACTTGGTGCTGTGCATGGGGTATTACTAATAAATGCCTGGAACGCTCGGGTGACTCAGTCAGTTAAGCATCTACCTTCAGCTCAGGTCATGATCCAGAGTCCTGGGATCGAGTCCTGCATTGAGCTCCCTGCTCAGCGGGGAGCCTGCTTCTCCCTCTGCCTGGTGATCTCTCTCTTTCTCTCTCTGATAAGTAAATATAATCTTTAAAAAAAGAAAAAAACTAACTAATAATGAATGGCTGTTGAACTACCTTCAAGAAAATAGTGCGTCCTTACTAGCTCTTGATTTTTCTCTTCCCTCCATTGTTCACATCCACAACGTAACAACGTAGCTCAAATTCATCCTCTCACCGCCCTTCCTCTGCCCACGGTTGGTTTTTGTCTAACGATCTGTACACCTGAACAGGTGCAAGACCCCATGGGTTGGGATCTCTTATGGTTACGCTGCCCAGGTACGATCATCTGTTCTCCATGAAGCCCCAGACCAGCTCCTAAATTGTGCATCTGCCTCGTCCTGCTTTAAAGTCATCATTGACTCCCTCTGACCTCTACCACAGTTTCCAAAGTGTTTTCAGGATTTGGGTCCCTTGAGATGTTACTACTGACCAATGAGAAGGGGTAACGTACTTGGGGAATGGCAACGTGCACTGTGGATTACCAAGTGAGGCAGAGGGGAAAGGACGTGGGAATGTGCACCCCAGGAATCCTCTGGAAAGCCTTCCCTTCATTCACCTACTGAATTAAATTTAATTAATTAATTAAATAAAAATTTAAATTTAATTCAGTAGGTGAATGAAGGGAAGGCTTTCCAGAGGAATGAAACCCCCCACCCCTTCCCCACACAGCCCTAACATGACAGACACCCTCACCACATGGCTTAACACTACTATAGTTATGTGCTTTTATACCTTGTTAAATAGGAGCCCTTGAGAGAAAGATCCAGGTCCAATCACAACTGTTGTCCACTATACCAGGCAGTGGAACTAAGGAAAAAAATGTCTTGAACTAAGAAAGTTAAACCCCAAGTTCAAACGATAGCTGTCAGAAGTGATAACTGAGCTTCATAGTTTTCTGTTTTGAAACTTAAGACCTACAAAACCTAAATCACACAAGGGAAATGTAAACACAATGCCACGTATGCAGGCCGAATTGGATAATTAGGTTTATCATGCGAAAGAAAATAAGACGTGGTGAATTTGGAAAAGGTGTCTTGAAAATATTAATCAGCATTTTGTATTAATATTAATTTCACTTTGAAGTGAAATGTAGCCCACGAGCCCATAAAATTTACAAGGAATTTCTTCCTACTGAAATATAAAGAGCTGGAACAAGGTGTCTTGTTCATTTTTCACTTGATTTTACTCTGGTTGGATGAAGGTGTAGGTTAAGGCAGAGGACTGTCTCCTAACTTACACAGATTTGGTACAAAAGTGAGAGAGAGGCTAACACTGTGGACAGGGTCAGCTTTATGGCTGAGTGACAGATGCAGTCAGACCTGACCCCACACTTGGACCCATGCTTGGATTAGTGCTCTGCTCTTGAAATTCTTTTTTTTTTATTTTGGATTTTATTTATTTATTTCACACAGAGAGAGAGATCACAAGGAGGTAGAGAGGCAGGCAGAGAGAGGGAGGGAAGCAGGCTCCCTACCGAACAGAGAGCCCGATGCAGGCTTAATCCCAGGACCCTGAGACCAAGACTCAAGTTGAAGGCAGAGTCTTAACCCTTGGAGCCTCCCAGGCATCCGCTCTTGAAATTCTTAATAATTTTTCAACAAGGAACTCCTTTTTTCCCTTCACCCCGGGCCCCTCAGATTCTGTAGCCAGCCCTGAGTGGGGACCTCTCAGAAGCCACCTGTTGCCTCCTTCAGCTGACAGCTTCCCTGGAAGTCCCCTGCCCAGACAGTCTATAATCAGCCTGCATCCTTGGGCTTCTAGAAAGCGTGAGAGTGCAGCTAGAACCAAATCCACAGGAGACACTAACAGCCCATCAGCCCCTCTTCTGCTGCCCCGTCAAGTGTGCAGTGAACCCAGCTGCTCTGTCACAGCTCATCATGGGTCTTTTGCTTCGGCCTCTGCCACGGCCTTAGAAACCACATCCCACAGCAGGGACTGGTGGTCCGTTAAGGTGACATTAGAGTGGCTCCAGAGTCCAACAAAGCCATCTCGCAGTATCACTACAGAAAAAAATTCTACAAGGCCTGCACTGGCCATCAGGGGTAAGCGTCCTCGCATTTTCAAGAGCAGACTCTCCCCCCTATTAACAGCAGCAAAGTCGACACTTATTACTTGCATTTTTCTGTTCTCTAATTCCAGTGAAGAACAAATCATTTCTCCTATTTGTCTTAATGAGCAACTTTATAATTCTTGACATTTTTGGAATTACAACCCCCTACATTGGGAAAAAAAAAAAATCCACAAACTTCACCTTCTTATGCCGAACATTTGTTTTTAAAACTGAATTGGGTTGGAACTAATGTTCTAAGAATTCTCTATTTCGTATGAAAAAATTAGAAGCACCACAGGGTATCGTAGAACTTGGAATGGAAACTACCTATGAAGACAATTAACAGTGGAGGGAGGTAGCGCAGTAACACAGAGCTCTCATTTGTGGCTGACGTTCATGTGCAGGGCAGGCAACATATTTCAACTAGATAGCAAGGCGATGCTGGGTTTATGTGCTGCACTCGAGAGAGGTCCTCTGGCTTTAATCTGAGCATGAAATTAAGTACATTTATAATAAGAAATTGGATCTGAGAAGCTTGGAATAGCCATCATCCATCAGGATTCCTCAGGATAAAGCCAAGGACTGCACACCTTCTCTCAGAGGCCGAACCTGGGATGATTGACAGCTGAGTTTGTGTGGTGCAGAGGACCAGGCTGATAGAGATGGGGTTCTCTTCCTGCGTCTTACTCTAAATAGCCACGACTTCCTGCAAGTCCCTTCTCAGATCTGAAATGAAGGTCCTCCTCTCTGACAGGAGGGGGTGAACATGAGACCAGCACCGTCAAGGAACTCAGCCTCCTATTGTGAAGGAGTGCCTCTGAACCCTTGGCTTTGTCCTTGCTATTTATAGGACCTTAGTTAAGTTATGTAACCTCTCTAACCTTCCTTTTACTTCTCTGGAAAATAGAAAGGCAAAATCATAGCACTTATCAGACTTTTGTAAAGATTAAATGAGATCATAATAGTGCTTAGCCCAGTGTCTGACGCATATTAAGCGCACAACTTTTAGCATAAAGAGCTACAACTACACATGTATTAGAATGGCCCACATCCAGAAGAACTGACAGTGCCAAATGCTAGAGAAGATTAAAGGAACAGGAACTCTCATTTTTGCTGGTGGTGCGGCAGTACGGAAAACAGTGCAGCCACCGTGGAAGACAGCTGGGACAGTTTGGAGAAGTTTCTTGCAAAACTGAACACACTTTTAGCATATCATGCTCCTTGGTATTTACCCAAAGGAGCTGAAAACCTATGTCCACACAAAAACCTGGATCCGGATGTTTATAGCAGCTTTACTGCTAATTGCCAGAACTTGGGCCCAACAAAGATATCCTTCAGTAGGTGACATAAAACAAGCACACACACACACAAACGGTGGAGCATCCACATAACAGAATAATAGTGCTAAAAAGAAGCTCACTATGGAGTTGTGAGACAAACTTACATGGAGGAAACTTGCATGTGACTAAGTGAAAGCAGCCATTCTGAAAAAGCTATATATTGTATGCTTCCCACAATATAACATTCTGCTTTAATTTTTTAAAGATTTGTTTATTTGAGAGAGAGAGAAATTGTGCCCTAGCAGGAGGAGGGGCAGAGGGCAAGAAATAAACAGAACCTTCAAGCAGCCTCTCTGCTGAGTGCAGAGCCTGCGCGGGGCTCGATCAGCAGACTCCGAGATCATGACCTGAGCCAAAATCAGAGTCAGAGGATGCTTAGCAGACTGAGCTACCCAGGCGCCCCTCACAATATGACATTCTGGACAAAGCAAAACTATGGAGACAGTAAAAAGTTTGGTAGTTGTCAAGGGTCAAGAGGGAAGGAGAAGTGCATAGGTGGGGCACAGAGGAATTTTAGGACAGTGAACTACTTTGTATGATACTATGGGGTAGATACATATTAGCTGTTGGTCCAAAGCCACTGAATATATAATAGTAAGAGTGAACCCTTGTGTGAACCATGGACCTTGAGTGGTAATGACATGTCAATGGAGGTTCATCAACTGCAACAAATGATCCACTCCGGTGGGGGATGCTAAGGGAAAGGCAGTGCTTATGTGTGTGCATACGGGGTGGGTGGGAAACCGGGGGGCTTATGGGAAATCTCTGTACTTCCAACTTAATGTTGCTGTGAACTTCAACTGCTCTAAAAAAATAAAATCTATTAAAAAAGGTTTAGCTGTGGCTATTTGTATCAATGACCCTTTCTAACTTCAGATTCTGATGGTATATGTAGCCAATACGTATTTGTTGAATGAAGCAAATGTTTACCCAGCATTTGTGTTATCCGGCCTCTGGTGGTGAATTTGCAGAGATGTCATAACTCTCACTATTGCATTTAACATTTCCATAGCACTTTTCCCAGATTTTGGTTTTCCCTGAGCTGTTACAATTATTACGCCTTTCCCATCCCCCACCCCCCACAATTGCTTTGTGTGCAGCTGATTACTATTATTATCCTGAATTTCCAAAGAAGGATACAGGCACAATGGGTCCTTATCTAGGAGGTGTTATTTGGGCATAAATAACACTTCGGTGAAACAGGTGAGGCACAATTTGCATCTTGGCATTAAATTAGAAATAGACCCCAGGAATATTTTGTTCCTGAAATAACAACCACCAAGTGGAAAAGCCAGGGTGATTAAATAATGTTCCTTGGATTTTATAATAACTTGGTAATACATCCAGAGTTCAGGGCACCTGCTCATAGATTGGACAGCTCTGGACCCGCTAGGATCCCGAGCCTCTTTTGCTGGGTGAACGGAATGTCAAGGCAGCTCAGGGGACTGAGCATCAGGACTAGATGCTCTAACTCTTTACTGTTGTAGCCATTTAAAGCAAGTATTTGAGCCTTCATCAGGGTTTTTTTTTCCCCCAGGGGGGATGAGGTTGTTTTTTTAATTTGAGGAGTAGTCTGATTCTTCTACCTCCCAGGGATAAGGAGAAAAAAAGATACATGTGGCACATGTAGATAAAAAAGACAACTCTTAAGATGGTGACTGGATCAGCTCTTCTTTCTTTGTCATGCATAGAGTTTATAAATGGATAATCCTTCAGCCTTAATGTTAGAGCCTAGGCAAAGTGGGGTCAGGTGTTGACTCACCAATGGCTACAAACAGCCACAGTGCTACCAGAGACGCATTTAGACCTGTGTACATCATGGTGATCACAACTCATAGGGCAAGAAAATTAAAAATTCAAGCCCTATCAAGGATTTGGGGCATTGAATTCTTGCTCAGGGCACATATATACCGCTCAAATACACCTACTAAATTGTTAACGGAAGGCTAGCTAGGTTCCTTTGCCAACTCGGGCCCTGGTCACAAAAAATGGAAGAAGGTATATGTCATTGACTTAGCAGACCTCACTTGAATTAAGGTCACCCTCACTGGTAATGGGACAGATTAATATCCTGTGTTTCGTAATGCTCTGAGGAGGGTACATCATCTCTGCAGTATTCTTTTCGAAAATCTATAGCTCCGATCTGTCAAAACATCAGACAAAACCAAAATGAGAGACACCTGACAAGGTGCCTAACAGGTACTCTCCAAAAGTGCCAAGGTCATGAAAGACAAGGAAAAACTGAGGAAAGGTCACAGACTGGAGGAAGCTAAGGAGACAGTGTGACCAAATTCAACTAGGAGTCCTAGTTCAGACCCAGGACAGAAAAAGGCTGGCAGAGGGAAGACAGAGGGAAGACTGGCAAGATCCAAAAAAGGTACATAGTTTTAGTGTTATCATACCAAGGTTGACTTCTTAAAAGTTGTACTGTGGTTTCATGAGATATTAACATTAGAGGAAGCAGATGAGAGTATGTGGGGGAGTTCTCTATCTTCCCAATTGCTCCGTAAGTTTACATTTATTTCCAATAGAAACTTTTTTTTTTTTTTTTTTAAAGCATGGTGCTTGATTGTCCAGCCCCCATGCATAATTCCTGGGAGGTGCCCAAGCCAGGACTGAATGTAGTAAGGGAGAGAAATGACAGTTAAACTGTTTAAATTGATGCAAGGGGTCAAAACGAACATGGCTGTTATTTCTAAAAAAAAGTATGCCCGTAATTGATTTATACTAGACTGTGAATGAATAACAGAATTAGTTTGATGAGATCCTACTAGCAACTCTCTGATCCCTAACCCACCACTCGTCCTCCAACCTTCAAAGCGTCCCGTGTTCCAATTTGGGTGTCAACCACTGCAAAGGCACCAGCCTTTCTTACATTGTTCTCGCGAAGTATGCTGTTAGGGGCTCAGAATAATAAAGACTGCTGTCATAATTAAGCTCTGGGATGTATTTCAAAGACTCACAGACATTCAAAAGGAGAAGGACCCAGCAGGTCATCCAAGCCCATCTTCCTGCCAGTGCAGGATGGCTGTGTGCAATTTGGCAGATCTATTATCAGGCTATACAAATTCTAAACTATTCAAAAAATTCCCACGTTGTATAAATTATGATAAAAAGTTTACCTTATTCCTGGGTGATTCTTGAGGGTAGGAGGAAAAAAAGTAAGTCATGAATAGCTTCCTAAAAACAATTACTGTTCTATTTAGAAAATACTTTCCAAGGTGAAAATGTGGTTATTTTCTGTTCAATGTGACAGTCTATGCTTATTGTTATGCAAGAGTAGCCTCTCTGCATCTGATAATTCAGAATTAAGCACTGACCCCAGCTGTCCCTCAAATGATGATATAAATGTGGTTTGCAATAGTTCCAACTTCTTCGGGCTTATATTTAAGTGCTGGACTTGAACACAGTTGTATACAATCCTGTCTTTAGTTCTGACCTCCTTGTCCCAGTGCCTACATTCCTTGAGAATGAATTCTAGAAAGAAACCCTCTAAAGACCTTCTACACCTCATCAAGTTGGGGGAGGCCTTTTCCAATCAGAATCATGAATTGACTGTGATAGATATTCTGACTTATAAATCCAGTAGAAAAAAGGTAACAACAACAATAATAATAAAAGAAGGAAGTATTTTCAATGCGGGGACTTATAAGATTGAAGAGAATCAATGAGATGGAAGTGTTAAATCATAGCTCATTAATACAGCCTCAAAATATGTTTTGATTATGTACAAAGTGGAAACCTGGCAAAATAAAGGGTGTAGGTAGATACGGTCCAGTGAGAAATGTGACCACTGTGTCCATCAAGAATACATGTTTGTCTGTCATTCTTCCATGCTGAGCATAGGGAAGTTGGTGCATACCAACATGAAGTGTGCCAATATTTTACATTTTTCTCAAGCTTTCTCTACTTAGTATATACAATTTACTTTTGTATATTTTAAGAAAATGTAGGTCTGTGTTCTATGAAATAAAAGGAGCATTGTATCAAAAACTATTCCTAGTCCTTCTTTACAAGCGCCATTTTGGCTGGGCACATCATGTCTATAAGTCATGGCAGAAATGCATGTTTAGAAGCATATCCAAAAAACCAGAAGTTCTACATTTGAAACCCTTCTTCACTCTTCTTTTAACATGACTGCATGGAAAATGTATACAGATAGGATAAGTGGTTTGTGTTGATAAGTGGTTTGTGTTCCAAAAATTCATTTGTTGATTGGTTAAAACTTAGAATGTACTTTCCCAAAGATCCAGTGTTATAAACAATAGCTTACTTCCCAGGGAAGCTCAGAAAAGATCTTGATCTCATTATTAGAACTAGTATCCTGGCCTTGACCACCTGTATATCCAGAAATGCTCAAAACCTAAGTGCTGAACACGCCATTATTTCACACACCATTGGGGCTTAATGGCAGCACTCCAGGGCTTTTGAATCTGGAGTTCCTAGGCTATAGGGCATGATTGGTCATTTGTATGAAATGGTGTTAAAAAATTGATTGTTCATTAAGTCTGAGGATTGTGATGTTGAAACTAATGGGTAGAGCATCCGACACATGAAATTAGCAAGAGCTGTAAGACACCTACATCATAATACAGCGAAGGGGGGGTGCAGATTAGAAATCAAATATTCTGTGAGATATAAACGCTTATATGGAACTGGGCGACTAGCAAATCCTCAGCTGCTACAGCTTTCTTGAGTCCCTCAATGGTAGACCGGCAATATGAACTCACCTCCTATGACCCGTCAGCTGTTACTCATGCAAGTAAAATGGACATTGACCTACTAGACAAGAAAACTGCCTCTAAGTTTTCCTTTCCTATTCTAGTCGGCTCTCTGGGTCACCAGAATAGGGACACTCTCAATCTAGCTTAAGTGGAGAAGGGGTGTGTTCAAGCAAAATGCATGGAGCAAGGAGGGAAAGTCTTACCAAAAAAGCCAAGAGCAGGACACGTAATGAGCTAGGCTGCCTTGAGCCTGGAGCCTGGAGCAGGATGGCAGGAGGCTCGGAGAGTCACAGCAGTAAAAGCCTCTGGAACTCATGGAAACCAACTGGTAATTTTTTTTTTTTTAAAGATTTTATTTAATCATTTGAGAGAGAGACTGAGCATATACAGAGGGAAGGGAGAAGCAGACACCTCGCTGAGCAAGGAGCCAGAGATCATGACCAGAGCCGAAGGCAGACGCTTAACAATCGGAGCCACCCAGGCACCCCAGAAACTCTCTGGTATTAATAAAACTCCTCTATGCTCTCCAGGTGGATGGCTTTCTGACCTGCTGGCAAAAATCTTCATGTGCTTTCTGATGGTCTCTGTCCCCCTAAGCCTTCTGACTAAGCATGGCCCATCACTGTCTCTACTGTTCCCATTAACAACTGTTCAGTGGAGCCTGGGTAGCTCAGTCAGTTAAGTATCTGCCTTTGGCTCAGGTCATGATCCCAGGGTCTTGGGATTGAGTCCTGCATCGGGCTCCCTGCTCAGTGAGGGGTCTGCTTCTCCCACTACCCTCCCCCCCTGCTTGTGATCTCTTTCTCTCTCAAATTAAAAATAAAAAATCTCAAACAAAACAACTGTTCATGTATCCTCCAGGCCTCTCCCTCGACTTCTTCCAGACACCTTTTCATATGTCCCAGTATAAATTACTGGGAAGGCAGCAGTTGGAACATTGGAGAAAAAGAAAGAGAGAGGGGAGAGAAAGAAGAACCCAGCTGGTGGACTTTTCCGAGGAGGACGACAAGTCATGCATCCTGAGCAGCTGGAAAGGCTCTGGACTGGCTGTCCTAGGACCAGGAGCCCCTCCTTGGCACCATTAGCTGTTCTGGTCCTGCAGCATAAACCAGGGACCTGCTTCCTAGAAAGTATAAGAGGAGCCAGGTCTGTGACATTATTAGCACTTTTTTTATGAAATGTATTTCAACAAAGTACTCCAAGTAAATAAGAAATTCTCAATCCAGTGATGCTCGGTGTAGGTGAAGGAATTAGCACGACCTGGTGAGAAACTTCAGCTACCCCACAACCTCAGCCCTGTCCTTCAACTTCTCCTGCCGGGAACTGAAGGAATAACCTGCTAATTAGTATACATTAAAAGAGAAGGAATCCAGTGTATCTGTTCAATTCTTCTCCGTCTTAACTCTTTAAAGGAATGACTTTTCTTTTTCTAAATGACCAATAAATGGGCCACAAAATATTTGTTTAATATAAGTAGTTACATGATGCCTTAGTCTCTCCTAAGTGATCAGTAAAAGTGGCCTTGTTCTAGGCCAATATTTCACAACAGCTTGATCCATTCATTCATTCAGCCATTCAGCTGTTGTTTATTGTTTATTGAGTACTGTGGACACTGTATCAGGGAGGAGTTAGCAACACTCCCCACCTTGGTGATCACTCGCAGAATTAACAACCATGACCAACAGGTCACCTTGAGCCAGAACCAGGAGGGATGTCAAAATCATGACATTTTCCTAATGGTTTTTTATTGCAAAGATAACATGTGACAATCTGAGAAATGAGTCTACTGCCTTGTTTTTCCAGCTTTCTCAATGACTGTGTTTATTTCACAGGTAGAAAAAAGAAGTAACGCCATTCCTAATGTGTCAGCCATGAGTAGAAACAGCGTCCTCATCCCGAAATTCCCATAAAAACTAGCAATCCTATGGGTCTGCTCCACCAAGGATAACTCTATTCCATGTGACCTGAGGCTAATGTGACCCTCTCTGATCATTCTTAGGGTAGGCATTTTGATTTCTCTGGTTAACAGCTGCATAAAGCCTTATCTCTTAACCAAGTCACATCCAAAACATACTTTTCCTCTAATCCTAAAACCACAAGTCACTGTTATCCAGTGTACATACTAGTCAAGTCTTTTTGGAAGTTGCTTGTTTGTCTTTCTTGAATATTATGTGAAATATAAATGTTGTATAATAACGAAGGTGAGGCTTGAATCTGCTCTTCTAATACTGAACACTCAGCTGCACTTCCAAATCTTATCTGACGCTGCTTAGGCAAATGGTTTCTTTTCAAGAAACAATCCTCCAGGATCAATGATGCACAAAGTACTCCGGTTCGAAAAGAAGAGACGAGAGGAAAGCGAAGAAAAAAGCAGCTCAGGCTGGCGGGCCTTGAAGCTGGGGAATTTTTTGAAGTTGTTCACAAATGCGGTATCTACCCTTGACAGGTCATTTCATTCCATTTAGCACTTTTTATTCTCCATGTTTAGAAGCTCTTAGGCAAATGTAGAAGGGAGGAAAAGCTCACCTATCTGATAATACTGTGTATCAGACTGACAACCTAACTGAATTTCCCCCGTGGTGCAAGCAAGACACTGTTCCAAAAGAGGTAACACAAAAGAAAGAAAAAAGGATCGTGGAGATCATGCCTTCACTTTTAATTTCAGAGAAGAAGACCTGAAGTTGATTTCTGTTTAGATCAGTTGTGTACCAGTTGGAACTCGGGTGCCTAGCCCTGCAGTGCGGTAATATGATCTGTGCTTTAAATAGCTGCCAGAGAGCCATGTGGTGGCTGGCAGCATGCTACGTACATGTTGCAAGGACAGCGATCTGTTTCAAAGTGAAGCCACATAACAAGGGGACGAGTAACCCCGATGTGCAGGAGGGCCGTTTTTCATTATCTTGCTGTGTTTTCCTTTTATAGATATTTAAATGTATTCTCCATTTTAAAAGGGCACTAATTCAATTTGGACTTTTTTGGAGGGGTGGGGGTGGGGAGGAGTTGGCCAGCCACATATAGAAACCCACCCGAGTGATTTCTGAGCTCACCTCTCTTCTTTGGTGGTCTGTTTTCTCTGAAGGGAACATAATATTACAACGGTCCCCCCTTCCCCCACGTTTTTCTGGCTCTCATCACACTCCCGGGAAATCTTATACAAGGAGAGGCAGTGACACGGAAGATGTTCATAAGGAGAATATATAGGAAAAAAAGGAGGAAGGGGTCCTGGAAAAATTGCATCCACTGACCTTTGAAAAGTGAAGTTAAGAAATCCGGGATCAAAAATCAGAGTAATTCAAAACGATAATAACAACAATAACAAGAATAGATAATATTCATTCATTCATTCATTCATAGATAACATTTATTAAGCACCCACTCTGTGTCAGGTATTGTTCTAAACACCTTGCGTAAACATTTTGCTGTCCTTACGTTGTGGGTAAGGAGATTGAGAAATTATAGAGAAATTATAGAGAAATCTATAATGTTTGAGATTGTGCTGCTTGTAGTAGAACTTGGATTCCAAACCCGGCCCTTTCTCGGTCTCTCCAGAGCCCTCTTGCTTATCTGGAAGGTCTCCGTCCCTACTACCCCAATTGGCCTTAAGTGGGAACAGTGCCAGAAGTCCAGCTGCAGACTGTACATTGCACTGGGGGCTTTGCCCAGTTACACTGTTTGGAGAGAAGTAAAGAGGCTCAGTGATTTGCCTGAGGATACACATAGGTTTTAGACTCAGATTTCCACTGTCTTTCCTCTGTCACATACCTAGGTGTTTTTTCCAACACTGCGAGTGACAGCTTTCAATAATAAAACCAGGAAGTCATTTCTTCAAGGCAGTATCTGCTTTCCACGTAGCAGCATTTCTATTTCGCCCCCGCAGTGGCATAAGCCATTAAAGTGGCTTCAGACCCCTATTGCCTCACACCGGATCCTAGGTCGCTGAGGTAGGTCACTGAGCATGTCACAGGGACCCCCACGTACAGTAACCATCCCATTAATGCTTGAAGCCCAAAGACAACATCAAAGGGAGTGGTCAGTGCAAAATTTTAAAACAGCTCACTGTGTGCAATTTGGTTTTTCATTCATGCAACTAATCCAACACATACCCATTCACAGAAATCTTTCTGTTTTTATTCAAATATGTTCAAAACCACTTTCCAACTGTTATTAGGGGGAAGCCAATTGGTATTACAGAAAGAACATGGAGATTCAAAGACCTTCAAAACAAATTTTCAACCCTCGCTAGCTAAGGAGCATTGGGCAACTTACATGCCTCTTCTCTCGCACTTCCTGCAACTCCCCAGGGGAATGACACCACAGACAACGTATGAAAAGCTACAGGCACACAGGAAGTGCTCAAAAATCATTGCTACTCTTGTCTTGATTTTCGTTCAGTGGGAATTTAGAGAGCACCCTTTATTTTCCTAATGTGATCTTTTTTTTTTTTTTTTTTTTTTAAGATTTTATTTATTTGACAGAGATCACAAGTAGGCAGAGGCAGGCAGAGAGAGAGGAAGTGAAGCAGGCTCCCCACCAAGGAAAGAGCCCGATGTGGGACTCGATCCCAGGACTCTGGGATCATGACCTGAGCTGAAAGCAGAGGCTTTAAACCACTGAGCCACCCAGGCGCCCCATCTAATGTGATCTTCAATTGCCCACAATTACTTAACTCTTGATAACCCAGGTGGACGGTCCTTACTGTTCCTCCTTTTTAAACTATCCCCACATAGACAGCAGCAAAGTGACTCCCAAAACACAGACTGGGTTGGCATGCTTTTGAGCTGTGCCGGCTTGGCTGTAATTGAAAGAGTGGAGTAATCTTTGAAATATTTAAAGACACAATGTTCAAGCTATAATATTAAATTAAGTAAAAGACAAAACTTTATTCTGTAGGACCCTCTTCTGGCTACCTATTATAACTATATATACCACTTGACTCTAGTAGTGGAATTATGGGTGAAATTTGTGTTTTTCTTTCAGCTTATTTATACTTTCTGAATTATCTAATGAATATGTATTACTTTTGTAAAGGAAAACAGCTTGGAGAATTAAAAGATTTCTTTAACGACTTTTTTTTTTGTCCTATTGTGTCTGTGAATAGGCAGTAACAGACCTTGGAAACTATTTTTCTGAAAGCTTGATAAGTAGTGAAACTGTGGGCTTTGGGGTTCACCATTTTATGATTAAGACAACATTATAGAACAACCAGGTTAATTTAGAAAATCCTACTATCTATAAAAAGTAATGTGCACAGATAAAAGTATTGGAAATCATGAACCAGAATGATAATACTGTTGGTCAATCAAAAACAACAGTATCTTCTAGTAAGATGTATCTTACTAGATCTTACAGTATCTTAAGTAAGATGTAGTACCTCTTCCTGGGCTCTTGAGATGTTTTACTTCTTGTGCTAGTGGTCAGTCGGGCCAATTACAAAAGAGTAGAAACTCTTCTATACTCCCCTTAAAAAATAAACTCCTCTAATTTTACTACTGATAAATTAAGAAACAGAAGAATTTCTTAGAATCCAGAAAGAGTCAATTTTAAAGATCTTCTGATCATTTTTATCAACATTCCTTCATATAGTATACTTTTCCTTTTTATCTTAGGGTATTTTCCCAGATCAGAAATGGACAACCTAAAGCAAATAATGTGTAATCTAGATCCAGGTTTCCAATGCAATATCCAGGATGTGTGTTGATTATTCTTAAAATAGGAAGTCAGAGGATTCCCATCATGCCGGTGGACGGTTTTCTGACAGTCAGAAGGATTCTTCTGGATTGGAATAAAACTAAGGCCATCATATATAAACAAGAAATCTCCTTCTCTTGGGGCGCCTGGGTGGCTCAGTGGATGAAGCCTCTGCCTTTGGCTTAGGTCATGATCCCAGGGTGCTGGGATCAAGCCCCGCATCAGGCTCTCTGCCTCCTTCCCTCCTCCTCCTCTGCCTGCCTCTCTGCCTATTTGTGATCTCTCTCTCTCTGTCTGTCAAATAAATAAATAAAATATTTAAAAAATAAAAAAGAAAAATCTCCTTCTCAAATACTTATCTAGAGAAGCAAGTCAGGGAGCATCTAACTTCACTAGCGTGATAGAAACTTCCAGATAGGCAGCAACATCCTGACATACTGCTGTCATTTTCTATTCCTACTTAAAATATTAACGGATTATCTTTCAACTGTGTTGACTCCCTGGGGTCTTATTCATATACTTCTCTGATAAGCAATAAAGAGTATTACATTTGACCTATACAAGGTGATTTGTTCAACTTTCCGTAACCCTGACACCTAACGTTGGAACTAGTATGTGGTAAATGTACAATAGGATTTTTGTTTGTGTTTGTGGTGTTTGTTTTTGTTGTTGTTGTTATTGTTTGCCAAGTGTAATATAATGAGTGTTTTCTCCATCTTGGGTGTCTTTAAGTACATCACCTCCTTTAAGGGATGGCAGGTACACTGTCCGTCCACACATAAATCAGCATGCCTCATGACCCCGCTCTCGTCATGGTCCTTTCCCACATCATAACCCTCTCCTCTGAACAGAATGACCTGCAAAATAAGCAAACGGACTCTCATTTTCCCAGATCTTAAGAATGCTTCTCTCAGGCCTCACATTCCCTTCTTCTCAAGTCCATGACCCTTCGCTCTCCTTGAAGACAGTCTTCTAGAAGCTACCCAACTTGTGTTCTTCACATTCTCGCCTCTCATCAGCTCCTCACAACAATCACATCCAACTTCTGTTCCCACCACTATGCCAAGACTTCTGTCAGTATGTCACAAACAACCTCCAAGCTTCCACAGCCAGAGGTCCCTTTCTTTCCCTGTCTCAGCCATCTTCTCAGCAGCGTTGGTAACTATCCTGTCTAGAACATCCCCTCAACCCCCGCCTTTCCCCTCCACATTTCCTATCAATGCTTCTATGTGTCTTTCTGGTATCTCTTCAGGCTTTACTTCACTTCACTCTAGAAATGTTGTGTTCTCCAGTGCAGAGAGTTCTTTCTCTTGCTAGTCATCCTCCCTCATCGTCTTATCTTTCCCGTGACTTTAAATGCGGTGACTCCCAAATGTGAGTCTCTAGCTCAGACTGTTCCTCTGAGCTTCTGACTCTCACCCACGAGTCTTTCAGCTTGAATATTTCACAGACACCAATCATTACATCGTCAAAATGGACCACAGATTCCATATCTTTCTCGCTCACACCTGTTCCCCCCGACTCTTCTGTTCTAAACTTCTGCATCTACCCATTTGCTTAGGTTAGAAATCTGAGAGTGAGTTCTGACTTGTCCCTCTCCTCATCCCTTATCCAATCCACCAGCAAGTTCTTTCAATTTTCTGCTTCAAAATATGCTCTAACATCCACAAGGGGTCTAAATGGTTGGGCCTTTCTTCTCCAACTTCATCATGGAACCCTGCCCTTCAATGCCCAGCCACACAAACCACCTTGCTGTTCTTAGAACATGTCAAGCTCTTTCCACACTCAGACCCTCTGTCACTAGTCCCCTGCCTTGAGCACCATTCACCCTTCCTAACTTTTATGCACCTGAATACTTGGTGTCCTAATTCAGAATTCTCTTTGTAAGGAGAACCTCTATGACTACAATTGGGGTTTTATGTCATTATGTCTTAAGTATTTTTCCTTAGAAGACTTACCACAATTTCTAAATCATTGTGGTTTTTTTTTTTAAACTCATTTGCTTGTTGTCTATATTATTTCTCCAAGTCCTAGTTTAAAGAATGAAAATACCATGTCTATCTTTTTTAGTGATATCACCCAACATGCTGCACCATTTGTGACATGTAGTATGTACACAATTACTATTTGCTGAGTAAACTAGTAAATATTTTAGATGAATATACTGAGCCAAAGTAAGGTGGAATAGCTTGGCAAATTATAAGTTTAAAATCCAGGATTGGAGTGTGGGTCTTCAGATATAGATTTAAAACCTTTCCCACCACACCAGAGGATCCTTCCTACAAGTGACCCAAATAAGGGGTTCATGAAGCAGCTGGTTTGCTTAACCTTCTGCACGAGGATTCAGAAAATGTATCAACAAGGCATGTTGCTTTAGAAAGGAATTCTTTTATCTGGCAAAATTTATTACTATTGAATAAATATTAATTAACGGTTAGGTATCAGTTGTTATAAGATGTTCAAGGGCAGGGTCATTGCCATTAGGCATGCATAGGGTCAGACATAACCCATCCACATGCATCATCACATGAGCCCTGGATCTAAGGAAGAGAGGTGCTTATAGCATTCACTGAGTCTCCCCTGTAATTCCTCACTCATCGCTGGGCTAGGCTTGCAATAGCATAAAGATAAAACACACCCTCCCCTTCAGCAAGCCTTAAGAGCTCAGAAACGCCCAAGACAAACAGATATTTGCAATATGCATATACAATATACATTTAGGCATTTATTATATACAAACATATATACCTTATATGTACAAAATATTTTCATAAACACACATGGATTATGTATATATGTGCATATATATTCAGACCTGTCTATTGACAAATATATATGTATTGTTATCCAAAACCATATATATACATGCATAAATTGCAACACATACATAACTATAAGCACATATAGGTATGTGGGTATATGTTCACAACACACAAACGCACACACACATACACAGAGGTTAATCCAAATTTCTGTTTTACATTTCTCTAGGCATTTACATATACCCATAAAATTCTTGAGAAAAACAAAGGTCTTGCATTTGGGGGGAGTGAAAACAATATATCAATACTACGTATAGTGTCTATATAAGCCACACCAAAATATGAGTCAACAAGCATTCTTCTTTATATAATACTCTTTTTAAAGCTGTATTAATCAAATACCTATTTGTTTAACTTGTTTTCAATGACAATCCAATCTGTAAGCACTGGTAAATTTTTTAACAGTGGCAGTCTCTGTCTAGAATAAATGGAAAAAGAAATGCTAAGAAAAATAAAAACAACTGCCAATGTAAAGGGGGGGCTATTTACGTTTTTACTGAATTACATCACCATAACTCCTAGACTCCCAAAAGAATGGGAATATTAAAATTTTTGCGGCCTGTGTACTTATTTTATCCCAGTGAGCCTCCACTCCCCTAGACTATCCACACAATACTCAGAGTCAGTACAGGATGCCAATTACTCCAAACACACTTATTTCATAAAGCCAATTTTGACTATCACTCTCATTTGTATAAACCAGAAAAATCATTACTTGAATTCAAAATCATGTTAATTTATTTGCTTATAGATGCCTTACAAATAGAACAGAATGGTCAGACATGCCATATGATTCTCTACATCCAAAGACATATCATTTTATAAAGATCTATCAGCCAATTGCCTCTTCAATTGTTCCCCATTACAGTGACGCACTAGGAGGAAACGTGACCCTTTGGAAGCCAAAGTAGGACTCTTCTTAGTACTCCACTGTCATTTCAGACTTGTTGTCCCAATACTTCTCACGCCTGCAAACAGGTCCAGGCTGATCTTAATCTTCATGGAGACAGAGGTCCTAGCACTTGCCTTGGTTAGCTAGCTCAGAAACCCTAACCCCAAGTTGGTGGTTTGTTCTTTTTTTCCTCCGACCCTGCTAACCAGGTTAAATGTTCCTGTACATGCTTTATGTTCATTATAATATACATGGTGTTTAATATTTACCCACCGTCCTTGGCTTTTAACATCAAATATACTGTCTTCTTAAGTTTTTGTTGCAATTTCTGTACCTACACTCGGTCATCATGGAGGAAATGTCTCTATGTATTTAATGTTCTCAGACAATCAACAAAAATCTAGTTTCTATTTCTTCTCTGCTGTATGAGCCCCCTCATTCCTGGTGGCATCCCACCAAAATCAAACTGGGGACTCATCCTCTTAATATATTTCTTTCCATATAACCCCAGCACTATGGGTCTTTCCCCATAATGCTACCCGCCTGAAGATGTATGTACAGCTTACTTTTACTAGCATCCCCTATCTGTCTAATCTTTAATGACATTCTAAGCCTCTTCACAAGCCTAATTTGGTTTCTTTCATGAAAATGTAAGTCGAATTATGTGTTTACCTGAACTGACCATCATCAGATGAGGAAAACCAGTAAAGTAGTACTCAGGGACATAAACTCTATGACTGTCCCCCAACACTGATTTTTAAATTTTTGCTTATCTCAATTATATTTATTTCTATCATTCACTTTATCTCTTTTATCCAAGTCTATAATTCTGGGTAGACACACACATACACACCCACACACGCATGTGCTGACGATAAACAGATTAAGAATCAAATACTATCCAAATACTATCACCCCACCCATCATATGACTTTATAAGTGGATTTAATATTCAAATTCAATAAATACATTTCATACATTAGTCATAAAAGTGACTGGCCAGGAATAGCATACTAGTGGCATTTTTTTTTAAGTCCTACCCGCAGCCCCTATATTGAACATCATCATTTAGCTTCTCTCTATGGTTTTTCCAGCTAGTCCCAGTGCATAGGCTAAACCGTAACAAATACAGTATGGGAAGATCACAGCTTTCCCCAAAATGCAAGGGCATAACTCACTGCCCTCTTACTTCATTCTTTCCAGAATGTCACCAGAAAGATAATCTTATTTGTTACACTGAAATTTCATGATGCAAAATCAACTCTCCTAAAAAAGGTTTTAACACAGTATTTGGAAGCTTCTGAGAATTAGTCAATATACCAAACAGAGACACACATACTATCCTACATCAGACATAAGGCTGTTAGAAGAATCTACTGCATATTTCTGCTATTTTCAAGTATATTTACTTATTGACACAGCACGCACAACTCACCTTCCCTCCTTCCACGGATTGCTGGTAAGTGGATCAGGAAATGCATCTGAATTAAGGTGACTGATGCATTACAACTATGAAATACTTCCAAAGTATGTATCTGTGTAAAAGTGTCACACACATGAGATTGTCAGCCAATTGCCTTATGGTAAATATATGGTAGCCGCATAAGTGTATTAGAAAATGAGGATAACCATCTGAAATTTATAAATATTCAAACCTTTACTGAAAGCAGCTTGTATGTGAAATTTAAATGACATATAATACACCAGAAAAAAGGCTCCATTCCAAAGTTCTACAAAAAGGAATTGTATTTACAGATGACATGAACTAATCAAATACATCTAGCATCATCTGGAAAACTCAATGGCATGCCATAACTTAATATCACAGTAAATATGCATAACAGAACCCATAATTATTTTTCTAATAATCAAGCCAAAAGCAAAGAAGTAAGTGGAGCAATATAAAAATGAAAACAGAAAAAGACAAAGGCGAGTACCACAAAAAACGTTTATAACTCAGATGGCTTGAGAAACCAGTTAAACCCCTGAAGCTTTTGTTTTTTTGTCTTATATTTTTGTGTTTTGTTTTTATCACATGCTCATCCTCTCTGTCCCTAAACACTAAAATGCCCTCAAGATTCTGCAGATAGCTCAGAGCGTGGCTATTCGAAATCCCTCCCGCGGAAACCGGTTAATGGAAGGTACAGATGTGTCCAGAAGACAGGCAATCTCTCCATCAGGGGAACGGCTGAAAGGAAAGCAATAGCCCCTCTTTCCCCTAGCATCTTCTAGGTGGCCACTGTTAATTTTCCTCTGAGTCCTGCCTTAGGTATTCATGACAGCTGCAAAGTAAAATGCTGTGCCCAGAACAAAGCTCGCATACCATGCAGGTTTTCTGTTCCCTCATCAACACCAAACTGCTCCTCCGGGGAGGTTTCCAAAATGCAAATGCAGTGTGGGCTTCTCAGATGGATTTGATTTCAATCAAAATTAGTGCCAAACAAACATCTTTGATATGCAAAATGTCTGCATGTCTACACTAGCAAATAAGAAAGAATTATCCACCAACCAGCACCAAGTTTTCTTCCAAGAGATTAAAGGAAGAAACTAGTGTATCTGTAAATGTTAAAATACCTGTTGTAAAGATGAAGAAACTGAGAGACAATAATAAAGGGAATCAAATTATCAGAACTACCATAAAATCTTGGGAAAAGTTAATATTTCATAGTCTTTAATAAAGCAAGGCTATTATCATTTCATATGGAAATATTTTGAAAGTTTATAGCTAGTGCATATTAAAAGCACATTTCATCAATAAATTTTCACATGCTGAACATATTAGCATATAATTTTAAGGGGGGATTTTAAAATATGAAACAGAATGAAGTACTAAGCTAAGGTGCCTTATTTTTACGTATTTTCAATTAATCCACTGAGCTCCTAACAATCCATTCTACATTAAATGTAGTTTGGTGTACAGATGAGTCACTTTTAAACACAGTTTAAGGTTTATATAAGGACACACAATTAAGGGAGTACGATTAGGTGACCAAAGTCCTGTTGGCTGGAGAGTGGAATAAGTACGCGTCCTCAGTCTGGTTGTGGCCCACTTGAACTGATGGGTCTGCCTGGTTCTTGCCACAAGCACACTGCTATCTGTTTTTAAGTTAGAAATAATTGGTTTACAGGACTCAGTAATGCATATGTGGAGATGCATGTGTGTGGAGAGGAAATGGAGGAAGTTCTCTGACAACACTTGTTTTCCATTTTAATTATTCTCCAACTTTGTTTGTTTGTTTGTTTTGTTTTGTTTTTGTTTTTGTTTTTGTTTTTGTTTTTATCAGCAGAAGTGAGTGCCAAGAAGGAAGTTTTAAGTCAAAGCTTCACTGGCCCAGGGGGTGATATTATGCTATTATCAGGCCTTTGTAACCTGCATGAGCTCTAACAGGTGCAGTGAGAGGGAGGCCCATCTTACCTGCTCCTAAGAGAACTAGGTTCTTGATAGCACCTACAGAGGATAGAAACATGTGGATGTCCAGAAATATTCTAGGACCTTCCTATTAGAGGAAATCACAAGCAAAATGTAAAAGCAAAATTCAAATACCAGCTCAACTAGTCTAATTCTATGCTGGGGTCACCAAAACGAAATGAAAAAGAAATTCTCTGTTTTAAAATCTCTCAAGAAAAGGCTGGTGGCAACGATTTGATTAGTGATGTATCTGTATATGCCGCCCAATAACTAGAAACAGTAATCCAGCTAGCAAAGAAAAAAATATCCCTGCCGGGGCCAGGAAAAATGACCAGCCATAGACAACAGAAGGGACAAACTCCAAGCAGTCTCTCATTTTCATGTTTTTGTAGTCTTCCATGTCAGCCACTGCCTGGATCCAGATGACATACAGCATCACCACCAGGGAAAACAGGATGCCTGAGAAGGACAAATCAAAAGACCTTTAGTCTTTCTGAAGATGTTTTCCCAAGAACGCTAACCAACGATCTGATGATATGTCTCTAAAAATACCATTCTAGCCAAATCACCTACTTTGTACCATATCCTTTAGTATGTGTTTTATATGCACCCTGCTTATCTTTAATTTTCAAAGCATTAAGATGAGAGTTATGACAATATAAGTAAAACAGCAACAGCTGACATGCATTTATTAAGTACTTACTGTATGCCAGGCACTGTATTAGGTGCTTATGACCATAAGAGTCAAAGATCCTGCCTAGTGGAATTTCTCCTAACATTTCCCTTTATACTATATGTCTGATTTGGGGTGAGCACTGTAATACATTATTTATTTCGAGATGTACAATGAGTTGATAAAATAGGTACTATTGACCCTCGGTTTTAAGTATGTGCCAACACAACTAGTAGTTTTCAGAGCTGATTTTCAGCTCAGGTCTTTCCAACTATTATTATATGATTATACCATAGCTAACTAGTGCTGCAGGTAATTGTGTCAATGAAAACAGAAGCCAAAGTAAGTATCAGACAAGAACAGAGATGAGAGCACTGAACTCCTATAAAAGAATAGATGTGATTCTTTTTAATTGAAATATAGATGCTGAAGACTGTATAGCATAAAGGCAACATTGCCTGGAAAGAGTGAGGAAAAAAAAAATAATGAAAGAATTCTGTGGAATGTAAAACCATAGGTTTAAGAGCAAGAGCCTTATTAGGCAAGAGAAAGGAACGGAAGAAGAAGGGAGGCATTCAGGGAGGGAGCAAGATGACAGAAGTATTGGGGCACCTGGGTGGCTCAGTGGGTTAAAGTCTCTGCCTTCAGCTCAGGTCATGATCTCAGGGTCCTGGGATCGAGCCCGGCCAGGGAGCCTGCTTCCCTTTCTCTCTCTCTGCCTGCCTCTCTGCCTACTTGTGATCTCTGTCTGTCAAATAAATAAATAAAAATCTTTATTTAAAAAAAAAAGATGACAGAAGAGCTTCACGAATGCTAACATTTGAGAAAACTGCAAAGCATACACTTTTCCACATGGCTGTCCCTGAAATAACAGAAGGGAGGAGCACCACTGTCTGAGCTGCAAACCCAGGACAGTCGGCTCAGCTGATGCACTGGTGAGTGAGTGACAGGTCCCACACACAAACCACGCAGCCTGAGGGATTCAAATTTGTTGCTGAGCAAAATATACTTGAGGTCATTTGCTAGCTGTCCGAAAGTTCAATCCAAATAAGTCAAGGACCTATTATAGTGTTTGAATTAATGAACAAAACCATCAGTCATAAAATCTCCATATTCTAATTGCGAGTCAGTCTGAAAGGTAAACATAACCCTATGACTGGGAGCAGAGATGAAGGCATTTTGGCAGGACAGAGTAGCTTTTAAGAGCCTAGCTATTAATCAGCCTTCTCCGGTTAATTGTGATCCTCCAGTATTTAGGATGTCCTCTCTCTCTCGGGCCATCCATTGTATAAAGAATCCTGAGAAGTACACACAAAAGAAGAAGGACTCATAAACATGCCAAGGTGAGTCTTAAACTTTCTCGTAATCGGGATACAAACCACAGAGCAATGGGGAATCAACATAGATGCTTTGCTAATAAGAAACATCCTTCACACTGTGGTCTGTAATGTAAATGCAAATACTGGAGCACAGAAGAGTGCAATTTAGCCACTGAACAACAGCTATGTCAGAGAGAAATAGTAAAGTCATAGCCGGCGAGCAAACTCCCTGCAAAGCCGTACCTCAGATGCTGACAACAATATGGCAAGGCCATGTGTTGTCGAGCAACTCTGTGCATTCCAATACATTTTTCTGAAAATATATAGACACTACTCTCCCCTAATGTAAAGGTTTGGCTTAGTTATTTGCATACTATTTGCCTTATGCAAACAGACTGCAAACCTTTGTTATTATTTGTTGATATGTTTCTTAACTCTCTCGCATCATGTGAGTCTCCTGTGCTTTCAGATAGTTTTACAAAAACAGAAAATTGCCTTTGTGAAGAACCAGTTGCCTTATGCATATTTTCTTCCAAAAGTTGCAAAACCCCTTACTGAGATTAGAGTATTTTAAAAAAAAATGTATTCCAAGTAACCATGTAGATGATTCTTAATAAGGAAGAATTAACTTACATTTTATTTTTTTTATTTTTTTTAAAGATTTTATTTATTTATTTGACAGACAGAGATCACAAGTAGGCAGAGAAGCAGGCAGAGAGAGAGAGAGGAGGAAGCAGGCTCCCCGTTGAGCAGAGAGCCCGATGCAGGGCTCGATCCCAGGACCCTGGGATCATGACCTGAGCCGAAAGCAGAGGCTTTTACCCACTGAGCCACCCAG